>NC_053027.1:491604279-491932183 GCF_003073215.2 Triticum urartu | reverse complement strand
CATGACCGAGACAACTCTCCGGCCAATAACCAACAGCGGGATCTGGATACCCATATTGGATCCTACATGTTCCATGATGATCTCATCGGATGAACCACGATGTCGAGGATTCAAGCAATCCCGTATACAATTCCCTTTGTCAATTGGTACGTTACTTGCCTGAGATTCGATCGTCGGTATCCCAATACCTCGTTCAATCTCGTTACCGGCAAGTCAATTTACTCGTTCCGTAACACATCATCCCGTGATCAACCCTTAGTCACATTGAGCTCATTACGATGATGTCTTACCGAGTGGGCCCAAAGATACCTCTCCGTCATACGGAGTGACAAATCCCAGTCTCGATTCGTGCCAACCCAACAGACACTTTCGGAGATACCCGTAGTGCACCTTTATAGTCACCCAGTTACGTTGTGACATTTGGCACACCCAAAGTATTCCTACAGTATCCGGGAGTTGCACAATCTCATGGTCTAAGGAAAAGATGCTTGACATTAGAAAAGCTTTAGCAGACGAACTACATGATCCTGCGCTATGCTTAGGATTGGGTCTTGTCCATCACATCATTCTCCTAATGATGTGATCCCGTTATCAATGACATCCAATGTCCATGGTCGGGAAACCGTAACCATCTATTGATCAACAAGCTAGTCAACTGAAGGCTTACTAGGGACATGTTGTGGTCTATGTATTCACACATGTATTACGATTTCCAGATAACACAATTATAGCATGAACAATAGACAATTATCATGAACAAGGAAATATAATAATAACCATTTTATTATTGCCTCTAGGGCATATTTCCAATAGTCTCCCACTTGCACATTGTGATGAATCGAACACCCATAGAGTTCTGGTGTTGATCATGTTTTGCTCGAGGAAGAGGTTTAGTCAACGGATCTGCGATATTCAGGTCCGTATGCACTTTACAAATATATATGTCTCCATTTTGAACATTTTCATGAATGGAGTTGAAGCGACACTTGATATGCCTAGTCTTCCTGTGAAACTTGGGTTCCTTGGCAAGGGCAATAGCTCCAGTGTTGTCACAGAAGAGAGTCATCGGGCCTGATGCATTGGGAATAACTCCTAGGTCGGTAATGAACTCCTTCATCCAGATTGCTTCTTGTGCTGGCTCCGAGGCTGCCATGTACTCCGCTTCACTTGTAGATCCCGCCACGACGCTTTGCTTGCAACTGCACCAGCTGACTGCCCCACCATTCAAAATATACATGTATCCGGTTTGTGACTTAGAGTCATCCAGATCTATGTCGAAGCTAGCATCGACGTAACCCTTTACGACGAGCTCTTCGTCACCTCCATAAACGAGAAACATATCCTTAATCCTCTTCAGGTACTTCAGGATATTCTTGACCGCTGTCCAGTGTTCCATGCCGGGATTACTTTGGTACCGTCCTACCAAACATACGACAAGGTTTACATCAGGTCTGGTACACAGCATGGCATACATAATAGACCCTATGGCCGAGGCATAGGGGACGACACTCATCTTTTCTCTATCTTCTGCCGAGGTCGGGCATTGAGCCGTGCTCAATCTCATACCTTGCAATATAGGCAAGAACCCCTTCTTGGACTGATCCATATTGAACTTCTTCAATATCTTGTCAAGGTACGTACTTTGTGAAAGACCAATGAGGCGTCTCGATCTATCTCTATAGATCTTGATACCTAATATATAAGCAGCTTCTCCAAGGTCCTTCATTGAAAAACACTTGTTTAAGTAGGCCTTTATGCTTTCCAAGAATTCTATATCATTTCCCATCAATAGTATGTCATCCACATATAATATGAGAAATGCTACAGAGCTTCCACTCACTTTCTTGTAAACACAGGCTTCTCCATAAGTCTGCGTAAACCCAAACGCTTTGATCATCTCATCAAATCGAATGTTCCAACTCCGAGATGCTTTCACCAGCCCATAGATTGAGCGTTGGAGCTTGCACACCTTGTCAGCATTCTTAGGATCGACAAAACCTTTTGGCTGCATCATATACAATTCTTCCTTAAGGAAACCATTAAGGAATGCCGTTTTGACGTCCATTTGCCATATATCATAATCATAGAATGCGGCAATTTCTAACATGATCCACATGGACTTCAGCTTCGCTACGAGTGAGAAAGTCTCATCGTAGTCAACCCCTTGAACTTGTCGATAACCCTTAGCGACAAGCCGAGCCTTATAGATGGTCACATTACCATCCGTGTAAGTCTTCTTCTTAAAGATCCATTTATTTTCTATGGCTCGCCGATCATCGGGCAAGTCAGTCAAAGTCCATACTTCGTTTTCATACATGGATTTTATCTCGGATTTCATGGCTTCCAGCCATTTGTCGGAATCTGGGCCCGCCATTGCTTCTTCATAGTTCGAAGGTTCACCATTGTCTAACAACATGATTTCCAGGACAGGGTTGCCGTACCACTCTGGTGCGGAACGTGTCCTTGTGGACCTACGAAGTTCCGTAGCAACTTGATCTGAAGTTTCATGATCATCTTCCTCTCTAGTCGGTGCAGGCACCTCAGAAACATTTTCTTGAGCTGCGCCACTCTCCGGTTCAAGAGGCAATACTTCATCAAGTTCTACTTTCCTCCCGCTTACTTCTTTCGAGAGAAACTCTTTCTCTAGAAAGGACCCATTCTTGGCAACAAAGATCTTGCCTTTGGATCTGAGGTAGAAGGTATACCCAATAGTTTCTTTAGGGTAACCTATGAAGACGCATTTTTTCGATTTGAGTTCGAGCTTTTCAGGTTGAAGTTTCTTGACATAAGCATCGCATCCCCAAACTTTCAGAAACGATAGCTTAGGTTTCTTACCAAACCACAATTCATACGGTGCCGTCTCAACGGATTTCGATGGAGCCCTATTTAAAGTGAAATGTGGCAGTCTCTATAGCACAACCCCAAAATGATAGCGGTAGATCGGTAAGAGACATCATAGATTGCACCATATCCAATAGGGTGCGATTATGACATTCGGACACACCATTACGCTGAGGTGTTCCAGGCGGCGTGAGTTGTGAAACTATTCCACATTTCCTTAAGTGCGTGCCAAATTCGTGACTCAAATATTCTCCCCCACAATCTGATAGTAAGAACTTGATTTTCCTGTCACGTTGATTCTCAACCTCACTCTAAAATTCCTTGAACTTTTCAAAGGTCTCAGACTTGTGTTTCATTAAGTAGACATACCCATATCTACTCAAGTCATCAGTGAGGGTGAGAACATAACGATAGCCACCGCGAGCCTCAACGCTCATTGGACCGCACACATCATATGTATGATTTCCAATAAGTTGGTTGCTCGCTCCATTGTTCCGGAGAATGGAGTCTTGGTCATTTTTCCCATGAGGCATGGTTCGCACGTGTCAAATGATTCATAATCAAGAGACTCCAAAAGTCCATCTGCATGGAGTTTCTTCATGCATTTGACACCAATGTGACCAAGGCGGCAGTGCCACAAGTATGTGGGACTATCATTATCAACCTTACACCTTTTGGCATTCACACTATGAATATGTGTAACATCACGTTTGAGATTAAATAAGAATAAACCATTGACCAGCGGGGCATGACCATAAAACATTTCTCTCATATAAATAGAACAACCATTATTCTCAGATTTAAATGAGTAGCCATCTTGCATTAAACGAGATCCAGATACAATGTTCATGCTCAAAGCTGGTACTAAATAACAATTATTGAGGTTTAAAACTAATCCCATAGGTAAATGTAGAGGTAGCGTGCCGACGGCGATCACATCGACCTTGGAACCATTCCCGACGCGCATCGTCACCTCGTCCTTCGCCAGTCTCCGTTTATTCCGCAGTTCCTGTTTTTGAGTTACAAATATGAGCAACTGCACCAGTATCAAATTCCCAGGAGCTACTACAAGCGCTGGTTAGGTACACATCAATAACATGTATATCACATATACCTTTGGCATTGCTGGCCTTCTTATGTGCTAAGTACTTGGGGCAGTTCCGCTTCAGTGACCGTTTCCCTTGCAATAAAAGCACTCAGTCTCAGGCTTGGGTCCATTCTTTGGCTTCTTCCCGGCAGCTTTCTTACCGGGCGCGGCAACTCCCTTGTCGTCCTTCTTGAAGTTCTTTTTACCCTTGCCTTTCTTGAACTTAGTGGTTTTATTCACCATCAACACTTTATGTTCCTTTTTTATTTCCACCTTCGCTGATTTCAGCATTAAATATACCTCAGGAATGGTGTTTTCCATCCCCTGCATATTGAATTTCATCACAAAGCTCTTGTAGCTAGGTGGGAGCGACTGAAGGATTCTGTCAACGACCGCATCATCTGGGAGATTAACTCCCAGCTGAGACAAGTAGTTGTGCAACCCAGACATTTTGAGTATGTGCTTGCTGACAGAACTATTCTTCTCCATCTTACAACTGTAGAACTTGTCGGAGACTTCATATCTCTCGACCCGGGCATGAGCTTGGAAAACCATTTTCAGCTCTTGGAACATCCCATGTGCTCCGTGTTGCTCAAAACGCTTTTGGAGCCCCGGTTCTAAGTTGTAAAGCATGCCGCACTGAACCAGGGAGTAATCATCACTACGCGTCTGCCAAGCGTTCATAACGTCTTGTTCTGCTGGGAAAACAGGTGCTTCACCTAGCGGTGCATCAAGGACATATGCTTTCCTGGCAGCTATGAGGATAATCCTCAGGTTACGGACCCAGTCCGTGTAGTTGCTGCCATTGTCTTTCAGCTTGGTTTTCTCTAGGAATGCGTTGAAGTTGAGGGCAACATTAGCGTGGGCCATTTGATCTACAAGACATATTGCAAAGATTTTTAGACTATGTTCATGATAATTAAGTTCATCTAATCAAATTATTTAATGAACTCCCACTCAGATAGACATCCCTCTAGTCATCTAAGTGATACATGATCCGAGTCAACTAGGCCATGTCCGATCGTCACGTGAGACAGACTAGTCATTATCGGTGAACATTTTCATGTTGATCGTATCTTCTATATGACTCATGTTCGACCTTTCGGTCTTCCGTGTTCCGAGGCCATGTCTATACATGCTAGGCTCGTCAAGTCAACCTAAGTGTATTGCGTGTGTAAATCTGGCTTACACCCGTTGTATGCGAACGTTAGAACCTATCACACCCGATCATCACGTGGTGCTTCGGAACAATGGACCTTAGCAACGGTGCACAGTTAGGGGGAACACTTTCTTGAAATTATTGCGAGGGATCATCTTATTTATGCTACCGTCGTTCTAAGCAAATAAGATGTAAAACATGATAAACATCATGCAATCAAATAGTGACATGATATGGCCAATATCATTTTGCTCCTTTTGATCTCCATCTTCGGGGCGCCATGATCATCATCGTCACTGGCATGACACCATGACCTCCATCATCGTTTATTCATGAAGTTGTCTCGCCAACTATTACTTCTACTACTATGGCTAACGGTTAGCGATAAAGTAAAGTAATTACATGACGTTTATGTTGACACGCAGGTCATAAATAAATTAAGACAACTCCTATGGCTCTTACCGGTTGTCATACTCATCGACATGCAAGTCGTGATTCCTATTACAAGAACATGATCAATCTCATACATCACATATATCATTCATCACATCCTTTTGGCCATATCACATCACACGGCATATGCTGCAAAAACAAGTTAGACGTCCTCTAATTGTTGTTGCAAGTTTTTACGTGGCTGCTATAGGTTTCTAGCAAGAACGTTTCTTACCTATGCCAAAACCACAATGTGATATGCCAATTTCTATTTACCCTTCATAAGGACCCTTTTCATCGAATCCGATCCGACTAAAGTGGGAGAGACAGACACCCGCTAGCCACCTTATGCAACTAGTGCATGTCAGTCGGTGGAACCAGTCTCACGTAAGCGTACGTGTAAGGTCGGTCCGGGCCGCTTCATCCCACGATGCCGCCAAATCAAGATAAGACTAGTAACGGCAAGTAAATTGACAAAATCGACGCCCACAACAACTTGTGTTCTACTCATGCATAGAAACTACGCATAGACCTAGCTCATGATGCCACTGTTGGGGATCATAGCAGAAATTTAAAATTTTCTACGCATCACCAAGATCAATCTATGGAGTCATCTAGCAATGAGAGGGAGAGGAGTGCATCTACATACCCTTGTAGATAGCGAGCGGAAGCGTTCAAGAGAACGGGGTTTATGGAGTCGTACTCGTCGTGATCCGAATCACCGATGATCCTAGCGCCGAACGGACGGCACCTCCGCGTTCAACAGACGTACGGAGCGGAGATGTCTCCCGCGCCTTGATCCAGCAAGGAGGAGGGAGAGGTTGAGGAAGAGAGCTCCAACAGCAGCACGACAGTGTGGTGGTGGTGGAGCGGCAGTACTCCGGCAAGGCTTCGCCATGCTCTTAACGGAGGAGGAGAGGTGTTGGGGAGGGGAGGGGCTGCGCCTTTGATGTGGTGTGCAGCCCTCCCCTTGCCCCTCTATTTATAGGGTAAGGGGGAAGGGGGCCGGCCCCTTCTAGATGAGATCTAGAGGAGGGCAGCGGCCAAGGGGGGTGGCTTGCCCCCCAAGCAAGGGGGCGCCCCCTCTAGGGTGGCCCCCCCCCACCCCTAGGCGCATGGGCCCAAGGGGGATGCGCCCAGCCCTCCAAGGGCTAGTTCCCTTTCCTCTACGGCCCATGAGGCCCTCCGAGAGAGGTGGCCCCTCCCGGTGGACCCCCAGAACCCCTCCGGTGGCCCCGGTATAATACCGATATGCCCCCGAACTTTTCCGGTGACCGTATGACAACTTCCCACATATAAATCTTCACCTCCGGACCATTCCAGAACTCCTCGTGACATCCAGGATCTCATCCGGGACTCCGAACAACATTCGGTAATCACATACAAGTCTTCCTAATAACCCTAGCGTCATCGAATCTTAAGTGTGTAGACCCTATGGGTTCGGGAACCATGCAGACATGACCGAGACAACTCTCCGGCCAATAACCAACAGCGGGATCTGGATACCTATGTTGGCTCCTACATGTTCCATGATGATCTCATCGGATGAACCACAATGTCGAGGATTCAAGCAATCCCGTATACAATTCCCTTTGTTAATCGGTACGTTACTTGCCCGAGATTCGATCGTCGGTATCCCAATACCTCGTTCAATCTCGTTACCGGCAAGTCACTTTACTCGTTCTGTAACACATCATCCTGTGATCAACCCTTAGTCACATTGAGCTCATTACGATGATGTCTTATCGAGTGGGCCCAGAGATACCTCTCCGTCATACGGAGTGACAAATCCCAGTCTCGATTCGTGCCAAACCAACAGACACTTTTGGAGATACCCGTAGTGCACCTTTATAGTCACCCGGTTATGTTGTGACGTTTGGCACACCCAAAGTATTCCTACAGTATCCGGGAGTTTCACAATCTCATGGTCTAAGGAAAAGATGCTTGACATTAGAAAAGCTTTAGCAGACGAACTACACGATCTTGCGCTATGCTTAGGATTGGGTCTTGTCCATCACATCATTCTCCTAATGATGTGATCTCGTTATCAATGACATCCAATGTCCATGGTCGGGAAACCGTAACCATCTATTGATCAACAAGCTAGTCAACTAAAGGCTTACTAGGGACATGTTGTGGTCTATGTATTCACACATGTATTACGATTTCCGGATAACACAATTATAGAATGAACAATAGACAATTATCATGAACAAGGAAATATAATAATAACCATTTTATTATTGCCTCTAGGGCATATTTCCAACATGTTGCAGGATCAGTTTAACATGGATAAATCCAAATTAAACTGGGGGCTAATGTCGGGTATATACCCTGTTGGGGATATAACTATTTGAGTAAGCCGGCTAGGAGGGGACGGGTTATGCAAAGAAGACTCATCGTAAAGGAAGCCCAAGACCCAGCGTGAGGATGGCGGTTCATAGAGCTTAAGGCCCATAGAGACAAACCGCCATAATGGCATGACTTGTAACATAAGGTAGAGGTAACTAGTCACCGAGCCGAACACTGTTTATGAGCCGGCCGGGACTCTGTAGGCCGTAGGGCGTCAACCCGTGTTATAAGGGAACGACCCGCCGGCGGCTTAGGGCAAGAAACAACCAATCGAGAACCGGGAATAGCCTATCTCGCTCCCTGGTCATCGAAACCTCAAGCAATACCAACCCAACTAGACGTAGGCCTTCCTTCACCGCAAGGGGCTGAACTAGTATAAACCTCGCGTGTCCTTTGTCCCGATTAACCCCTTTAAGCTTCCTAGTTGCGATGGCTCCACGATTAAGTCCTTGCAAGAGGACATCTGCCGTGACAATTCCACGACAGTTGGCGCCCACCGTGGGGCCAGCGCATGGTGGATTTGAGTTCTTGAATGGCAGCTTCGAAGGGCTCAAGGGATACGCAGTTGGCCGGATGACCAAGAGTCATCGCGGCAAGGTCTACATCGACGACGAAGGCTGGGGCCCTGATGCCGGCTCAATTGATTACGGGTACCGGGTCCCCTTTGACGGAATTCACGTCTTCATCGGCCGGATCGGTGAGCCGGGCCCTGAGCCGGACAGCTGCACCGACCTCGTCGAGACGACTCAGCGTGCGAAACCCGCCCGAGCTTAACCCGTCGTGAAGCGTGCCTTTGTGGGTTGCATCCACGGAGGTGAACTTCCTGAAGGATCTGAAGGTGATGGTGAGCCGGCCGTCCTCCCTGACGGTGATTCGTCCGCCGGCTCAACAGATTCGCTATATCAATTTCAAGATGGTGTGCTTGGGGGCTGTTCCGATGGCAGCACTATTCCGGACCCCTCAGAGTCGCCAAACTGGGCAGGAGTCTTCATGGTTGGTACTCAACCCGGCCAAAATTCTACGGCCCCAGCAGCGATAACGTCCAGGTTAGGAGCAGCCGGGGCAGGAGGCCCTATGCGCTCACCGGCTTAGGTGCTGATGGATCTCATGGATAAACTTACGGCCTTGTTAACTGCTACAGTCGTCCCTGCGAACCAATCTGAGCATGAGGCAGAGGTGGCACAGGTTCGCGATGAGATCGCCCGGGCCAGGGAAACCTTAGCAGCTGAAGATACTAGATTAGCCACAGAGCGGGCGGCTTTGGACGTACGGGCGCAGCAACTTCAGGCAGAGGCTTTTCAGCTCACGTTGAGCTTGAACGCATCTAATGAGGTAATGAGGAGGAGACATCAGAAAACTCAGTCCCGTTTACCTCAGATTTATGATCCTCAGAATCTCTTTGCTACACCCGGGGCCGGCCCAAGTAACCCGCCAGGTGCAAATCAGTTTATGACATCCGGAGCGGGAGGCCCAGTCCAGCCTCCGGTGACGGCACCTCTTCACGGCAATATGGCACCGCCCCATTACGTACCAATACCACAGGGTCACTTCTCCAACCCCATGGAGAACTTAATCACAGCATCAGCATGTTTGGCGGCTCTCCCAGTAGATGGTGATGATCCGACAGTGGTGGAAACCCGGAGGATCAGGGAACTTGTCCAAACAGCCCTGGCTCAGCAAGAGACCTACTCCTACAGCCGGGACAGGATTCACTCAACTCCTCCGCCCTGGTTAGCTCCGCCTGGTCAAAACCGGAGCCCGAGTTACAGTAGACAGAGGCCTTGTCAAGTAGCGCTCAGCGCCAGAACCAACCCGGCGGGTATAACCCGGTTCAGGATCGGATACGTCAGGAGGACGAGCGGGCGGCTCAACTAGCGGCTCAGCTAGCAGCCCAACAGGACTCACCGGCTTACCCGACGACTTCCGTTGAGGCGGGTGTTGCTACTAGAACCGGAGGAGTTCCTTGTCTAGTACCGGCTCTACGTAATGTACGTCTGCCCAAGGATTTCAAGGGACCTCGAAAGGTGCCGAATTATATGGCCGATTTATAGCCTGGGGCGTGGATTGAATGTTACGAGATGGCCATGGAGCTGATGGAGGTTAGTGATGAAGCGATGGATAAATACTTCACCATGATGTTGGACGGAACGGCCCGTTCTTGGTTAAAGGGTTTGCCACCCAATTCCATTAGTTCATGGGCGGAGCTAAAGGCCCGTTTCATCCAGAACTTCAAGGACACTTGCAAGCAGTCTATGTCGATTGTGGACCTGACAAATTTTAAGAAGGAGGAAGGTGAATCTATGACTCATTGGGTGCGCCGGGTCAAAGATATAATACATTCGTCTGACAAGATGGATGCCGGCTCAGCAGTTCTCATGCTGGAGAAGAATTGCCGCTTTGAGCCTCTGAGACAGAAACTGGGGCGCCTTAAGCGTGATTGCAAGATATGGGGACGCTGATGGCGGCTTTAGTCAAGTATGCCGATTCTGATAGTACCAAGGATCCCGCGTCTGATGAGGAAAAGACAGGGAAGCGAAAGAAGAACGGTAATGGAAAGGGTCAGCAGCATAACCCGGCGAGTCAAGGAGGCAATAAGCGTAAGGTGGACGGTAACCCGAAATTTGTGGCCAATGCACAGGGTAACAATCAGAAGCGCAAAGGAAAGCCACCACCTCGGTTTGGCGGGTCAGGTCCGTCTCTTGAGCAACTACTCAATGAGCCCTGCCCGAAACACGGCACCCGAGAACGACCAGCGACTCATTTATGGAAGGATTGCGCAATCATGAAGGCTTTCAAGAATTCTAATACGTTTTATGGCAATCAAGGCCCAGGCGGCGGCTTAGGAGCTGGCGGCTTTCATGGCTCGGGCGGCGGTTCAGGATCCGGTTTTCAGGGAAGCCAGGGTGGTTATAATCAACAGCAGTCTGGTCAAGGAGGTCAGCAGCAGCAGCAGTCGGGTTATCAGAGCCATCCAAAACAGCTAAACAGTGGGCAGTATCACGTGTTTACCACAAGTTTGTGTAAACGTGATCAGAAAGTCCATAGGAGGGCGGTGAATTCTGTTGAGCCGGCAGTCCCTCGTTACTTGAGATGGTCGGAACAGCCTATTGTCTGGAGCAGGGAGGATCACCCTCCCCGGTTTGATAATCCGGGTCAACTGGCCTTGGTAGTGGCACCGCAGGTTGGTGGTTATAAATTTACTAAGGTGCTCATGGATGGAGGTAGCAGCATCAACATCCTCTATTACAAGACCTTTCGGCGCATGGGCTTAACTGACAAGAATTTAAAGACTTCCAACACCGTCTTCCATGGAGTGGTGCCTGGTAAATCGGCGTATCCTGTGGGTAAGATTGAGCTAGAGGTGGCCTTTGGAGACGAGCATGATTCTATGGCGGAAAAGTTAACTTTTGAGGTGGTAAAAATCAAGAGTCCATATCACGCTTTGTTTGGGCGGCCGGCTTATGCCAAGTTCATGGTGCGGCCGTGTTATGTTTATTTACAGCTCAAGATGCCGGGTTACAAGGGTACCATCACCATGCATGGAAGCCGAAAAGTGGCCCTGGAATGCGAAGAAGGCGATGCGGCTTATGCCGAGTCTGTCTGTGCAGCAGAGGAGCTCAAATTTTATCAAGATAACGTTGACCCGGCGGATATGACCTCTCTCAAGAAGCCGACTACGGAGCATGACCCAGCCATGAAGTTTAAATCGGCTGCAGAGACTAAGCTTGTTGATTTTACTCCGGGCGATTCGTCTAAGCAATTCAGCATCAGTGCCAACTTGGATCCTAAGTAGGAAAGCACGCTCATCGAGTTCATCCGTGAGAACCGGGACATCTTTGCATGGAAGCCTTCTGACATGCCGGGTGTACCGAGAGGACTCGCTGAGCACACTCTTAATATTGATCCGAAGTATAAGCCGGTCAGGCAGTTTCTGCGGCGATTCAATGAGGAACGACGAAAAGCTATAGGAGAAGAGGTCGCCCGGCTCTTGGCGGCTGGGTTCATTGTCAAAGTTTTTCACCCGGAGTGGTTGGTTAACCCGGTGCTCGTGCTCAAGAAAAACGGCACCTGGCGGATGTGTGTGGATTACACAGACTTAAATAAGGCTTGTCCGGCTGATCCTTTCGCTCTCCCCCGTATTGATCAAATCATTGATGCTACGGCGGGTTGTGCGCGTTTGAGCTTTTTGGATGCTTACTCTGGTTATCATCAGATCAAGATGGCAGTTAAGGACCAGGAGAAGACGGCTTTCATCACTCCGTTTGGAGCCTTCTGCTATGTGTCTATGCCTTTTGGGCTCAAGAGTGCCCAGGCGACTTATCAATGGTGTGTACAGAATTGTCTCCACAATCAGATTGGGCGCAATGTTCATGCTTATGTGGATGACATAGTGGTGAAATCCAAAGAGGCGGAAACTTTGATATCTGATCTCAAAGAAACCTTTGGCAATCTCCGGGTTGACAAAATGATGCTTAACCCAGAGAAGTGTGTATTTGGTGTGCCTGCAGGCAAGCTTTTGGGATTCTTGGTCTCAAACAGGGGCATCGAGGCTAATCCGGAGAAGATTAAGGCAATCACTTCTTTGGCTAAACCGGCATGTATCAATGATGTTCAGCGACTGGCGGGTCGTGTTGCCGCTTTAAGCTGGTTCATAAGCCGGTTAGGTGAGAAGGCCCTACCGCTGTACCAACTGATGAAGAAGGCAGACACCTTTGTCTGGAGTAATGTTGCTAATGCTGCTTTTGAGGATTTGAAGAGGTAGTTATCTGAGCCGCCAGTTCTTGCAGCTCCCATTGACAAAGAGCCTTTGCTGTTATATGTGGCTGCTAATTCATGAGCCGTCAGTGTGGCAATTGTGGTAGAGCGCAAGGGGGCTGGTAAGGAACATCCGGTTCAACGGCCGGTTTATTATGTCAGTGAAGTACTCATCGAGTCAAAACAAAGATATCCTCATTGGCAGAAACTTGTTTACGGGGTGTTCATGGCAAGCCGGAAGCTGAAGCAATACTTCCAAGGTCACCCTATCACTATGGTAAGTTCTGCCCCCTTGGGAGACATTATTCAGAACAGAGAGGCTACAGGACGAGTCGCCAAGTGGGCCATCGAGCTCAGGCCTCATGGTCTGAAATACGTGCCACGCACTGCCATTAAGTCTCAAGCTTTGGTGGATTTCATCAATGACTGGACAGAGCTACAGGCACCTGAGGAGAAGCCCGATAACACTTATTGGACTATTCACTTTGATGGGTCCAGACAGTTGGAAGGCTCGGGGGCTAGAGTCGTGTTAACTTCCCCTCGAGGTGACAAATTTTGTTATGTGCTCCGGCTTATGTTTCCTTGTACTAACAATGCAGCTGAGTACGAGGCCCTACTCCATGGTCTCCGGATGGCCAAGGAGATGAACTTGAGCCGGGTAAGATGCTTGGGAGACTCGGACCTTGTGGCTCAACAGGTGTCAGGAGAGTGGGACTCTAAGGATCCCCTTATGGCGGCTTACCGTCGTGAAGTCGATGTTGTGGCTGGACATTTCAAGGGTTATGTGGTGGAACACATTGATCGAAGGAAGAATGAGGCGGCTGATGCCTTAAGCCGGCTGGGGTCTCAGCGTAAGCTGGTGCCGCCTAACACCTTTCTTGATGTTTTGCATAATCCTTCTGTTAAGTTACCTACAGAGGAAGATCTGGCAGTACCAGACCCGGAGGCACAGCTGGTGGCGGCTCTCCACATTATCCCGGATTGGACAGTGCCTTATTTGTCTTACATGACCCGGGGAGAGTTGCCTGAAGATGAGACCTTGGCAAGACAAATCGCCCGGCGGTCCAAGTCCATGACAACTGTCAATGGCGAGTTACATCACTGCAGCGTCACTGGAGCATTTCAACATTGCGTGTCACCTACAGAGGGTCAGGAGATCCTTCATGAGATTCATGAAGGCGATTGTGGTCATCACGCCAGCTCAAAATCTCTTGTGGCCAAAGCTTTCCATCATGGGTTTTATTGGCTGACGGCTCATGCTGATGCAAAAGACCTGGTCAGTAAATGTGACGGATGTCAGAAATTCTCACGATGAGCCCATGTGCCGGCTCAAGAATTGAGGATGATTCCAATTACTTGGCCATTTGCAGTCTGGGGGCTTGATATGGTCGGGCCTTTCAAAAGGTCTAAGGATAAAAAGACGCACCTATTGGTGGCGGTTGACAAGTTCACGAAGTGGGTGGAGGCGGAGCCAGTCAGTAAGTGTGATGCAGCCACGGCGGTCCAGTTTATGAAAAAGGTGATTTTTCGCTTTGGTTTTCCACACAGCATTATAACTGATAATGGCACTAACCTCTCCAAAGGAGCTATGGAAGAGTTTTGTCAACGAGAGCATATCCGGCTTGACGTTTCAGCTGTGGCTCACCCTCAATCCAATGGTCAAGCAGAACGAGCTAATCAAGAAATCTTGAGGGGTATCAAGCCCCGGCTCTTGGTCCCCTTGCAGCGGACGCCGGGTTGTTGGGTGGAGGAGTTACCTTCTGTACTTTGGAGCATCAATACTACACCTAACAGATCTACGGGTTACACGCCTTTCTTTATGGTGTATGGAGCAGAGGCGGTCCTGCCAAGTGACATCCGTCATGACTCACCCCATGTGGCGGCTTATGTTGAGGAAGACAATGAAAAATCTCGGAAAGACGCACTTGACCTGTTGGATGAAGAGCGAGACTTGGCAATAGCCCGCTCGGCGATTTACCAGCAAGACCTGCGCCGCTACCACAGCCGCCGGGTTAGGTCCAGAACCTTTCAGGAAGGCGACTTAGTGCTCCGACTCATCCAGGATCAATCTGACATGCACAAGCTATCCCCTCCTTGGGAAGGACCCTTTGTGGTCAGCAAGAATCTGAACAACGGATCATACTACCTTATCGACGTTCGGGAGCATAAAGACTCACGTAAGTCGGAGGAGGAGACCCGTCGGCCGTGGAATATCGCTCATCTTTGGCCTTATTATACTTGAGCCATCGGCTCTAATGTGTATATACTTATACTATGTATATTACATAAAGCAATAAAGCAGGACCTTTGTCCTTTTTTCCACTCCCAAAAAGGTTTATGTGTTTTCTTTGTCAGGTGGTGGAGATAACCAAGGAAAAGCGGATCATATCTGAATCCGGCTTTCCTTTGGTCCGGCTTATGATCATATCTGAATCTAGCCGTGATCATTTGGGGGCTTCCTGTTCAAACATAGGTCGTATTCGAACCAAAGAGAACATAGCTGTCGATACCCACTTGATCGGCATACTGCCAAACCCACTTGGGGGCTTCTTGATCATATTTGAATCATAGCTTAACCCCTTTGGGTCTGACATGGATCGTATTCGAATCAGCGTCATTAAACAACTCTTATGGTCACTTGGGGGCTTCCTGTTCAAACATAGGTCGTATTCAAACCAAAGAGAACATAGATGTCGATACCCACTTGATCGGCATCGCCACAGCCACTGGGGGCTAACAGATCGTATCTGAATCTTAGCTCAACCCCTTTGGAATGGTTCACTGATCGTATTCGAATCAGAAACCCTTGAACTTTGTTCATCATATTTTACAAGTATCAACATTGGATATCTTGTGACCCTCTTGAAAATACAATGGAATACATTGCAATCCTCCAGGATTAATACTGGTTACATCAGGTTGTTAAGTACTAGGTGAACTTTTATGTGCCAATTTTCAGGAGTTAAACTTACCCTCAGGGGTTGGCTTATATAAGTCGGAAAAGCAGCTGTAAGCATGACAGGGCAATGCAAGACATTTCTGCAAAGGACATAACAGATTCATATAAACTACAAAGTGCATAGTGACGACGGCTTATGCAAGTATTAAGGGCCATAAGCGTGCGCAAAGGCATAGCAAAACTCAAAGTATTTTCTAATCTGTTACAAGACTGCCCGAGTCTGAATGATGTGGCATTGTTTTTCTACAACGACATAAGCAGGTGGCGCCTGGCAATCTACTCTTGGGGTTGACTTGAAGCTTCTGGGTTATCCTTCTCCGCCTCTTCGCCGGCTGCTTTGTCCTGGAAGGATGATGAGGCCCAGTCAATGCCACTCAAGGCCTCAAACTCAGCTTCATCATCTATTAAACCGGCTGGGTCGACTTCAGGGGCAAAGGTGTGCTTACGGATTGGAGGGATCAAGCTGACATCGTCATAATGCGGCGTGGGGATTCTCCGATTCTCCTTGTCATAACCCGGCTGACACTTGGTGAGGCCAGTGTCGTTTCCAATTTGAGTGGCCACAGGGCGTATATCCCTCACGTAGGTGGTGAAATCCTTTTCATCAAATGGAGTGCCATCCTCCTTTAAACTTGGATACCCAAGAGCGATGTCGGCCGGGTCTAGCTCTGGTAACCAGGCTTTGGCCCGACTCAAAGCGGCTATTGCTCCGGCTCTTGCTTGGGCCCGTCTCAACTCTTGAATCCGCTGAGGAAGTACAGCAAGCCGTTGTAACACATCTTGCAAGAGGTAGGGCACATCATTTGATAAGGATACAACGGCCAAGGCACGTTGTGACCCGATGTATAGTTGCTCTACTAGAGTATACACCGCCTTCAATTTGATCAGCATATTCTGCTTGAGGTTTGTGCTCCTGGGGCCTGTATTGGTAAGTATAAGGTAAACCTCAGGTAACAATTGAAGGAATATTTACAATATTTAATGCTTGCTTAAGATAACTTACCAAAGATCGCTGAGACCATCCGAGATATATGGCGTTGTAAGCCGGTCAGTCCGGCTGTTGCATTTGCCAGCGACGCCTCTGCTGTCTCGGCCCGGGTCACTAGTCCGGCCTTTTCGTCAGTCCAAATTTTCTTCTCCGACTCAAAATTTTTCTTCAGCTTCTCTTGTTCAGAGACGCTGAATTCAAATTTGGAGTTAGCCTTTTGAGTTTCAATCTCCTGGGCTGCCACACGGTTCTTCAGGTCAACAATCTCCGATTCAAATTGACTTATGATGGCCTGCATTGCACTGGATAGTAGTCAAGATTACGGTAAATAATATTAAGTCCCAAGCACTTTGCAAGCAAAGATACTTGACACTTGGGGGCTAATGTATACCGAAGCTTTCTAAATTATTAAGCCGGTCCTGGATATTAAGTCCCAAATACTTTGCAAGCAAAGATACTTGGCACTTGGGGACTAATGTGTATCGCAAGTTAAAGGTATTGTGTTACATCCGGTTTAAATATTTTTCTTTAAGACGGGCAAGCAGCTCTAACAAATTTTTCTAAGTCTACAGCATATTTATTCATAAGCAACAGACTTGGGGGCTGGTACAGTAAGTATGATTGAAAGTAAGGAAGCATAAGTCATACCTCAGATTTTTGCTGTATTTGCTTCACCATGTCAATTTCCAGGTCACGGCTGCTTTGCACCTGGTTGATATAGCCCAAGACGATCTCTCCAATACTCAAATGAGTATAGTCGGTGATATCCATCTTGGCCTTACGGCGTTCTAGCAACTCCTCTTTAGCCGAGCATTTGGCAAGGACGGTGGGCCTGGCCGGCTCAACGAATTGAGCCTTGAGAAATTCCACTACTGGGTCAGCCGTTTTGACTGGGCTAGGTGCCTCCGGGTTAACAGAACCATCAAGAATATCTTCAGCAGGCGGGTCAGAAGTTGATGCTGCAATGTCTTGAGCCGGCTCAGGCGGCGGTTGATGTGTGGAAGAGTTGGGAGCAGCTATACCCTGTTCCGGTTCAGTCACCACAGGGGTTTGGGCCGGTTTATCTTTCTTGGTTTTCTTCCTGGGCTTAACCTGCACGATGTGGGCAAAGCAGAGAAATAAGTAAAGAAACATGAAGAAAGAAAAACATAAGGTGAATAAATTGATATTACCCAGGGGCAGTCTTAATAGCCGGCATGTTTGATTGCATGGACTCGCCAGATGAAGGAGAGGTATCCTGGTAATTGGAGTCAGAGGAATTGAGAGGTTGACGGATTAGACCCGCCAAAGGTAAAAAAGGGTATAAATTGGAGATAACCTCAGTCCGACGCTTCCGGGTTGTGTCAGGCAAGCCGGAGGATAGCTCTGCATCCTTGCTGGTCCGGGTCTGCCTCCGGTTTTCAAATTGCTGTTGCTTCAAAAGAAAGTCAGGATCTTGGTAAGCCAAAGGGTGTGAAAATCTTACTTTCCGGGTTAATCTTCGAATTTTCTGACGCGGCCGAAGTTCGGAGTCGGAGGAGATTATAATTACCTCTTCCTCGACGGGTTGGCTGTTGCCCGTGTCTCCCTGAAAGAAGGTTAATATCAGTAAAGTAGTGATAAAGGAGAAAGGGAAATTAAAAAGTTACCTCTTCCTCATTATCATCAGTATCATCAAGCTGAAACAACTCAGAAGCGCTTGGCTTCCTTTTCCTTGAAGTGGTGGGCTTGGCGGTTTTCCTTTCGGCCCTCTTAGCCGCCCTGGCTGTCTTGGCCGCCTCATGATCATATTGGATTTTCCAGAAGTTATCATTTTCCTGTAAAAGGTTATAAAGGATTATGCGTAAGAATACAGTATAACATGGTAAAAAAATAACCCGACGGCTGGAAACTTACTGCAGGGGCCGGGTTCTTCTGGCAAAAAGGTAGTAAGCCGAAAGCGTTACTATTCACTGTGCCCTCTTTCAACAAAGACTGAGTTGTAGCTTCCACTACGTCATCTGGTAAGTCATCTGGACTATGATGCTGAGGGTCATCTTTCTCGCCTGAATAATTACACATTAAGCCGGGGCGGCGACTTAACGGAATTATTCTCCAAGCAACCCAGACTCGGACCAGGTCAATGCCATCTAAGCCGTTCCCTAAAAGAGCTTTAATCTTCTTGATCTTGGGGATGAGTGGCAGACGTTCAATAGCAGTCAACTTATCCGGCAGCGGGTGAGTAGGTTCAAGGCGCAATGCGCGGAAGCCGAGCAGCGGGTTTTCACCAGCCGGAGAAGTATCTTGGCAGTAGAACCATGTCTGGTTCCAGTGCTTGATGACTCGGCAATTCAGCATAAGGGAACAGGCAGTCTCTCCGCCTTTGAATCGATATGCCACCAAGCTCCAGACTGGGCCCGTTGGCCCGCTCATTCTGCCGGTTCAAATAGAACAATTCCCTGAACAAAAGTAGGCTGGGTTCTTCTCCAAGGTAGACCTCACAGAAAACTTGGAAGTTGCAGATATTTGACACGGAATTGGGCCCGATGTCTTGAGGTCTTAAGTCAAAGAAGTGCAGAACGTCTCTAAAGAATTTTGAACCGGGAGGAGCAAATCCCCGGCTCATGTGATCGGTAAAAATGATCACCTCCCCTTCCTTGGGTTGAGGTTTCTCTTCAGACGGTTCAGGAGCACGATAAGACATGACATCCTTCTTGGGCAGATGGCCAGACTTTACAAACTCGGATAGTTTGCTCTTTGTAACAATGGATGGGACCCAGTTGCAGGTAACCGGAGGTTTAACAGCTTTGGGTGCCATTGGGTAAATTGAAGCCTACAACAAGATAAAGGAAATTTTTCCGGTTTATTATAACCCGGAGAATAAACATTATTGGGTTATTTAAAATGGCGGCTTAAGAACGGGCCTAATGACATACAGGTAACTATGTGATAATGTTTAACAGCTGCAGGTATTAAAGATGATTAAGGTTTTCTTAAGTCGCCAGAGGCAAGCGGTGCTGACAGCCGGTATTATCTTAAACCGGCTACACGGACTACTATGGCTGAAACAGAGTCAACAGACGCAGTTTTTTGGCTAAGTGTGGAACAAACAGGTTTCACAAGTTGCAATCATTATTTTGGATCAAACGATGCTCTGGAAAGGAAAATATTTCGAGACCTAAAATAGTACAGAGAAGTTCATATACTCGCGGAGGGCTTCCAAAACAAGGGAAATGAGATCTGTTCTCATACAGGATAAGCACAAACATTTTCTGCAGCAGTTCTAAGTTGTTTTTATAATCTAAACAAGGCATTGGAGGTGAGAACTAATGGAGGTTTGCGTTGGGCGGCGATGAACGACGACGGACTCAAGACGGTTTCAATGCAGATCTGAGAAGGGGGAAAAGAGGAACTCACAGATGTGGAAGAACTGTGGAGGGTCGCCATCATTTTCTGGTCAGAATCAGGGTGATGCAGCGGCCTGAGTCGGTGAAGACGAGGGGGTCGACGGCGGCAGGGGCGGAGCTTGAGCAGCAAAGAAGGAGGTGCGAGGAGGAACATGACTGAGGGAAATGAAAAAGACCTAGGTCGCATCTATTTATAAGGAGGGGCCGACCAAGACGGCGCGAGAAACGAGGAGACAGAATATCATTTTACAATGACCCCGACGCCTCGATTTTCAGGATGGTCAGTTAAGGCAAAGATCCGTTGAAGATATGATGAAATAAGATAAGGATTTAATTAAAATATGATGTCACGGTGGGTTAACCCGGATCCACAAGATGACGTCACAATGGGTTATGACCTTTTCACGGACAGAAGACAGGACTGATTCTTAAGGTATTTTAAGATTGACATGAACCGTTCCAAATCAATCTGGGGCCTAATGTTGGGGATATAACTATTTGAGTAAGCCGGCCAGGAGGGGCCGGGTTATGCAAAGAAGACTCATCGTAAAGGAAGCCCAAGACCCAGCGTGAGGATGGCGGTTCATAGAGCTTAAGGCCCATAGAGACAAACCGCCGTAATGGCATGACTTGTAACATAAGGTAGAGGTAACTAGTCACCGAGCCGGACATTGTTTATGAGCCGGCCGGGACTCTGTAGGCCGCAGGGCGTCAACCCGTGTATATAAGGGAACGACCCGTCGGCGGCTTAGGGCAAGAAACAACCAATCGAGAACCGGGCATAGCGTATCTCGCTCCCTGGTCATCGAAACCTCAAGCAATACCAACCCAACTAGATGTAGGCCTTCCTTCACCGCAAGGGGCTGAACTAGTATAAACCTCGCGTGTCCTTTGTCCCGATTAACCCCTTTAAGCTTCCTAGTTGCGATGGCTCCATGATTAATTCCTTGCAAGAGGACATCTGCCGTGACAATTCCACGACATACCCCGTGGTATGACCTGGCCGGATTTAGTGACTCACTAGTAACCCGCCCTAACTTGGCGACTCACGAAGTGACCCACCCGGATCTCTCCACTCACTGATGACCTGGCTGGGCCTAGTGACTCATTGGTAACCCGGCAGGCGGGTCAGAGGAGCGACAAGACCCGGTGGCCCAATGGGCGGTTCATGGAAGGCCGGATCGTATTATGGTGGGTCGGCTTAAGACAAAAGGCATAAGGAATATTCCCTTACAAAGGAAGCAAAACTAGGACTCCACTTGTAATAGAGTAATCCTAATCCTAATAGGACTAGTCATGTAAGCCGCCCCTTCAACATATATAAGGAGGGGCAGGGCTCCCCAAGAGGGACAAGATTCACAAGTTCCACGAGTTAGACAAGTTAGATTTAGACAGACAACTCAATAGCTCTCGAGATAGAGCTCCTTTGTAATCGTGATCATCATCATCAATATCAACAAAGCAAGATGTAGGCTTTTACCTCCACCGTGAGGGGCCGAACCTGGGTAAAACCTCGCGTCTCTCGTTCCACTCAACCCCTCTCAAGCTACCACATAGGTGCGTTGGCCTCGCGACAAAGTCCTTTCAACAAGGACATCTGTCGTGCCAATTCCATGACAGGTGTCCCAACTTAGCCCATCACAAGCTCTCACGGTCAACGAAGGATATTCCTTCTCCTGGGAAGACCCGATCAGTCTCGGAATCCCGGTTACAAGACATCTCGACAATGGTAAAACAAGACCAGCAAAGCCACCCAATGTGCCGACAAATCCCGATAGGAGTCACACGTATCTCGTTCTCAGGGCACACCGGATTAGCACTCCGTACAACTAAAACCAACCCTCGAGTTTCCCCGAGGTGGCGCTGCAAAGGACTCTAGTTCGAACCAACACTCAGAGGAGCACTGGCCCAGGGGGGTTTAAAATAAAGATGACCCTTGAGTCTACAGAACCCAAGGGAAGGTATATGGTGGTAGGTAGGTAAATGGTAAAACCAAGGTTGGGCCTTGCTGGAAGAGTTTTATTCAAATCGAACTGTCAAGGGGTTCCCATAACACCCAACCGCATAAGGAACACAAAATCAAGGAACATAACACCGGTATGACGGAAACTAGGGTGGCAAGAGTGGAACAGAACACCAAGCAAAAGGCCGAGCCTTCCACCCTTTACCAAGTATATAGATGCATTAAATTAAATAAGATATAGTAATGATATCCCAACAATATCCATGTTCCAACATGGAACAAACTTCATCTTCACCTGCAACTAGCAACGCTATAAGAGGGGCTAAGCAAAAGCGGTAACATAGCCAAACAACGGTTTGCTACGAAAGGTGGGTTAGAGGCTTGACATGGCAATATGGGAGGAATGATATAGCAAGTGGTAGGTAGCGCGGCATAGCAATAAAGCGAACAACTAGCAAGCAAAGATAGAAGTGATTTCGAGGGTATGGTCATCTTGCCTGCAAAGTTCTCAGAGTTGTCGAAAGCTTGATCCTCGTTAGCATACTCAACAGGTTCCTCGATCACGTACTTGTCTCCCGGCTCTACCCAAAGCAAGAACACAAGCTAAGGACCAACAATCAATCACGGTGCAATGCACAAGCAACATGATGCAAAACATGGCATGATATGCAGGACATGATATGCAATGCATATGCGTGCTTCGGAAGGGAAAGAATGAACAAAGCATCAACTTGGCAAACCAAGTGTGTCGTTGGAAAGATGAAATGATTTCAGTCGAAATCGATATAAAGATCGCCGGAAATGGATGCACGGTTTGCAAATGGCAAGCAAAACAAGAAAGGCACAATTCTGCGATTAACAGCACGATGCCATCTAGATTGTCACAAGAAACTAAGCTACTGCACTCCAACATAACAACAAAGTATATGTCAGTTATGTACACAAGATTCTTGACAAAACATGAACACTGAGCTACGGCTAAATCACAAAAGAGCAGGTTCAAACAAGCATGGCAAAAGTGCAAAAGATATCAGCTTCACAGACTTAGTGAAAATACTAACATGCCAGAAATAACATCAGGAAGCAATGTTTAGAGCAAGCAAACAACATGCTACAGGAACATATCATAGCAAACAAAGGCATGGCATGAATCTACTAAATGCATAGAACAAAAGTCTCTTATTGATCATGAGCCAAAAAGGCACAGAAGATATGATGGCACCCATGTAAACATAGCAAGTTTCAGACTTAGCAGAAAACAGAGCATGGCATAAACAGAATTATGAAGGCATCATTGTGAGCTCAAATCACTCACCACAAAGCATTGCATGACAAAACAAGCATAGCATCAGCAAGATGACATGTTCATGAAGCTAACCATGGAAAGAGAAAGTTCATAGCATGCATGGGTCACTAGTAACAACCATGACAAAAATGATTAACATGTAAACAACCTGCCAGGAACATTTTATAGCAAAAGTAAAGCAAGATTAAGACATGCTAGGGCACTCCATAATTCCAAACAGGGGCATGGATGGATAGAGCATAATCATATGTCCAAAACACCCTTACTTAAGATACTCAAAACAAGCATATATCTCACGGTAGCATCAAGTTTACATGGCATAAAATAACAGCAGAACAAGGACTTAGCAAAATTCGAAGTCCCTGAAAACAGCAATATCACGAAGCCTAGTTTGCATGCTTGTGCTAGTCACCACATTGATCAAAAAAAAACATGGCAAGCACCTCTGTAAATAAGGCATGACATAGTTCAAAACACATGTAGAGCTCATTCCCATATGAAGCACATGTCAAATGTGGCAAAAATGACAAAACATCATAATCTGATAAGTAGCGGAAGTAAACATTTTATAGCACTCTTGCATCAATGATTTGGACATTAATATGTACTCAAACAAGCATGCCACAATGGAATGAAATGAAGAGCATCTCACAATGAACATTTTGATATATCATGCGCATGAAGCGGAGCTACAGTCACGGAGATATGGCATGATGAACAGGGGCATAAAATGTTGCAGAAAAAGGACTTAGAGGGAAAACGGGGTCAACCTCAACCAAACTGGATCTAGGGTTCGCACGGATCCCGAGGTTGGCCGGAGATGGAGGTCGCGGTGGTTGGATCCAGGCAAGGGAGCTCGCCGGAGCTTGTGGAGGAGAGGCGTCGGCGGGGTAGGAGCTCGTCGGCGTCCGGCGGAGGAGGCTCAGGCCCACGGGCGCGGTGGTCGAGCGGCGCCGGTGGAGGAACCTGGCGGCGCCGGTGGAGCTGGTCGGCGTGGGAGGCGGCGGGCGGTGCAGGATCCGGGCGGCGGCGGAGAGGAGGCTCCAGGCGGCGGGGACGGCGCGGCGGCGGCGATGGGCCGGGCAGGCCCGATCCGGGCTCGTCGGGCCAGCGGCGGAGAGGACGACGGTCAGGACACATGGCAACGCGGGAGTGATTGAGGCGGCGGGGCGGACGCGTCCGGCCCGATCCGAACGTGTCCGGCGGCGACGGGGGATGTGGATCTAGGGTTTGGACGAGAAATTCGGGGAAGAAGACATATTTATAGGTAGGAGGAGGTAGGAGTGTCCAAATGGAGTGTAGTTTTCTCCCACACGATCGTGATCTGACGACGAAGGACCTGGAAGTGGTTTAGATGGGTTATTGGGCCGTTTTGGAGGGGTGTTGGGCTGCAACACACAAAAGGCTACCGCGGTTACCCGGTTAACCATTGGACATCGAACGGACTCTAAATAGCACGAAAATTGACAGGCGGTCTACTGGTGGTGTACCAAGGCCACTTGGCAAATATTGGTCCATTCCGTGAATGTTTAACACCCGCTCATGAAATGAGACAAGAGGGATGCGCCGGTGCACGTAGGAGTGTCGGATTGCAAAACGGACAACGGGGAAAATTCTCGGATGCATGAGACGAACACGTATGCAAATGAGATGCACATGATGACATGATATGATATGCATGGCATGAACAAAATGCAAAACGAAGACAAAACCCAACCATGAAGGGAATCTCATAACTTAAAGCCGGAAATGGCAAGAGTCGGAGTTACAAATATGGCAAGTTACATCCGGGGTGTTACAAGTGATGTAGTTCAAGCTTCCAAACCTAATCTGATGACCAGGGGCATAGCTGTCGACCTTCTCAAGGTGGCCGGTCGAGTTGGCACGTAGCGTGAAGCCGCCAAACACAAAGAGTTGGCCATGGAGAAAGATCTCCCTAGAAACAATGTCGTCGTTGATGACGAGATGTGCCATCGATTCCGCTGTCGACAACACGACGGGACTCTCAATGAAAGCACCAATGTCGGTGTCAAAACTAGCAGATCTCGGGTAGGGGGTCCCGAAGTGTGCGTCTGCGGATCGATGGTAACAAGGGACAAAGGGGGACACAATGTTTACCCAGGTTCGGGCCCTCTTAATGGAGGTAAAACCCTACGTCCTGCTTGATTGTATTCAATGAGTATAGGAGTTACAAGAGTTGATCTACCTCGAGATCGTAATGGCTAAACCCTAGTTGTCTAGCCTATGAGAATTCTGATAGCCTCTACGGACTAAACCCTCCAGTTTATATACACAACAAAGGGGCCTAGGATTGTATAGAGTCGGTTTGTGGGGGAAGGAAATAACATATCCGGACACCAATCTTGCCGTCCACGCATATAGGAGTCCTACTCGGACACGGGGGAAAGTCTTCTGCTTGTATCTTCACGGCCCATCAATCCGGCCCTTATCAAATAGCCCGGACACCCGAGGACCCCCTAATACAGGACTCCCTTAGTCTTGTCCATCACATCATTCTCCTAATGATGTGATCCCGTTCATCAAATGACAACACGTGTCTATGGTTAGGAAACTTAACCATCTTTGATTAACGAGCTAGTCTAGTAGAGGCTTACAAGGGACACGATGTTTTGTCTATGTATCCACACATGTATCAAGTTTCTGGTTAATACAATTCTAGCATGAATAATAAATATTTATCATGATATAAGGAAATATAAAATAACAACTTTATTATTGCCTCTAGGGCATATTTCCTTCAGGACACGGGTACCCTCATAGAGGTAAAACATGGCCCAGAAGGCCGGCTCCAACTGTTTGAATAATACCCAGACTAATATCTGGCTTGTAATAAAGGTGAGACTAGTTTGTATCCTACTAGGACTTTACATGTAAGCTGGCCCCTTCAACTTTTATAAAGAGGGGCAAGGCGCCCAAGAGAGAAGAAGAACAGAGAGAACTAGAGGGGATCCAACTCATAATGTGGCTCCCCCATGAACATACGGAATAAGACCTAGCCACAAACAACATGTAGGGCTATTACCGGATGATGCTTCATGTGGCCCGAAGATGTCTAAATCTTATCTCTGTGTGCTAAATCACTTCGACGATCTCCACACGTACTAATCCCCACAATTATCGTCGGATGATACCATTGATCAATAACATCGACAACATTCGACATAAAAGATCACAAAATGGCAGCCTACTATGCAACTGTCCGAGAGCTCGAAGAAAAGTTCGATGGAGTCGAGTTGCACCGCATCAAGAGAAATAACAGCATCAGAACCAACAACCTTGCTCGAATAGTGGCCTCAAAAAAACATGTACCCAACAAGAACGTTCTTAGAAATATTGCACAAATCATCAGTCAAGATCCAATCACCAAGACATCTGAATTGGATCATGAACAAGTTGTCGTTGATCTTACGCCAGTGGACCTCTCTGGCAGGGTTCCAAGCTGATCTCTTGTCCGAGTACAAAGCTGGAGGACTAAAGCTTTCTGAAGTGTGTGCCTTTGCAATTGCAAGCCACTTGGTCTCTACCATTTCGTCCTTGAATTTTTCCCCTCAAACAAAATTCTCCTCTTCATTCTCATGGAGGTCCAACCGACTCAGCAAGTTCTCCACATATTCTTTCCCACGATTCGATCCTTCCGATTCATCCTGATTGGCCATCACGACCCTCTCCTTGAAAACCTTAGGCTTCCGCAAGACAGGCGAAGAACCCTAGCGCCACAGAGCATCCAGAAGGAGTGCAGCGCATCGTGGTGGGTGGTCTTGACCTAGGAGATTGAAGGAGCCAGAAGATCTCTTCATGTGGAGTATACATTGGCCTCGAAGAAGAAAACATTAGTACACCTACGCAGAATCATAAGAGGACCGGACTAACCACCACAGGCCCATGGTAGTACAGTGTGGTAGTCCCCCATGAGCCCCTTCGTTTGCACTCTACTCTTCCCCGATACACCCCTTCTCCCGCGGAAGCCCGCGCCTTTCAAACGCGCTACAACCATCCGATGCCGCGCCGCGCCGCCCCCGGGAGACGCCGCTCTCCGCGCCTTCCGCGTGCACCACATCGCTGGGCACTCCCTCGGCGCCAACCCCGCCCTGTTGCCCGCCCTCGCGGCCTGCGCGCGGCTGCTGACGGCGGCGGCCGAAGCCGAGCAGATTCACGCCCTCCTCTTCAAGTCCGGCCTCCCTAGTTCCGTCTCCGGCGTCTACGCCTCCACCTCCCTCGCCCGTGTCTACTCGCGGCTCGGCCGCCTGGGTGACGCGCGGAAGGTGTTTGATGGAATGCCTGAGAGGACGTTGGTTTCTTGGAACGTGCTTCTTGACGGCCTTGTCAGAGCCAGCGATTTGGATGCCGCCTGCGAGGTGTTTGCGGAAATGCCGGAGCGGAATGTGTCTTCTTGGAATACTGTTATGGCTGGTTTCGTTAGTCATGGGTGGGCTCAAGAGGCAGTGGAGTTGTTTTCTGAGATGACAGAGGTTTATGGTTTGACGCCGGATGAGGCCACGATGGTTGGCTTTGTATCTGCTGTTCGCAGTCTCGGTCTACTTGGACTTGGGAGGAGCGCACATGGTTATGTAATCCGGCGGGAGTTCTCACTGGATGGTGCTCTTGGTGTTGCTCTGATCAACATGTACACAAGGTGTGGGTGCATGGGTGCGGCATACCAATGCTTCTCAAGCGTCATCAGCAAGAATGTGGAGCACTGGACCTCTGTCATCGGGGGTTTCGCAGCACATGGTCACCCAGAGATGGCACTGAAATTGTTTGCCGAGATGAGGCAATTGGGCGTCAAGCCGAATGGTGTCACCTTCGTGGCCGTCTTGAATGCCTGCAGCCATGGTGGTCTTGTTGATGAAGGTTTTAGGTACTTCAACCTAATGCGCAACATGGGTATCAGGCCATCGATCCAGCACTATGGCTGCTTGGTGGATCTTCTTGGTCGTGCTGGGTTCTTGGAAGAAGCCTTCAACCTCGCTAGCAGTCTACCAGAAGAGCAGGGCTTTGTGATGTGGAGCTCACTACTAGCTGCTTGCCAAACCCATGGCAATGTCGACATGGCAGAGGTTGCTGCCCAGAAGTTGGCAGACACAAAGCCAAGCCATGGCAGCTCATATATTTTGCTATCAAACGCCTATGCACGTGCTGGTCAATGGGACGACTTGAAGAGGACAAGAAGCAGGATGGAGGAGCATAGGGTGGTGAAGAAGCCTGGGCTCAGCTGGATCGAGGTTGATGGCAGTGTACATTCCTTTGTCACTGCAGACAAGTTACACACAGAAAGCGAAGATATTTATCATATGTTGGAAGACTTGAAACTTAATTTGATATCAGCTGGTTCCGAACCTGAAACATTTGATCTTCCTGAAGTTTGATTCAGTAAGTTACTGTTGTTTATATTGAATATATCGTTTTTCTTTTTTGGAAGGGTTACATTTTTTGTTGTTGATAGAAATACATCACATGAGAGGTCTGTTCATGATCATGTGGACAATGGGGCATCGGAATATATCATATTGATTTGGTAAATTTCAGGTTGGTTTACACTTGAACTGTATCTACATATCTTTGTGGAGTGCCCTAGCTGCCGCAGTCATGAGAGGGAAAGAGTCATGATATGATTGTGTTCCTTCCATAAATACAAATATAACAGCATTTAAAACAGAAAAGGCTCTACTACTTAAAACACGTCGACCTTCAAGTTAACTGACATTTCCTTCTACTTAACGGGCATAAAGGTATTCAGCAGTAAATTCAGCAAAGTAGTTGCATATCTCAAATCAAAGAATAAATGTTGGTTGGGTAGTCGTGGAAGAGTAGAGGGCTGCGAGAAGGGAACACGAAGATGGGTGGGAAGTGGGAACAATGGGGGACAGGAGAAGAGAGCAGTACCTCTCCCTGTCTAAATAGGTGGACATGACATAATAGTGGGTAAATTCAAGCATCATTAAAGTGGTACTCACTGCGTTGGAAGGAGATTATTGGCTGAGCATGCGACGCAGTGTAGAACTGCAATTTGGTATTAAATCGCTCGATGCCGGCACCTATATGCACCTGTACAACCATCAATATGGAAGAAGAAGAAAACTTAACATGAACAGTTGGGTTTTACGGCTGTGGTGGATACATACGAGTTTCCCAGAAATCATATTTCCGTGGCCATATTCACAATCATGTAGGGATATTCCTGAAACCAATGTGAATGCAGAAATTGTTGCTAACAGATTCTGACTGGTTGGGTCAGATATCGATATCATCTGTAATTATCCAATATTTTCATATTTTTCTGACTTCAGTGAAACAAGCTCCAATTCGCGTTCAACTAAAGAAGTTTCATTAAGAAAAAATTGTCTTGCGGATTCGGATAACTGGATGCTGCAGCTACCTAGATATGGATACCAATTTGGATAGAGAAGTTGTTTTTACCCCAACCACCCTCTAGTTCGTATTTGTCTTGTCAGGTCAGGTCGAATAATAACACATTTATTTCATGATAGGATGGTCGATCCATCTATATCAGTACCATTTACACCTGAACAAATTGACGAAATAAAACTTAGCTTTGCAATCCACAGCGTTGTTAAGTTAGATGTATATATCCGAAAAGGAAAATGGAATAATCACAAACTTTGGAGATAGTGAGAGTGTGCAAAGCGACCTTCAAAACTAATGCAGCATTTTACAACTTCGGTTTAGCTCTTTCGTCCAAGGAGTAGCATATATGCTCAAGCGCCGCGACGTGACCCTCGGCGACGGCCATGTGGACGTCGACGCCGCCCTTGGCTGAGCACGATGGCACAAACGTCATGAGCCCCTCGACGGGCAAGTCCGGCATGAGGAACGCGGATGGCGGCCCATGGCCGAGGTCAATCTGGTGGAACCTGAAACCCAGACTGCTGTCCACCTCCAGGTCCGGGCAGAGCATCGTGCCGGAGGTTGGCGCCGTCGCCGCGAGCTCCTCTCGGTTCACGTCCGCCAAGCTCCCGAAGTCCACGAACGACTGGATGTACGCGGCGTCGACGCGCCCAATGGCGTCGCGGATGGCACCTACCACGCCGCCGTAGGTCCAGCCCAAGACGTCCCGGACTTGGAGCCTCGGGAATGCCCACAGCACCATGTTCCCGAAGAAGTCCGGCGGGACGGCATGGTTGGCCCTGCCCCGGCAGTCCACGGCCACCCTGACCTGCGTGAACTCGTCGGGCTTCAGGCGGCGCGCCGCCGTGATCTTCTTCCACACGTGCGCGAGAAGGCACTGGAACGTGCTGCATGGGGCGCCGACGCGGGCCTTGAGCTCTGTGACGAACTGGGCCGTGAAGCGCAGCGTGAGATTCTTGATCTTGCACGTGGGGTGGGAGTAGGAGGAGCTACGACAGCCGTCTTCTTCTCCGCTGAACTCGGTGCACCGGTGGTCGAACGCCGGTGTCGGCACGCTCCGAGGCACGGCGGTCGCCGCGCGGTCGAGGGAAGGGGACGGGGCGGTGAAGTCGCTGGCTTGGCGAACTGCGCTGGCCCAGGTGGTGAGGAAGTTGCTGAAGGAGTGGCCGTCGGCCGCGTGGTGGTGGTGGATGATGCCGATCACGAGGCCGCCGCACTTGTACCGGTTCAGCTTGATCTGCAGCAGCGCCGCCCCGATGTTCTCCTGCGTGCCAACTGTTAGTTTGCCGGTGTCCGACCGACATTGTCCTACTGATGAAGCTAGTTACCCCCGGCGGCGGCAGTGCAGGGTACAGGCCCTCGGTGGTGGCGGTAAAGCAGCAGTCGGCGACCACGCTCGCCATATCGACAGGGACCTCGGCGTCCAGGACAAGCACGCCGTCGTTGTTGAGGTGGATGGAACGCCTGCCTGAGCGGTCGACGGCGAGCCGTCCGGCCAGGTGAGGGTACGGCGCGACAGCCCTGCGCAGGCCCTCCATGAGCGCCTCGTTGGACGGAGTCGGCGCGGGGTACACGAGGATGAGGGAAACGAAGGTGTCCATGGCGGCGCGGTCGAAGAGCGTCAGCGGGATCATCTCGCCTGCGAGCGGGTGCGGCGCCGAGTACACCGGCTTCACCATCTTGCTGGCGGTCGTCTCCATTTCTTTTCTTTTCTTTTCCGGGTAAGTCGTCTCCATTTCAACTCACGTTATAATAGAGTTGGCTTTGTTGAGATATATAGATGGTAAGATGGTTCTGCGACTTCCATATGGAATATCTGACATGAACACTGCGCTTAACTAGTGCTATATGTATCACAATCAATAGGTTGCAACAGACTTGAAGTTGAGGGACACGATTAGCTAGATGTATGCCATCAAGGACCGGCTGGGCTTCCGCTGAAGCAGCATCAAGAGCGAAAGGGATAACCTTTGCCGCCAAAAACCGTCCCTTGCCATCTCTGATCACCACCCCCGAAGCTCTGGATCCCAAGCTCACATCTCCTGATCCCAAGTTTACATCATACAGTATTTACAGTAGCAATTAGCATCAACATTGACAGCAACATAGCCTTCCGACGTCCCACACCAGGTGCTCGTTTTTGGCTGTGATTCTTTCCTTCCGACCTTGAAAAAGCTTGATACTAGAACCTGAACTGAAGTGCATGGATTCTGCATGAACATTTTGCCTTCTCCTCCACCATATATACCAGGCTGGCGACGTCAGAATTGTCTCTCTGATGGGCATCACTCTCTCATTAATTGGTCACAAGAAATTTATCATATATTGGAAGACTTGAAACTTAATTTGATATCAGCTGGATCCGAATCTGAAACATTTGATCTTCCTGAAGTTTCATTAATTCAAGAAGTTATTGATGTTTATATTTACGGCAAAGCTAAAATTCTGCCGACTGGTGGTTTGCAACAGGCGCGTACGACCTGATGGCCCTTCGATCCCCACGTAGGACGCAGGCAACCGCTCGATAATTTCTTTCACTGTCACGCACGAGAAAAAGAAAGCTCCCTGCAAGCGACCGGAACGCCCGCCGCCGCCCATCCCGCGAGCGCCGCCGCCGGCTGCCACCTCCCTCCGACCCGTACAGCCCCCAATCGAGCCCCTCAATCTTTCATCTCCATCCACGCGAGATTCTGCTCCGTCCGCGCCATGGCTGCCATGGCCGAGCTCAGCCAGCTCCGGCTGTGAGAGGAAGAGAAACGGGAGAGGGAGAAGTCCAGGCGCCCACCACCACCGGCCGCATTGACCTCAGGCTGGATCCGCTGCCCACCATCACCGCATGTGCCTCGACCTCGGGCTGCATCCGCCGCCCATCATTACCGCCGGTGCCTGCCGCTCGGGCGGCAGAGGGAGCCGTCGTGCCGCTGCTCGCCTCGCGCGTCTGAGGGAGCGGTTGCAGCAACGGCAGTTTTGGCCTCTGAAGAAATTGCAGCAGCTTGCGTGTGACGGAGTGACTGCACTTTTGGCTTCTGAATAAATTGCAGATTTGACCTCTGAAGCAACTGCACTTTGCTTCCAATTAGAATACCAAATGAGCAGCGGCAGTAACAGCTAGAACATGCGTACAAATGCATCATTTCAATCCAGAAAATTCTGTTTTTTAGTGTTCTTTTATCTGAAGAAAGTGTATGAGGCCAAGGTCTACTATTAGTTCTCAGAAAAATTAGACTTTCATTGTTCCATTCTCTCTTTGTGAAATGCAGCTTGGGTAAATTAAGAGGTAAATTTAGTTTCAACAGATAAATCCGAGGGACAATAGATGCAGTTTGTGTCAAGTAGATGTCCTATTATATTTATGAAAATGCTAAAATCCGAACCCAGATAACTTCTATGTAAATAGTATGATAATTTAGGCATCACGGAGCTGATAATTTGCATACAAACACCTAGGGGTAATTTTAACCCGGGGAATAAGTTGTTGAAAAACATCCCTGATAACTTATTTGTAAATCATATGGTAATATACACATCGAAGACCTCATAATTTAGGTACAAACAACACAAAAACTTTGACACGTGAAAAAAAAGTTATTAAAAACATACCACCGATAACTTTTCATGTAAATAGCATGATAATATAGGCTCCTGGACATGATAACTTAGGTTCAAACACCACGATGACTCTACCCCGTAAAAAAAGTTGTTGAAAATATAGTACCGATAACTTCTTTATAAATAGCATGATAATTTAGGCACCACAGAGCTGATAAGTTGCATATAAACATCGAGGGGTAATTTTAACCCGGGGAATAAGTTGTTAAAAACACCCCTGGTAACTTATTTTTGTAAATCGCATGGTAATATATACATCGCATACCTGATAATTTAGGTACAAATACCACGATAACTTTGACACGTGAATTTTTGTTGTTGTTGAAAATATACTCTCTTTGTAAATAACATGGTAATATACATTCCCGGACTTGATAACTTATGTACAAACACCAAGATAACTTTGACCCGTGAAAAAAAGTTGTTGAAAACATACTTCGGTAACATCTGTGTAAATAATAACATGGTAATATATGCCCCCGGACTTGATAACTTAGATACAAACACTACAATAACCTTGACTCGGGGAAAAAGATGTTAAAAACATACCATCGGTAACTTTTTGTGTAATAAGCATGATAATATAGGCTCCTGGACCTAATAAGTTAGGTACAAACACCACGATAACTTTGACCCGTGAAAAAAAGTTGTTGAAAACATACCACTAATTTCTTTCTCATGTAAATAACATGATAATATACACTCTCAGACCTGATAACTTAGATACAAACACCATGATAACTTTGACTCGCGTAACAAAGTTGTTTAGAAACATACTCCGGTAACATCAGTATAAATAACATGGTAATATAGACTCTCGGACCTGATAATTTAGGTACAAACACCTCGATAACTTTGACCCGTGAACAAAAGTTGATGAAAACAAAGTTTGGTAGGATCTGTGTAAATAACACAGTAATATACGCATAGCAGAGCTGATAACTTATTTAGCCCAGGCATGATAATTTTTGACCCAAAAAAAAGTATTCGAACCATGCCAAAAAAACATGGTCTCGCCATGGCGGATTTTTTTGTAAAAACAGATTTTGGATCTAACAAGCGGTCTGACCTATAAAACATTTTAAAATTTCAAAACAAAAACAATCTATGATGACATTAGCTTTTCCGCACTTTTTATGCCCGGAATCAGGGGAGAAAGCTGGAAGAAGTCATTTTTATGGCCAGAATTTTGCCTATGTAAACATTGTGGTAATTTATGTATCATATACGTGATAACTTGCATACCCAGGTGTGGTAACATTTTGCCTCAGAAAAAAAAGTTGTCGAAACATATCAACATGGGATCTAGTTCCGAAGGTCTCGTCGCGCCGAATTTTTTATATGAAAACAATTTTTCGATCGGACCGATGGTTCGAACAAAAAAACATTTTGGAAATTCAAAATATGAGAAAATCTAGAGTGATGTTATCAATTTTGTCTTACATGCATGCATATAATTAGGCATTGTATTAAGAGTCATGACATGTGCATGAAGAGAGAGAAAAACTAGTAATCACATGCATGTGAAGAAAAGTGGCTGCATGCACTCGCGACTCGCATGCATGCACGCACTAGTTAGGTCGTCCTGATTTGTTGTTTAAAATCCGAATGACTGCGCGTTAGTACAGTCCTTATATTTAATGTATCATACAGTATGTTTTTGGAAGTTGCATTTACTTATTAATAGAAATACATCTGAAGTTAACATATTGGTTTGGTGAATATCAGGTACTTTTACACTTGAACTATATCTACATATCTTCTTGGAGAGCACCTCGTACTAAATCTCTAATATCTAGCTGTCAAATTGTGTAAACGAGAGCTTCATCTAGAGTGAAAACGTGGCCGAAAACTAGAAGTGCCAAATGGGGTCTTTTGGTCTCTTGATTTGGTTTTAGCAATGTCAACAACTATCATCCAGCCGTTTATTATCTGCACATAGAATTATAGACGTAAGCTTAATAGATAAATCATACTCCCTCCGTCCGGAATTACTTGTCGCGCAAATGGATAAAAATGGATGTATCTAGAACGAAGATACATCTAGATACATCCATTTTTCCGACAAGTATTTCCGGACGGAAGGAGTATCATGTAAAGGCTATCCGAAAACAGAATTTTGTCAGCTACCTCTCCATTCATTGCTTTCAGAGCTGCACCACCAGCTTCTTCTGTGGTGTATTCTATGAAGGCATACCCTTTTGATCTTTTTGATATCCTGTCCATTATTATCTTGACTGCAATAAAGTAGTTCCTTGATATTCAGTATCCAAAAAATGGGTAATGGCTAGGCACAAACATTTCTTGCTAGTATCACAAACCTTCAACCAGCTCGCCAAATGGCTCAAAGGCTTCCCTCAGAGTTTTCTCAGATGTATAAAATGAAAGCCCTGTCATACTAGACCAAATTAGTGACACCAAAATCAAAATATAACTGATTTTCTACCACTGTATATACTTATTATGTTTAACTGTTATTTGTGTTACAAACAGGAGCAACAGAAGTTTGTGATCTCAGCGCATGTCCAAGACTCACTTGTTCCAATCTAGCTTTTCTTTATATTGAATGAAAAGTGGCGCTTAGCACGTTTAAATATCAACACTAGATCTCAAATAGGGTTGAATTGTCTGATCTACACTACTTATATTTCTACAGTACAGAAAATTGGACATATAATTTACTGATTGATTGAACTTCCCTTTGAAAGAAAAGACACAAAGACTAGTACTTCAGAACAAGGCAGAGGGCATCGTCCATCTGCAAGGTTTAAGTGATCAAACAAACAAGCTAAATACATAGATAATATATCGGATGCCCTTTACCTGTAACAAAGAGCCTTTTAGTTTTGACATCAGCCACCTGAGTAGCTTTTGAGGATTTCAAGCTATCATCACCTGAAACCACAAGAAGTCCTTACAATCTGGCTCTTTTCACCAAGCTTGCTTAGAAGCATGGAAAGAAAAATCAAGTTCTGTAAATGTACTCCAGAGTCCAGACTTACTAGGTATGCTCTTGGTTAGTGTAAGATGTAAAAGAATCAATAGACGTCAAGTTTATATCAGATTAAGACATCAGGCTAATAAATTGCTTGAAACAAGAAATGATGTCCTTATAGTTGTAGCATCCCTCGTTTTCAAGTAAAACAACAGAAAACAAAAAAGGACAAGAAGGAGCAGGGTAGAAGGATCATGTCCGAGCATGAACCTCAGAAAAGACTTGCTCATGCCTTGGATGGTTTGGACTTTGGAGTTAAGAGTAAACTGACAGCAGTGCACTTTGCTATCAAAGAACTACCAGAGGAATGAGAACAAAAAGAATAAAAATTATAAGTATTTTATATTCAAAGCTTGAATTGCATCAAGAGATTTCTGCTTGGCAATGGAACACACAATATTCACACAAATCAATAACATGATGATAGGATTTAAGTACAGGCATATATAAATGAATGGGAGATCATCAGAAACAGAAGGGATGATATGAACCTCTGTAATCTTTTTTGTCTGATCCAAAGTTTGAATCTGGTAAAACAGATATGACTCCAGGAACATCTGTTGCACGAAGCTAGATTGTTGGTATCTTAATAAAGGCAGAATTGCCAATAAATAAAATACTGAAAGAATTATCTACCCAGGAGGATAAAGCACATGATGCTCACCAGCTAGCTCCTTTGCACATTGTTCGTCAATATGACAGCAGAATCCATAATTCTCTTCCCATGAAACGTGATATATGCTGACTTGTGCATCCTTTTCACTAGGAAGTTGAAAATAAACAATTATTTGTATCACTCATAGGCACATATATAGCAAAGTATTAAGTAGGTGGCCAATGATACTCTACATACTTCCCCAATACTTTCACTAGGATCTGGGTATAGTGGTCTACCATTTGTGCTTTTGTCACAACTTCAACCCCGGGCTTCTCCATTCGGACAAGCCAAAACTCACTTTTCTCGCTAGAAGAGTTGTTACAAGCAGCATCACTGAAGCTTCCAAGGTTAACTGGTGAGAGGCTCGAGCTGAGATTATCCTTCTCTGGCACATCACCCTTAACCATCCTAACAGCTAATACCCCAGGCATCTCTGCAAATTTGAAAGATCATAAGATAACATATACAAGTCCAAAGCATGTATACTTCAAGATTTGCTTTCATGAGCAAGATGCTTTCATGAGTACTACCCGTTCGTTATTCAAAGTTGCTCCTTTCCCGGTGAATCAGTCATACGTATGACAAAATCTGACACTATAAAATTGGTCAAAGTGTACTAGTCTACTACCATACTACCACCACATGTTTGATGTCTACTACAACATACACAATTCTGAATTATTCAGAGAATGGAACAGTAAGCAACGACTCCAGTCATCATCAAACTTGTACAATTGTCACTTGCGTTACTCTATTTTCATCACAATCCAGCAGAATCGACTGCTACGCTATTAACTGAAAGCAACTATCGCCCTAGAATTGGAGCTTCCATTGAAAAAAATAGCCAATTGCTCTGCACAGACATAGCCATTCAACAACATACTTGCAAGCTTCTTCGACGCTTCCTCATCGATCTCGCAGCAGAATTCGTAGTTCCTGTCCCACGACGCGTCATATATGCACATCTGCGCCTCCTGCTCACTGCATACGTTTTTTTGGGTGGTATCAGAGATTGCAGTAAAAACAAGAGATAATCTACCTACTACCAGTGGATACAGAAGGGAAAAGTAGTAGAGTCACCTTCCCAACACTCTGGCCAGTGTGGCAACGTAGTAGTCGACGGCCTCCGCGCGGGACACCTCGCCCCCGCCCTCCGGCTCAGGCGGGTCGTCCATGACCACCACCCACCTGGAGCAACGCGGGCGGGTAGAAGAGGCGGGGAGCGGCGAGTGAGGTGACGCGGCCGCGGCGAGGCGGTGGAAGCGGCGGCGAGTGGCCCAAGGAAGAGAACAAGGGGAGATGTGTGGGATAGAGGTGGCCTGGGCCGTGGCGCCGGTGGCGGTGGAGACAGTGAGGCCGCCGCCTAGGAGGAGGGAGCGGACGGCGTCCATGTCCAGAGGTGGGAGCTCGCGGGAATGGCTGGTACCGGCTAGCAAGGAGATGACGAGCTTCGCCGTGGGCCGAGAAAGAGAGAAATATCTCGTGGAGGTGTGAAAGCTGTGGGCCGCATGCGAGCAGTGAGCCCATAGACCGCTCTAGAGTTTTTTCTTCTTGTTTAATTAATCATGAATTTAAAACCTCAAATGTTGAGGCTCACAAATTAGCAAAGCATGCATTATCTCTGGGTTTTGGCCGCCATGTCTGGTTAAGTCACCCATGAAATTTGAATTTCGTCCTCGTAAATATTGTGACGGGTGAATAAAAGCTTTATGAGTTTGTCTAAAAAAAGATAATTTGTCTCAATTGTCTCAAAAAAAAGATAATTTGTCTCAAAAAATATATAACCGATCAGCATTTTCGCAACTCTGACATCCACCCGGCAGTTGGGTTGAAGCGGGAGCGAGCCGCCACACACCACACGGCGCGGCCGCGTGGGAGCCGCGAACCCGCCGTCGGCCGACGGAAAGCGCACGTCCCAGTCACCCCGTCCCGTCCCGCCCCGGCCGGCGTCGGCGAGAAACGTCGCATGGCAGGCACTCTCCGCAACGGCGACGCGAGAAGGTGCGCGGACCACGCGTGCGCAACGCTGCGTGCGTCCACCCTGACCCGACGGCATTGCCAAAGGTAGGAAGGCCCCCTCCCCTCCGGGTTTCCGGCTCGGTCGCGCTCCGCGACACTGTGCTCGACGCATGGCCGCGAGGACGCGTGCCCGTCCGCTGTACAGGACCGCTCGGTCGCTTTCTCCACGACGAGCCGGTCGTCGCTAGTACCTACGAGTCGGCAATCAGTGAGGTTGCCTGCAGTGCAGCACCTGTCAGAGTACAGCACAGCAAGCGATGGACAGACAGACAGACAGATAGACTCGGGGCCGGCCGGGGAGACGAACCCAGCTCCGAGCTCCGAAGTGATGCGTTTCGACTTCTTCTCCTCGTCCGGCCGGCCGGCCTTGCGCCAACAAACAGATCGTCGATCGATCTCGATCCTCTGGCCGAGCAAGCGACGGCTCGATACCGTATCCTGGCCAGTCGTAGTCACACAGGCTCAGCTCAGAACTTCAGATCGGGGCAGCCAGAAAGTAATCAATTCCACCTAGCAAGCATTCGCATCAACATAATAGATGAATGACGATTCAGTTTTCCATCTTAGGAGGAACACATGCATGATTCCGTTATGAATGATCGGATCGGATGGATATGGCCCTTCAGCTCCGGTCAGGGAGACACGTATCGTGACCGTACACGGTGACACGTACCCATCTTGAATGATTTTCGACGAGTTTGTCCACTGTTCGGGTTGGGCCAACGCCCCGGCGCCAGGCAGCTGGCGTCATTACAACTGCTGGTGACTGATTATTGAGACTCCATCATGCATGCATTATTACTCCTACTGATCTGAATAACTCGATTATGTGGAGTAGCAGTCTCCTGGTGCACTGGCTCTCTCCTGACAGTGATCCGCCGTAATTACATCTTACATGACCGTGACTCCACGACGATGATCGACGAGTACTGTGCCGCCCATGACCATGCATGAGACCTGAATCTGTTTAATCTATGACTGCGATGCGTGATGACTTACTGAATTGATGGGTGTGGTGTGGGTTAGCTTGATTTAAACCATGCTAGTACCGAACTAAGCAACACGGCCAATCCGCATGCTGCGAGTGTGACGGCACGATATCGTTTCCGTCGCGGGAATGAGCTTATTCCGGCGGCGCAACTTAAGCTGAAATTAAAGCCAAGTGTTGCACTCCCGTGACAGCAAAATTGACGAGTGCCGTTACCGGATTAAGCAACGGCTTGTGTGATGCGTACCACTTCCATGTCTTTGGCCCAACCCAACCGTTTCCCTCCCAAGACTAGGCTTATTCCGGCAGTGCAGTCTAGGCAAATTTGAGCTAAATGGGTTTGAAGATCGCAAGAGAGATACCGTTCCGTCACAGTTATACAGAAGAAACAGCTCACCTGCAAAACTTGTCCCATGTGTCCATATGTATCATCCCTACAGGTCCACTCATAAGCATCGGTCTCAATCAATACTACACTATACTACCGCGAAAACTCCATGTATTTGGGAGAGAATTGGCTTAACAAAACCCGGAAGAGCAGCGGAGCACGCCAGCACGTAAACGTCCACGTCGGTCATGATACAGACAAATCGCCCGTATATATCCACACGTGAAGATGACCTTGTTTTTTATGCATATATAGGTCGGCAGGGGCACGGAAATTCACACCGGCTAGCCGGCCTATGTTGCCGGCCAAGTAAGCGCGCTACTAGTACACCGGTAGACGGGAGTAGGAGTACGTGGGTACGTGTATGGCGGCCATGCATGCACGTACGGCTCATGCTTGCTGGCGTTGGCAACTCGGATTTTTATCAGAGTCGTACTCCTAGCTACTAGCTAGACTTGTGAGTGCACCTAGCTGGTTAATCAAGTCGAAAACCTTCTCGCAAAAGAAAATCAAGTCGAAAACCTACACCTACACCCACACAAACGTGTGGATCAAGACCATAGCGGAACCAAAAATGAGAATTTTCCCTCCAAGAGAGAGAGAGCGAGATTGTTCTCACGTTGGCTCCGGCTCCGGCTCCGACTCCCCAACGCGCGCGCGTCAACGTCAACATCAACGTCAGCGTTGCCCTAGCCCTCGGCACGGACGCACGTACTTTCTCCGTTTCTAATTACTTGTCGCAGAAATGAATGTACGTAGAACTAAAATACATCTAGATACATCTACATCCGCGCCGGGTCCCAGCCGGTGATGTGACCGTAGCCAAACCTTGGGCCACGTCATGGCTCTCTGCTGCTCCTACGACTCATCGCTGACAGTGCCGTTCATCGTTCCGTTACGACTCCCAGTCCCAGCCTCCCAGGCAATCACTCCTGGCAACCGTGGTACGTACGATGCCGGTGGGGGTTCGGGCCTACGTACGCGTACGTGAATCCATGATCCATTAAATATGTACTCCCTCCGTACGTACTTTCTCTAAACGCTTTTATATTTCTTTGCAAAGCCAGTACATAGGTAATGGGAGGTAAATGCTTTTATATTTTTTTACGAAGGAAGTACGTACGTAATGAATCATGGGTTCATGGGCCTTTTTCACTGTTTTGACCTTCTCAGCAAATCTTAGCACAAAATGAACTCTGTACAAAACTATTTCACAATTTGACCCTTTTCAGAAATGCCACGGGTCGTGGCGTTGCTGCACTATATGAAACGCCAAACTAGCTCGTGTTGCTGACCTGGTCGAGGCGCTACATGGCAGTGCAGAAACGCCTAAACGTCTGGCGTTTCTGGAAACGCCAAAGGGTGTGGCGTTGGTGCCCAACTATGAAATGCCAATGTTGGTGGCGTTGCAAGTAGCTTTTTACATTTGCCACTTATTTATGTAGGGGTGCAACGCTAGCTAGGTCGGTGTTTTTAAAGAGAGAAGAAACGCCGCGACTTGTGGCGTTATCAAAAAGGTCAAATCATGAAATAGTTTTCGAAGAAGTTTATTTTGTGTTAAAATTTGCTGAGAAGGTCAAAACAGTGAAAAAGGCCGGGTTCATGGACGCGGCGTTGTTCTGGCAGATGCATGAGACCGATCGGATTTTACTTTGGTCCGTCTCACGGTATGTATAGGTCGACGCCTTTGTTTCAGGGTGGCTCTCACGTGCTGTCGAACTCGAGGTGTACTGCACACAGTTGGCTGTTTGGTTGGGAGGATACGTACAAACGCCCGGCCGGTCCATTCGACCGTACGCCCCGGACAACAACGTCCCACCTTTCCTTCTTTTCCTTTTCGATCAGACAACGTCATGGGTCACAGAAAGATGTGAGACGTTTGGGCCGTGCGTGTGTCTAGCCAAGATGGCTCGTCGTAAAACTACGCGAAACCGCGGAAGCTCGTCGACGGCAGCTGCGCGTTATTGGCTCGACATGAATGGACCTGAGCTTAAGAGTCGACGTTTGTTATCAACAGGCCAGATTAGAAAGCCAAATAACAAGTACAAGTATGGGCCTTACAACTTACGAGAACACGTTTGAAGAAAATAAAAATTGCAAGCAGGCTCAAGAGAAATCCGAACATAAAAATTGCAAGGCATCAAAAAGGGAAAAATTGGGGAGTACCTAGTTAAATACGTGAAAAATGCAGCATTAAGCATCAAGGAATGTGGTCGTGACCATAAGCTAAGCTAAGGTACATGTACTGAACAACCAAACTAGCTCATTTTAACCAACCATGGCCCCTTCAAAAGTTGGGGCGGGGGGATCTTTACCATTGAGAGCAAAGGTTGGAATCTGTCACCAAAACTTGAGGTACAAGTGATTCATCCGTCTCAACCAGGCGAATTGAAAGGTCATTCTTTTTGAACTGTAGAATGGTTGGTTGGCCAATGATCGTTTCCTTTCCCTCACGTGAAATGTCTATTTGTGTGGCTACATCGGACTGGAGCTTCATCTTCAAGCTAATCTTTCGGGCTTCGATCCTTCTCGAATTCGTTCGTTGGGACGGAGTTGACAGAGCTCTGACTGGTAGGTACATGCACTTACATGAGTGAAATCATGTTGTGAGAGTACCTGCTTTGTAATATTGGGATCCGGCCTTTGGGCCAAACACTCGAACTTATTTCTCAACTAATGGATGACGCAAATCTTATGCATCTGTTTTGGAAAATAAAACATAATAGTTTTGTGAGACTATGTACTTTATTGATCATGTCATTTGCATGCATAGATACCACCGAGATGATGCCTCCAAAAGATTTCTTTATAATTCTTAGTATTGAGAGTTACTCCATAATTTCTTGATTCCTGAATCCAATGCACTGTATCTATTTTTTAAAGGAGGATGACCCCTGCATCAGGGTGATGCATGCAATCATTTTATTAATTATTCACTAAGACCTTACAAAGTAATACATTAATAAGTCTGAAGCCATCATCTCGGCAACATTCGTCGCTACTCCTATCAACTTGATAAAATGATGCAGATTGTCTGAGCCGCATACCCAGACCTCATACCAAAGACCAACATCTAAAGCCGGAGGCCCTAACCAAGCCGCATTGCCGGGGGTATATACCAGTCTGGCGCACTTTCAGTGGTCACCGCATGCATACACTGTAGAAGCCGCCACCACTGTCTTCCACCGATCCATCTCCAGAGCAGGTACTGATGCATTGACCTTGTCACGCCTGTCGTCGACGCCAGACAACACCACCTCCATGCGCGTGTCCATCATCACAGGTTTGTCACTGAGACCCCGCTGCGCCACACCGCCGAGTCTCACCATCGTCAATGCGGTAGATGCACACCACTCCACTCCTTGCATCCTCCGTCCAACAGCTGCTCCAAAACAATGCCCTCATGAGGGAGAGCGACGCTGAGGGCGCCACCATCATCTGATCCGGGATACCCAGATCCGGGGTTTCCCCAAAGCAGCGCAAGTGGGATAGAAGGTGGTTGCAATGGTGATGCCTTCAACAAAGTAACGACGTGTAGACGCTGCATCGCCTGCCATGACCGTAGTCGGAGCTCGGTTTTCACCGGCAACCACACCTCCCCAACTCGTCACCAGGACTAGCCCTGAGATCGAAGGATCTGCCACAACCAGCCGGCCAACCACCTTTGGCGGAGGAGGAGGCCACCACCGCCACGCCCAGGGCCTGAGCCCCCGGCTTCCTCGTGCTGAGGGATGAACCCAGGAGCCTGTGTGCCGTCGTCGGAGTCGAGAAACGCAGCAGGGACTGCAACCTGGGTCATGACCTGTTCGAACTCATCTGAATCCAGATCAGGCCCAACCAACGCCGTCTGCCGCCGCAAACTCGCCGATCCTGGTTGTCGTCGCCACCCCACGTCACTACCTCTGAATGGCCGGAGCGAGCGCCGCTGCCGCGATCCTAAACTTTGGCCTGGGAGATCCGCCGCCGCCACGCCACACGGACTTTGCCCGGCGACACTCATTTTTTTTTTTTGGCATTGGGGGGGGGGGGGGGGGGGGGGGGGGGGGGGGGGGCTTGGCATGGAGAAGGTCTAGAGATGGCTGGCAGGGGCGCCCCGGTGCGGCCCGGCGCGGCCGCACGGGAGCGAGGGTTGAATAGTTGTAAGTATGAATAAAGTTACACGCGTTTCTCGAAAAAGGTTGAAGGAGTAAAAACATATTATATCTATATCGAAAACATTCAAGTTAGATACATGTAAATTGCAGCACTATTAAGCATCAATGAATGGTTGTGGGAAAGTCCATGTAGCTACCAGCCAAAATGGCCCATTTTAACCATGGCCCCTTCAAGAGCTGGAAAAGTTTGCCTGTACCATTGAGGGCAGAGGTTGGAACCCGTCACTGTCGAAGTAAACTTCCGGTACAAGTGATTCACCCGTCTCAACCATGCGAATTGATGGCCATGCTCCTGGAACTGCAGAATGGTTGGTTGGCCAACATAAGGAGGTTAAGGACAATAATCCCAGACCAAGATACTCAACCACAGGTTCGATGCAGGTCAGGCGCTTAAAGTTTCCCAACAAAACAGCACCGGATCCATAAATCCCACTACAAAATGTAGGTCCCCAGATTAGTCGGCCAGGAGAGGGAACAAATTCGGGTTCTTGCCGCTGGCTAATTCTAGAATCCTGTAAAATTCAGTAGTAGCTAGCTAGCTAGGATTAAAGATTCCCGGCGAACCTAGGCAGCAAAAAAGAAGCTTTTGATCTTAACGTGGCACCTATGAATTCTGCCTACAAAGCTCTCTTTTCCAGGAAGAATAGCTCTGCCCACAGAAACTCTCGGTGCCAATCTTTTCCTCTGGCAGCGCCTGCTTGCTCTCACCAACCTCATGACTTGCAGACAGAAAAAGCTTCGTGTAGTACCGACCTCAGATTCTCTCCCAGGAAACGTATCCCGTCCACGTGTAAATCTGACAGTTACATGTATGTACACAGATCTTGCATTGAATTGATCGATGCATTTTGATTTTGGGATTTTCGTCGCCTCCCCGTGCGTCATCGCATCGAGATCCTAGGGGCTGTTGCATCCCTGCATCTGACCTGTAAATCTCACCAACCCCATGGCTTGCAGAGGCAAAAAGTTTCAGATTCTCTCCTCGGATCGATACATGTCTCTCCCCCACATGTAAATCTGACGGTTATATATGTGCGGATGGACTTAATCTACTACGCATTTGGGGATTTTTATCGCCTCTCCATGTGTCATCGTATCTACTGTAGATCTTAGGACATTATATCGATTTTGTTGGACTCCCAGTGTACTCTCTGTCGGAGTAGGTCGCACTTGTTTTTCGGCTCATTTCGTGTGTTTTCTGAAAGGCTTGCTGGTTGGGAAGAACTTCTTGCTCAGCAGTTTACCTACTGGTTGAATACTCATGCAACTGTGACCTCAAGAATTCCGGTTTGTCAACTTGTGTGAATTGAAGTACACATACGAGTCAAAATATGAGACTTTGCTCCACTGCGTATACAAGTAAAAGTAACATTTTTTGTTATTTTTTTGGGCGGGAAAGCTTTGTGTGATTATTCGTGCATGACTGAACTTAGTTTAATTTTCCTCGTGCATGCAAAGTGCCTCTAGGAAATCAACCGTTGCCATTAAAAGAATCCAGGAAAACATCATTTTCAGTATGCATATGCCTCTTTCTAGAGAGCGAATCTTTCCACGTATGCTTGAGCCATCATACTTCCGTAGCTTTCCACCATTCGTTTTTTCTTTTGTTGACGGCGCCTAGCTTTCCACCGTGAAGTACACATCCGTGCTTATCCATTTTGTTTATTTATTTTACACTGCGTCCCTGCAATCGGCAGGCAAGTTCATATTATAAGACGTAAGGAGTATAAAGTGAACATACCTAATGCTTCCCTCTCAAAGAAAAGAAAGGTTAAATTGTGTTCCCTCTTGAAAAGGATATTTGATCAAGAGAAACTACGTCAAATTGTCTGCCCTGCTTTTAGACACCGGAAAAAAGCTCGTTGAAGAGGAGAAGATTCTGGAGCACATATCTATCTTTTCTCACAGGGGAAAATATCTCTCTTGAAAAATATGGTGGTAGAAAATTAGTACTATAGTTCACAAAGCAACATAAAGTGAGCATACTTAATGCTTCCCCTCTCATAGAAAAGGAAAGTGAAAATATGTTCCCACGTGAAAAGGATAGCTGTTCAAGGGAAATCGTGTGAAAAATTTCTACCATGCTTTTAGAGAGTGCGAGATAAAGAGTAAGAGAACTGGGAGAACCTACGAAAGTCTTGCTTTTGCTAAGAGGAGAAAATATCTCCCTTGAAACGTATGAGAGTGCAAACATGTTGGTAGTTCATAAAAAAATATGGATATAATATATGTAAGGAAAAGTATGTTAGAAGGAAGTTTTGGCAATCTCTGTTCAAAATTAATCGAAGTTCTACCTTTATCCTAAGTCAAACTTGCTTATGCTTGACCAAGTCGAAAGAAAAATATACCAACATCTAGAATATCAGATTAGTTTTTAGATTCTTCATAAAATAATTTTCCATTGTGCTCTCAAAGCATTTTTCTATAAACTTGGTCATCTTAAACAAGTTTGACTTTCTTTTGACAAATAAACAAGTTTGACTTAGAACAAACCTAAAACTTCAATTAACTTGAAACGGGAGAGTACATGTTAGGTGGAGAAGTACAATATGATAATCTAAGAACTTAAAAGGTCAAGATTTTTTATGTTAATACAGACACCTCATGGTCTATCATGACAGGATTTTTGAAATTGTAGTTTGAGCTATGCATGGTGGCTCCGGCGGAGGTGCCATGTTTAGTATGTTCTTGTTGGGTCGAAGGTGGTGCGACAATAGTGGGAGGCAAGCGATATGGGACGTCTTTGTCTTCCTTTGTCCTCTCGAGAGGTATTCGGCTATCGAGGCATTGGTACACGAATAAGGGCGGACAGTACAGACGGCCTTCAAACGACGAGTTTATGCACTCCGGTGAAAACACAAGATCTCTGATTGGGCTATGTCGATGCGCGCATGCGTCGTATCCTTACTGAAGGTGGTGGATTGAAGTTTGGCTTTGGGGATGAGAATCCGGAGTTCAACCTTGTGGTGGACTCGCCATCATTGGTGCACGTGCGGTGATTCCTTCTTGAAAGCGTAACCTAGGAGTTGTGTATTTTTTGTTTCTGGTATGTCTTGTAACATAGGGTTAGTTGCTATCTGGGGGAGTTACTGTCGCGAGGTATGCGGCTTCAAGGTTAGTTTTCCGCTTTATTTTCGGGCCGAGGTTGTTCGGATGCTGGATTTTGCATTATTAATAATAATAATAATAAGTCCATTTTACTATCCTGAAGAAAGTCGATGGTTCACATAACTCCCTGGAGTCCAAAATGGTTCACTTAACCCCTGAATAAAACCAATATCGTTCAATACTCACCCAAAGTGGATTTGGTCAGGTGGTTTTGCTGAGTTGGACTCGGTCAAGGCTATTTTGTTGACTGGGGGGTTTCCTCCCCCTTCCCTGTGTAGCCTCGGGCCTCTCCAGCCGGCGATGCATGTGGCTTAGCCACCGGCGGCGACAGGTGCGGGGAGCCGGGGGTCGCCAACAACAACCAGTACGTCGGGCTGGGGCTGAACTAGAGCATCGTGTCTCATTCTTTCCTTGCCTCTCTCAAATTTGAGCATCCCAGAGCACCGCCAGCTGTCGACGTAGCCACCGTCCACCCCTCACCAAACCACCATGTCCAGAGCCTCCAAAATCTCACGTCGGTCCTCTGCACTGAAGGATTCAATCCCATACGCCCGAACTCGACCCAATCGGGTTGTCTTCTCTGATTGTGGCCACCGGACGCCGACGAATGATTTGCCGCACATAGATGATCCCCGACCTAGCCTTCGCCATCGTTAGACTCCCGGTGAGCTTCTCTTAGTTTTCCCTCTCCTTTAGAGCTCGAACTCATGTTGTAGTCATCACCCACGCGAGCTCAGCGCCGCCGTTCGCCCTGGTCGTCATGCTCCTCGTTGGCGAGCTCCCCTTGCGTCGTTATGCTACCTCCCATGCCCCCATAGGTCCATAGATTCCGCCCTACTACCTAGTTCACTTGGGTTCGTGTCGTAACACCGACGTCGTCAAAGCCGTGCCTCTGTCGCCGCTCAGCTCCGTCGGTAGCCTACTTCCGATCATCCCACATTCTCCTACGACCAACCATGGATGCGCGAGAGCGCAATCTATGCCCTGGTAGCCTCCAACACCGCCATCATGGCCTCCAGAGGAGCATCACCGTGATTTGAGGTCGCCGGCAGTTAACCCAGGCTGTGCCGACATGTGGCGTCATTAGTTTAGGTTGATTAAGGTTAGTTCGAGACAATGACATGTGGGTCCCCTGCTTTTAATGATGTAGTTAGGGCTAAATAAATCCCCTGTTAGTTTCTGTGCAACCGAGATGTGGGCCCCATGTGTCATATTTGACTGGCATAGTCAACGTTGACCGGACCCAATAGTCAGTGAGAGTGGCTAGGAGGGAGGGACCCATTGTAGGTCAAATACCACCATTTACCATGTACGCGTTAGCATCCGATCGGGGCAAATCACTCAGGGATGTTTTTTGACCGGTATGGTATTGTTGAGGGGTGTAAAGGAACAAAAAAAACAGCAGGGGCTATGTGAACCACCGAGTTTCTTAATGGTAGTAAAATGGACTTTTTTCTTAATAATATATGGCTGCATGCATCACTCTGATGCAGAGGCTGGAGGTTATCCTCCTTTTCAAAAAAGCTACAAATCGATACAAAAAGGACACATTATGTAGCTGATGGTATCTTTACACACTAATCATGGTACAAATAATATTAATGGTAAACTTTGTCTTAAACGATTATTTTTGTGTAGATTAGATTTATATTTGCAAATTTTCTGGATGATAGATGCATTTGATGTCAGTGTTGTCAAATGACACATATTTTCTGACTTTTTTTATCGTCACTAAATATACAACTAAATGTAACCACCTAAAGTTAATATGGTGCAATGCTTGTTACCTACTAAACATCGTTGTTTCTCTTATTGGCCCCCAAGCTCGAGGTTTGTAGACTGATACGTCTCCATCGTATCTACTTTTCCAAACACTTTTGCCCTTGTTTTGGACTCTAATTTGCATGATTTGAATGAAACTAACCCGGACTAACGCTGTTTTCAGCAGAATTGCCATGGTGTTATTTTTGTGCGGAAATAAAAGTTCTCGGGATTACCTGAAAATCAACGGAGAATATTTTTGGAATATATAAAAAATACTGGCGAAAGAATCAAGGCCAGGGGGGCCACACCCTATCCACGAGGGTGGGGGGCGCTCCCCCTGCCTCGTGGGCCCCCTGGTGCTCCACCGACCTCAACTTCAACTATATATATTCACGTTCAGGGAGAAAAAATCAGAGAGAAAGATTCATCGCGTTTTACGATACGGAGCCGCTGCCAAGCCCTAATCTCTCTCGGGAGGGCTGATCTGGAGTTCATTCGGGGCTCCAGAGAGGGGAATCCATCGCCATCGTCATCATCAACCTTCGTCCATCACCAATTTCATAATGCTCACCGCCACGCGTGAGTAATTCCATCGTAGGCTTACTGGACGGTGATGGGTTGGATGAGATTTATCATGTAATCGAGTTAGTTTTGTTAGGGTTTGATCCCTAGTATCCATTATGTTCTGAGATTGATGTTGCTATGACTTTGCTATGCTTAATGCTTGTCACTAGAGCCCGAGTGCCATTATTTCAGATCTGAACCTATTATATTTTCATGAATATATGTGAGTTCTTAATCCTATCTTGCAAGTCTATAGTCACCTATTATGTGTTATGATCCGTTAACCCCGAAGTGACAATAATCGGGATACTTACCGGTGATGACCGTAGTTTGAAGAGTTCATGTATTCACTAAGTGTTAATGCTTTGGTCCGGTACTCTATTAAAAGGAGGTGTCGGTGTCAAAACCGGCAGATCTCGGGTAGGGGGTCCCGAACTGTGCGTCTAAGGCGGATGGTAACAGGAGGCAGGGGACACGATGTTTACCCAGGTTCGGGCCCTCTTGATGGAGGTAATACCCTACGTCCTGCTTGATTGTTCTTGATGATATGAGTATTACAAGAGTTGATCTACCACGGGATCGTAGAGGCTAAACCCTAGAAGCTAGCCTATGGTATGATTGTATGTTGTCATACGGACTAAACCCTTCGGTTTATATAGACACCGGAGGGGGCTAGGGTTACACAGAGTCGGTTACAAGGGAGGAGATCTACATATCCATATTTCCAAGCTTTCCTTCTACGCCAAGGGAAGTCCCATCCGGACACGAGACGAAGTCTTCAATCTTGTATCTTCATAGTCCAACAGTCCGGCCAAAGGATATAGTCCGGCTGTCCGGAGACCCCCTAATCCAGGACTCCCTCAGTAGCTCCTGAACCAGGCTTCAATGACAATGAGTCCAGCGCGCAGTTTTGTCTTCGGCATTGCAAGGCGGGTTCCTCCTCCGAATACTCCACAGAAGATTTTGAACACAAGGATAGTGTCCGGTTCTGCAAAACAAGTTCCACATACCACCGTAGAGAGAATAATATTTCCACAAATCTAATCCGCTGACACGTCTTGACAGCATGACATCATGTCATGGCCTGGTCTTTATTCGAACCGTTTTTCTCAACCAGCACTGCACATATCGCGAGGCGGTTTTCCTGACACGTCTTGTCAAAGCAGAGATTGTGTCCCCCTTATTATGGGATTCTCATCAATACGGACGTGGGCAACCCACTCGTGCCCGTTGGTATGACTCCTCGATTTTAGGCAAGTCCAAAACGGCCACGAGGAGGACGCTTGATATTCACCCTCTTTATAAAGAGGCCAAGGCCTGTCCTTTTTTCCTCTCGTGCTCAATCGAATCCTTCCCCTGCCTCGAGTTCCAACACCCAAGGCTCAGTTCAAGCGCTTCGGAGCTTCAACCATGTCCGGATCCAACCTCCAAGGTCGGTGGATGCCTTCCTCTATCACAGAGGAGGACATCAAGAAGCTGAGAAGCCAGGTATCTGACCGCCGAAATCTCGCACAGGCTTCCCGCTCGAGGGCAGGTCATCCCCAATCCCGAACCCAACGAGAGTGTTGTGTTCATCTCTCACTTCCTCCGAGGGCTAGGCCTCACTTTGGATCCCTTTGTTAGGGGGCTCATGTTCTATTATGGGCTGGATTTCCATGATCTGGCCCTGTCGTGGTTCTAAGACTGACAGTAGAATAGGGGGGGGTAGGAAGGTAGAGGCAAGATCCTAGCTATGGAGGAGTTGTACACACGAGTTTTACGAGTTCAGGCCCTTCTCGGAGGAAGTAACAGCACTACATCTTGGAGCCTGGAGGCGGTCGACTGAATATATGCGTGTGAATTACAGAAAGTGCGAACCCCTGTCCCAGAGGAGGGGGGTGGCTTATATAGAGTATGCCAGGACCCCAGCTCCCCTCTGTTACACAAGGTTCAATGCTCATAAAGGAGGGGCGTTACTGGTAACGTCTGCAGTAAAGTGCTGTAAATGCCCATAAAGCTATGGTTTAAGTCCTGACCGTTGCAGAGTGGAGGGCTTCTCATCTTCTAGTGGTCGAGTGTCTTCAAGGTGGTCGAGTGAGCACATCTTCACGGTCGAGTGGATGATGGTTTCTCTTTGACTGCTTCTGATTCTTTATAGAGATGTCCTTGGGGAGGGTATGTTGGACAGATCCATGACCCTACCCTAAGTACATAGCTTCATCATTAGCCCCCGAATGGATCAGGGTTTGAGTGAGGAAGGAGTTGGGAACACTTCCGACCCATTCTTTGTGCTATGAGTATATCTTGTTCTGGAACAATGAGTTGAGGTGACGACGTCGACTCCTTTCTCAGTCGCCTTGGTCCATTCTTGGTTTTTGTCGAGTGAATTTTCACGATAGAATTCCGAATGATGATGTAGAGGATGTTTGTCTTCAGTCTGACAGGTTGCTCTTCTCTCCGCGGATTTCGCGGGATTCGAATTTTGGGAAGTGCGCCAGACGGACGGAACCGAGGTTATCGGGACGGATTAGGCAAGTCTCCTCGATCCCCGTGGCACCTTTTTCGCCACGCATTGCGCGCGCGACTGTTGCGGGATTTGTTTAGATCGTCTGGGTCCACCAGTCAGTCACTCGGGGGACGACCTTATAAAAGGCCCTCATCGACATGTACTCAATGCCCAACGGAGTGCAGGAGCAAGACGTCAAGGAAGAAGCGAGCGGGGGCGAGAGCGGCGAAGGACACTCGGATGCCGAGGAGGACGAGGAGAGCGACGAATTGACTGATGACGAGGAAGTCGACTCGCCCCCTCGCAGGGAGAGGAGATCCAAACATGCTCACGACCCGGCGAGCGCTCCAGACCTGGTGGCCGCGCCGATTGGACAGTCTTCGAAGCGTCCCAGGACGTCTTCTCCAACGCCGACTGAGAAGGCTCCCAAGCAGTCCAAAGTTGTGCCGCCTCCAGCACCGAAAGCACCGAAAGCTACCTCCTCCAAACTGCCAAAGGCTTTGCCCAGGATCAAAGTGACCGTCCCCACTATCTTCGGGTAATCATCTGACTTGTCTTTTTCATCGACTCGATTAACCGGACGTAACCGACTGAATGCGGGTCTATGCAGTGCTGCTACGTCAGGAACCTCTTCTCTCTAGTACCGGGATGGGGAGATGGAAGATGCAGTTACCTCCAACCCAGGTATAAACTCTTGTGATTTTGTTCTTGATTCCTTGGTCGATTGCGTTCTAGTGGTTCACTTGGGGTCGAACGATCTGCCTTGCAGCTCCACCCAACGTCATCGATCTTCCGGATGACGATGAAGATGTGGCTCTTAAGCCCAGGAAGAGCAAGAAGGTAGCAGCTGGCAGGATGTCTCGGCAAGAACCAACTACAACACCTCCCGTCCGTCAACCTGAAGACGCGGGCAGGGCTTCTGTGACCTTCGCTGCACCCTTGTCGAGTGATCACCCCGCATCGTCGACTGCACCTGTGATTCCTTCAGTCGTCCAACTCCATGCCACGGAGCTCCAAGCCGCCGCACCTGGGTCGTCTGCTCACTTTTTCACCAGCTACCCCGTCCCGGACAACCAGTCGGAAGCGGCTGCGGAAGCCATCTGACAAGCTGACATGATGATGGAGCGGGTGAAGACAGTACATGAGAATAGCCAGGATGCCTACGACGCCAGAGCTGCTCTTCGGGCCAATGTCCAGGTGAGTAGACTTTTCGACTGCTTTTGCTCTATGGGGATATGTTACCCGAAAAATCTTCTTCTACACAATCTCCTGTTGTTCGCGTCGAATTAGAGCACCCACTGGGTGTTTTGTTGTTTTCGGTAATTTCGTTCTTCCACTCGGTCTGGGCGAGTGGGATCTGAACTGGTGGGGGCATGCTAAGTGCACCCACTGGGTGTAGTCCCCGAGAGCGTGGTCGACTGCTGGCAGTCGATTGGGGTCTGAGTTCTACTTTCCTATCTTTTTCTTACACTCGACTCAGGAGGACCGGTTGAGTAGGATATGAACCGGTGGGGGCACGCCAAGTGCACCCACTGGGTGTAGTCCCCGAGACCGCAGTCGACTGCTGGCAGTTGACTGTGGTCTGAACAGCTTTTTTTTGGTCTGGGCGGACCGGTCGAGTTAGGTCTTAGTCAGCGGGGGCACGCCAAGTGCACCCGCTGGGTGTAGCCCCTAAGACCGCAGTCGAGTGTGTGCAGTCGGCCGGGGTCTAAGTGAACTTCTTTAGGTTTTATTTACTCGAAAGTAAACAACCTTTGATCTTATCGACTGATCCGTCTTTTGCCTTCTGCAGAAGTCTTGTACTCTTATTTCCATGTTTGCTGAACTTGAGGAGAAGCAGAGGCAACTCAACCTAGACTTGGAATTGGCCCAGCAGAATCTGAAAAAAGCTCAAGGCGAAGCCGCTGGTATGGAAGGTAACTGACTGTCGACTGACTTTCAATATATTTCTTTGATCTCTTCTTTGATTCGATTGCTTCTTTTGTAGAGAAAATGAAGTTGGCTTTGGAGAAGAAGGACTCAGACCTCGCCGCCACGCAAAAAGCAGCTCAAGATAAAACTGTTCTCGCAGACCAGAAGCTTGCTTCAATCGGAACGCTGGAAGGGGAGGTGAACAAACTAAAATCTTGTCTTAATGAAGCTAACCACGAAGTGACCATTCTGAAGAAGGACAAGGTTGTCTTGAATGAAAAGTTGGAGTCTGCGATCCGCAAGAGGAATGACACGGAAGCTTATTTGAGGACTCTTGCCAAGAAGCTCTATCTCATGCTGGAAGGTATTTCTTTTAACCGACTGTGTTGATGCTTGTGATCAGATGTTGCTCGGTCGATTCACTAATTTTTGGCTGCAGAATTCTGCCAAGACTTCGACGAGGAAACTGGAAGGGTCGAGACGGGTCTGGACCCTATCGCTTCTCCAGTCTGTGATGAGACTACAATGAATGTGCTCCGATTGGAGTCTCATATCGCCAGCGCCACAAGCTACCTCGTGCGCCTGAAGGAGGTAGTCTCTCGAATCGACTCATCGCTTTTGCCGAGGGTAACGCTTAAAAATGACCTAGAATCCCTGATGGCTCGACTGAACGAGATCCCTGACCGAGTGCAAGAATGGAAGAAATCCTCCGCCCGGTGTGGTGCTGACGTGGCGCTGTCCTTGGTGCGAGTTCATTGCAAGGAGGCTCGTGAAGACAAGCTGGCTGCGATCAAAGTCGCCAACACCAATAAGCATGACTTCCAGTCCTTCATGGAGAATTTCATTGCTGCCGCCACTCGGATCGCTGATGGGATCGACCTGGACTCATTCGCGGAGCCTGCCAGCCTTCCTCTAGCCGAGTGAACAAACTTATGAAACTTGAACCTGCTTTAAATTTGCCTCGGAATGCCGAGTGATTGCTGTAACCGTTGAACTCCTTCAGGCTTGATGCCCGAATACTTTTAATTTGCTGCTCGGAACTTTTAGGATTTATCCGAATTTGGTTTATCTCCGAATGTGCTTGCGTTTGCCTTCGAATGGACTTTGCGCTGGAGTTGCAACTCTGAAGTGGTGACTCCAGTTGACCTACGCTTCGTCGTCCTTGCGGATAGGGATGGAGCGCACGTTGTACTTGTGCCGTAGCTCCGAAGGAGAAGGTTGCAGTCGACCTGCACCTCGTCGCCTTGCGGATAGGGATGGAGCGTATGTTGTACTTGTGCCATAGCTCTGAAGGAGAAGGTTGCAGTCGACCTGCACCTCATCATCCTTGCGGATAGGGATGGAGCGTACGTTGTACTTGTGCTATAGCTCCGAAGGAGAAGGTTGCAGTCGACCTGCACCTCGTCGTCCTTGCGGATAGGGATGGAGCGTACGTTGTACTTGTGCCGTAGCTCTGAAGGAGAAGGTTGCAGTCGACCTGCACCTCGTTGTCCTCGCTGATAGGGGTATGTTTCAAACTTAGGCGAGTATTGGACTGCAGCTAAGCCCTCGAGTGGGAGAACTTAGGCAAGTGTTGGACTGCAGCTAAGCCCCTGAGTGGGAGGATTGCTCTCCATACAGTAGTATTTTTTCAAACTTAGGCGAGTACCGGACTACAGCTAAGCCTCCTAGTGAGAGAACTTAGGCGAGTGCTGGACTGCAGCTAAGCCCCCGAGTGGGAGGATTGCTCTCCACTCGGTAGGATTTTTTCAAACTTAGGCGAGTACCGGACTGCAGCTAAGCCTCGTAGTGAGAGAACTTAGACGAGTGCTGGACTGCAGCTAAGCCCCCGAGTGGGAGGATTGCTCTCCACTCGGTAGGATTTTTTCAAACTTAGGCGAGTACCGGACTGCAGCTAAGCCTCCTAGTGAGAGAACTTAGGCGAGTGCTGGACTGCAGCTAAGACCCTGAGTGGGAGGATTGCTCTCCACTCGGTAGGATTTTTTCAAACTTAGGCGAGTACCGGACTGCAGCTAAGCCTCCTAGTGAGAGAACTTAGGCGAGTGCTGGACTACAGCTAAGACCCTGAGTGGGAGGATTGCTCTCCACTCGGTAGGATTTTTTCAAACTTAGGCGAGTACCGGACTGCAGCTAAGCCTCGTAGTGAGAGAACTTAGACGAGTGCTGGACTGCAGCTAAGCCCCCAAGTGGGAGGATTGCTCTCCACTCGGTAGGATTTTTTCAAACTTAGGCGAGTACCGGACTGCAGCTAAGCCTCCTAGTGAGAGAACTTAGGCGAGTGCTGGACTGCAGCTAAGCCCCTGAGTGGGAGGATTGCTCTCCACTCGGTAGGATTTTTTCAAACTTAGGCGAGTACTGGACTGGAACTAAGCCTCCTAGTGAGAGAACTTAGGCGAGTGCTGGACTGCAGCTAAGCCCCCGAGTGGGAGGATTGCTCTCCACTTGGTAGGGTTTTTTCAAACTTAGGCGAGTACCGAACTGCAGCTAAGCCTCCTAGTGAGAGAACTTAGGCGAGTGCTGGACTGCAGCTAAGCCCCTGAGTGCACTACTAGGAAAAGTCCTACTAATGGCGCACCGGTTTTGCCTACTAATGGCGCATCACCAGTGCGCCATTAGTAGCACGCCACTAGTAATTTTTACTAATGGCGCACCAGGCAGTGCGCCATTAGTTTTGCTCACGGTGCGCCACTAGTGTCTGCTATACTAATGGCGCACCACATGGTAGTGCGCCATGGATGTGAAAGTGGAACCCTCAAAATGCTAAGGACAATGGATTGGCTAAAGCTCAAAAGCTCAAGACTCTTCATTTCATATTTTAGTGATCCAAGATCACATTGAGTCCATAGGAAAAGCCAATACTATTAAGGAGGGATGAGGTGTTGCTTAATGAGCCTCTTGCTTCATGTGCTTAGTGATATGCTCCAAAACCCTCAACTACTTTCCCATATCCACATATGACCTAAACTCTAAGACAAACTCGGTCCTACTGATTTTTCCTATCCGGCGCCATCGAGTTTCACTTGTCATTAGCCACTGCCAAAACCCTAGCAATTCGGTTCTACCGATAAGGTTCTCGGTCCCACCGAGATGGGGTTGCAAACTCTCTGTTTCCCTTTCGTAACTTTTCGGTCCCACCGAAAGAGCGAATTGGTCCCACCGAGATTGCAATGTAAACTCAGTGTTTCCCCTTTGTAACTTTTCGGTCTCACCGAGTTCCACTCGGTCTCACCGAAAGAGAAAATCGGTCCCACCGAGTTTGCCTGACCAACTCTCTGGTTAGCTAATTACTAAATTCGGTCTCACCGAGTTTGTGTAATCGGTCTCACCGAGATTACGTTATGCCCAAACCCTAACCGAATCGGTCCTACCGAGTTGCATGTCAGTCCCACCGAAATTCCTAACGGTCACTAGGTTTACATTTTCGGTCTGACCGAGTTTTATGATTCGGTCCCACCGAGATTGGAAAACTATGTAACGGTTGGATTTTGTGTGGAGGCTATATATACCCCTCCACCTCTTTCTCATTCCATAAGAGAGCCATCAGAACACACACATCATTCCAACTCATTTGTTCTGAGAGAGAACCACCTACTCATGTGTTGAGATCAAGACATTCCATTCCTACCATATGAATCTTGATCTCTAGCCTTCCCAAGTTGCTTTCCACTCAAATCTTCTTTCCACCAAATCCAAATCCTATGAGAGAGAGTTGAGTGTTGGGGAGACTATCATTTGAAGCACAAGAGCAAGGAGTTCATTACCTACACACCATTTGTTACTTCTTGGAGAGTGGTGTCTCCTAGATTGGCTAGGTGTCACTTGGGAGCCTCCGACAAGATTGTGGAGTGAACCAAGGAGTTTGTAAGGGCAAGGAGATCGCCTACTTCGTGAAGATCTACCGCTAGTGAGGCAAGTCCTTCGTGGGCGATGGCCATGGTGGGATAGACAAGGTTGCTTCTTCGTGGACCCTTTGTGGGTGGTTGCTTCTTCGTGGACCCTTCGTGGGTGGAGCCCTCCGTGGACTCGCGCAACCGTTGCCCTTGGGTGGAGCCCTGTGTGGACTCGCGCAACCGTTACCCTTCGTGGGTTGAAGTCTCCATCAACGTGGATGTAGGATAGCACCACCTATCCGAACCACGGGAAAAACATCCGTGTCTCCAATAGCGTTTGAAATCTCCAAACCCTTCCCTTTATATTCTTGCAAGTTGCATGCTTTACTTTCCGCTGCCAATATACTCTTTGCATGCTTGCTTGAATTGTGTGATGATTGCTTGACTTGTCCTAAAATAGCTAAAATCTGCCAAGAACTAAAATTGGGAAAAGGTTAAGTTTTTATTTGGTCAAGTAGTCTAATCACCCCCCCTCTAGACATACTTTCGATCCTCACAGCAGAGCACACAAAAACTAATCAAGCAGCCATAGAAATTTAACAAGCAAAGCTTAAGGCGTTGAGCTAGTACAGATTGATGCATTGAGCTCCATCGTGCAACAGAGTGGTACATTTTCAGGTAGAGGCATATCCTCTGATATTTCCTTTATCTTTATCTTTTGGAAGGGATGGATTGATTACCAGAGGATGACGAGGTCACAGAGGATGACAACATACCAAACATAAGCATCGGAGGTAAGCAAGAGTATGCGAGGAACTGTACCTGGGGCGGCCAGGTCGCGAACGTCGGGGTGGGGGGCAGGGGGGTGGAAGGTGCCGTACTGGTACTGGGCGGGGTCCTGGCCCCGCAGGTGCGGCGGCTCCGACGGCGGGAGCGGGCCGGAGGAGGAGGAGTGGGCCATCTTCTTCTCGCCGCCGTCGCCGGCACCGGCCTCCAGGTCCTGGCCGGCTCCCATGGTCGGCGGATGGAGATCGGTGGGGATGGGGCGGTGACGGCAGGGGACGGCAGGGGACGGAGGGGAGGGGGCGTGGGGGCGCGGGGTCGGGGGGGGGGGGGGGGGGGGGGGGGGGGGGGGGGGGGGGGGGGGGGGGGGGGCGGCGGCGGCAGGGGATGGAGGGGGCGTGCAGGCGCGGCGGCGGCGTACGTTTGGGGCGGAGGGGGCGTACGGTTAGGTCGAGTGGGGAGGAAGGGAGGGAGGGGAATAGGTGGAGTGGGGGGGGGAGGAAGCTTACTAATGGCGCACCCAGCAGCGGTGCGCCATTAGAATGTTTTTTTGCCAAAAAGTAAAATAAAATAAAATTTACTGGCGCACTCTGTCGCTGGTGCGCCATTAGTAGTTCTAACTACTAATGGCACACTTTGCCAGGATGCGCCATTAGTATATTTGAAAAAATGAAAAAAAAATGTTTTACTAGTGGCGCACCTTTTGCCTGGTGCGCCATTAGTGTCTTCCACACTAATGGCGTATCTCCACCAGGTGCGGCATTAGTATATAGTAGTGGCGCACCACTTCTCTGGTGCGCCATTAGTGTCAATCCTATCTTTAGCCCTTTTCCTAGTAGTGGTGGGAGGATTGCTCTCCGCTCGGTAGGATTTTTTGGAACTTAGGAGAGTACCGGACTGCAGCTAAGCCTCCTAGCGAGAGAACTTAGGCGAGTGCTGGACTGCAGCTAAGCCCCCGAGTGGGAGGATTGCTCTCCACTCGGTAGGATTTTTTTCAAACTTAGGCGAGTACCGGACTGCAGCTAAGCCTCCTAGTGAGAGAGCTTAGGCGAGTGCTGGACTGCAGCCAAGCCCCCGAGTGGGAGGATTGTTCTCCACTCAGTAGGATTTTCTTTCGAACTTAGGCGAAACGGATTCGTGACTAAGCCCACCCACTGGGGGATTTCAGAAGTAAATAAGAACACAACAATCGAATGAGAGGATTGTAAGCTCATGTCTTTGATAAACAAATTACAAAAGGTGTTTCTTATTACATTTTATTCGAATGAGTGCTTAAGTATAAAAGGGGCGGAGCAGCATCGCGTTCCAAGCCCGTGGCTCGTCTTTCTGATGCTCAATACTGTAAAGATGGTATGCTCCATTGTGAAGAACTTTGGTGACGATGAAGGGGCCTTCCCAAGTCGGGGCGAGCTTGTGTGGTTTTTGTTGGTCTACTCGAAGAACCAGATCTCCTTCTTGAAAGGCTCGACCCTTCACATTTCTGGCGTGGAATCGACGCAAGTCTTGCTGATAAGTGGTCGACCGGATCAAGGCCATCTCTCTTTCCTCCTCTAAGAGATCAACTGAATCTTGCCGGGCCTGCTCTGCTTCCTCTTCGGAGAAGAGCTCGACTCGGGGTGCGTTGTGGAGCAGGTCACTTGGCAGAATAGCTTCGGCTCCGTAAACCAAGAAGAAAGGAGTTCGTCCGGTCGACCGATTAGGAGTTGTCCTCAAGCCCCACAGGACTGACGAAAGTTCATCAACCCAAGCGCCTGCTGCGTGTTTGAGATCATGCATCAGTCGGGGTTTCAGTCCTTTGAGAATTAAGCCATTGGCTCTTTCTGCTTGTCCGTTCGACTACGGGTGAGCGACCGAAGCATAGTCGACTCGAGTGCCTTGAGAAGCACAGAAAGCTCTGAACTCATCAAAATGGAAGTTCGACCCATTGTCCGTGATGATGTTGTGTGGAACTCCATATCTGAATGTCAATTCTGTGATAAAACTGACAGCGGTGCTAGCATCAAGGTTCTTGATAGGTTTAGCTTCGATCCATTTGGTAAACTTGTCGACTGCAACGAGCACGTGAGTGAAGCCGCTCTTGCCAGTTCTCAGTGGTCCAACCATATCCAGTCCCCAAACAGCAAAGGGCCAGATGAGGGGGATGGTCTTCAGAGCTGACACTGGCTTGTGAGACATGTTAGAGTAAAACTGGCAACCTTCGCTCTGTCGACTATATCTTTCGCCATTTCATTTGCTCGTGGCCAATAGAATCCAGCTCGGTATGCTTTAGCCCCGATGGCCCGGGAGGACGCATGGTGACCACAGGTCCCCGAGTGGATGTCATTGAGGATCATTCGACCTTCTTCTGGTGTTATGCATTTCTGACCGACTCCAGTCACGCTTTCCCTAAACAGTTGTCCTTTTATTATAGTAAAGGCCTTGGATCGACGGACGATCTGTCGAGCCTCTTCCTCATCCTCTGGGAGTTCTTTCCTGAGGATGTATGCAATGTAGGGCACTGTCTAGTCAGGAGTAATGGCGAGAACCTCCATGATTAGGTCGACCACGGCCGGGACCTCGACTTCAGTCGGATCTGTGGCGCTCTTAGGTTGCGGGGGTTCTTCAGTAAAAGGATCTTCCTGAACTGTCGGCGTGTGAATATGCTCCAAAAACACATTGCTAGGAATGGCTTCTCTCTTGGAACCTATCTTTGCCAAGTCATCGGCTGCTTGATTTTTCAGTCAGGGTATGTGGTGGAGCTCTAACCCCTCAAACTTCTTCTCAAGATTCCTCACCGTGTTGCAGTAACCAGTCATGGCTGGGCCTCTGACGTCCCACTCCTTCATCACTTGATTAACTACCAAATCTGAGTCACCATAGGCCATGAGGCGACAGACGCCGAGTGAGATGGCCATGTGCAACCCATACAGGAGTGCTTCATATTCTGCTTCATTGTTGGAGGAATCAAAGTGAATCTGGAGGACATATCTGAGCCTATCTCCTCGGGGGATACCAGAACTACCCCAGCACCAGACCCATTCAGCATCTTGGATCCGTGAAAGAACATGGTCCAGTGCTCCGAGTGAACTTGAGTCGGCAGTTTCTGTTCGATCCACTCGGCGACGAAATCTGCTATTGCTTGGGACTTGATAGCTTTCTTTGCCTCAAACTTGATATCCAAGGGAAGGAGTTCAATCGCCCATTTTTCCACTCGACCAGTTGCATCTCTGTTGTGCAGAATCTCTGACAATGGAGCGTCGCTGACGACTGTAACAGAGTGATCCGAGAAATAGTGTGCAACCTTCTTCGTGGTCATGTAAATCCCATAGACAAGTTTCTGATAATGAGGATATCTCTGCTTTGACGGGGTCAGGACTTCAGAAATATAATAAACTGGGCGTTGAACTTTATAAGCTTTTCCTTCTTCTTCCCGCTCGACCGTAAGTACTGTACTGACGACTTGTCCAGTGGCTGCTATATAAAGCAGTAGAGGCTCTTTGCTGATTGGAGCAGCAAGCACCGGCTGGGTGGAAAGCAGGGCTTTTAGCTCTGCAAATGGTGCATCAGCTTCTGGGGTCCACTCGAACTTATCTGATTTCTTCATCAGTCGGTAAATAGGTAGCGCCTTTTCACTGAGGCGAGAAATGAATCGACTTAGGGCGGCCAAGCAACCAGTAAGCTTCTGGACATCATGCACACGCACAGCGCGTTTCATTCGGAGTATATCGCCTACTTTCTCTTGGTTAGCATCGATTCCTCGTTCGGGAATGAGGAAACCGAGTAACTTTCCGCCTGGAACTCCAAACATGCACTTTGATGGATTGAGCTTGATATCATACCTTCTGAGGTTGGCGAAAGTTTCAGCAAGGTCAGTCAGTAGGTCAGAACCTTTACGTGACTTGACCACAATGTCATTCATGTATGCTTCCACATTCCGACTGATCTGAGTGAGCAGGCACTTCTGAATCATCCGCATGAATGTGGCTCCGGCATTCTTCAAACCGAATGGCATTGTGACATAACAGAAGCACCCAAACGGGGTGATAAAAGCTGTCTTTATCTCGTCGGGTCCGTACAGACGGATCTGGTGGTACCCGGAGTAGGCGTCCAAAAAGGACAAATGCTCGCATCCTGCAGTTGAGTCGACTATCTGATCGTTGCGAGGTAGAGGAAAGTGATCTTTCGGGCAGGCCCGATTGATATGCTTGAAATCAATGCACATGTGAAGTGAGTCGTCTTTCTTTGGTACCATGACAACATTGGCTACCACTCGGAGTGGTAAATCTCTCGGATAAACTCAGCTACCAAAAGCCGAACCACCTCTTCACCGATTGCCTTTCTTTTCTGGACGGCGGACCGTCGAAGATGCTCTTTGACTGGTTTCACCTTCGGGTCGACTCGCAAACGATGCTCAGCCAGTCCCCTGGGAACACCCGGCATATCAGAAGGCTTCCATGCAAAGATGTCCCAGTTCTCATGGAGGAACTGGATGAGCGCTTCTTCCTATTTGGAGTCGAGTGAGGTTGAAATGTGAGTCGGAGCAGCATTGGGATCTGTCGGGTGAATGTGAATCGACTTCGTTTCACCAGACGACTGGAATGCTGAATCTGTGGCTGGCTTCTTGGCTCGCAGCAAGTCACTTGGATCTGCATTTTTCTGGTATTCTTGCAATTCTACCACGGCCATCTGGGCATCAGCGATCTTTGAGCCCTTCTGGAAGCACTCTTCTGCCTTCTTCCGATTACCAGAGATAGTGATCACTCCTCTGGGACCAGGCATCTTCAGTTTGAGGTACACGTAACATGGTCGAGCCATAAATCGTGCATAAGCTAGCCTGCCCAGAATTGCATGATAAGCACTCTGGAAATCCACAACTTCAAACGTCAACTTTTCTTTGCGGTAATTTTTGGAATCACCAAAAACCACGTCGAGTGCAATCTGACCGAGGGATGCAACCTTTTTGCCTGGAATGACCCCATGGAAACTCATATGGCTTTCACTGAGTCTGGGCATCGGAATGCCCATTCCCTTCAACGTCTCAGCATACAGTATGTTCAGGCCACTGCCACCGTCCATCAGGACCTTTGTCAGTCGAGTGCCTTCGACCACCGGGTCGACCACCAGTGCTTGCCTCCCAGGGGTGGCGATGTGCGCTGGATGGTCAGACTGGTCGAATGTAATGGCAGTCTGTGACCACTTCAAGTAACTGGGTGTCACCGGAGCGACCATGTTCACTTCCCTGTTGATGACTTTCAATCGACTTTTGCTCTCAACGTCAGCAAAAATCATCAGAGTGGAATTCACGTGGGGATAACCATCATCATCCTCTCCCTCATCCTCAGCCTTGTCTGCTTCCTTCTCCTTTTCCTTGGGTTGTTTCTCTCGGAACTGCTGGATTAGGAGCCGACACTGCCGAGTGGTGTGCTTCGGGTAAATGAAATCACCTTCATCTCTTTTGGTGTGGATATGGCACGGCAGATCCAACACGTCATTTACATCTTGATCTTTTACTTTCTTGGGGTTCCACGGCCCTTTGGGCTTCCCCTTGAACTTTCCTTGAACCACATCCAAGGCTTCACCCGGAGCAGCTGGCTCGGCCTTGCGCTTCTATTTCCGACCGGAGTTTCCTCCTCCGGCTTCGTGGGCGACTGCTTTGTGCTTGCCACTCCGGAGTCGCTCTTCTTCTTCACCATTGGCATACTTGGTGGCAATTTCCATCATCTGAGCCAGAGTCATATTTCCTGACCGGCCGAATTTCATATTCAACTCCCGATACCTGACGCCTTCCTTAAAGGCACAAATTGCCTGATGATCCGACACATCTTCTACCGTGTGGTGTAGGGTGATCCATCTCTGGATATAATCCCTCAAAGTTTCATTCGGTTTCTGAACACAACACTGTAATTCCGTCAAACCTGCCGGCCGTTTGCAAGTGCCCTCGAATGTTCTGACAAACACTCGAGCGAGATCTTCCCAAGTATAGATGCTGCCAGGCGCTAACTGATTCAGCCATGCTCTAGCCGAACCCTCCAACATCAGAGGAAGGTGTTTCATGGCCACTTCATCATTGCCGCCACCAATCTGGACAGCCACTCGGTAGTCTTCAAGCCAAGTGTCAGGCTTGGACTCTCTGGTGAACTTACCGACTCCAGTCGCCAACCTGAAGTTGGGGGGAATCACCGCAGCTCTAATAGCTCCGCTGAAGCACTCAGGACCTGAGACATGCGCCCTATTGCTGGTTTGCGGATCTCTGTCATGGCCCTCTCGGTGAGCTCTGTTTTTGTCGACCAAGCCCTGAACGAGAATAGATCTCGCGTCAAAGCCTGGCTCCCTGGGGTCGACTGGAATACCTCGTCCGACACTATGAGGGCGTCTGTCTTCATGTTGCCGAGGCAGGTATGACCCACTCCTTGGAGGAGGCGTAGGCACTCGACGGCGATCATCGCGATCGGCTCGGTGATCATATTTCTCTCGGCTCCTGTACTGATCACGCCGATCTCCACGTCCTTCATGCCTCGGGGGTGATCTTGGGCTATGGGCCGACTGAACTGTGTCTGCAACCACGGATCTGCTATGGGTCCTATTCCGCGACTGAGATACGACCGTATTCTGCTCCCCCACTGCCCGGAGCAGGGTTCTGATCTGCACCAGACCTCGGCCAGCTTCTGATTGGGAAGGTTGGATCGACTCTGCTATCCGGACAGCAGCTGCTAGATTCTGGATGGGGGTTCGATATACCTGAGTCGGAGGTGGAAAAAGTTGGCGTCGACTTGACTCAGGAGCACGTTGTCGAGCGCGATCGTCGAGTGCGCGCTGGAGGTGATGATCGCACTGGAGGTTCTCCAGTCGAGTGCGCTCAACCAGGTTGGCCAAGCGCTCCTGCTCCAAGGCCTGGGCCTCAGGGGTTTCTCCAACTATAGGAGTATGCAAGGCATCCATGTTCCGGTGACGAAGTTCCTCCCTCTGCTGCGAGGAGAGGGGTTCGGGGTGGTACTCCTCGTGAACGCGCGACGGATCGCCGTTCCCGTCGCCTTCGTCTTCACGATTGAAGCTAGGAGGACTACGTGGTCCATTGACCATCAGGACTTCCGCCGCTGGGTCGCTGCTGTCGCACTCGGATGCGGTCTCTACGGAGCCAGTCGACAGATCGAACAGGCCGTAGAGAGATTCGTCGGGCTCGATCGCCGCGACTTGAGGGGTGGCCGATTGGCGGGCCACCGCATGCTTCACCCACCGCTGAAGCCTCGACCGACCGGAGCGTTTGCTACGGCGGGCCGCAGAGAGGGGGAAAGCTGCTGGGGTCGACTGATACTGGGTTGACGGTTGCCGCAGGAGGATGCCGCGGACACACGCGCGAAAGTGCATCGCCCCACGGGCGGGGAGCGCGTCGGTATCGAGTGGAGCCTCCTGAAGCCAAGCGGAGTCGTCGGCGACAAACACAAGCGCTCCAAGACGGATCTCGCGGCCCTCAGCCAAACCTCCGCCTGGAACCATGATGAAGGGGATCGGAAAAATTGCAACTTCTCCAATAAGTCGCTAAGACACCTGCCCCACGGTGGGCGCCAACTGTCGTGGTTCTAAGACTGACAATTGAATAGGGGGGTAGGAAGGTAGAGGCAAGATCCTAGCTATGGAGGAGTTGTACACATGAGTTTTACGAGTTCAGGCCCTTCTCAGAGGATGTAACAACCCTACGTCTCGGAGCCCGGAGGCGGTCGACTGAATATATGCGTGTGAATTACAGAAAGTGCGAACCCCTGTCCTAGAGGAGGGGGTGGCTTATATAGTGTACGCCAGGACCCCAGCTCCCCTCTGTTACACAAGGTTCAATGCTCATAAAGGAGGGGCGTTACTGGTAACGTCTGCAGTAAAGTGCTGTAAATGCCCATAAAGCTATGGTTTAATTCCTGACCGTTGCAGAGTGGAGGGTTTCTTATCTTCTGGTGGTCGAGTGTCTTCAAGGTGGTCGAGTGAGCACATCTTCACAGTCGAGTGGATGATGGTTTCTCTTCGACTGCTTCTGATTCTTTGTAGAGATGTCCTTGGGGAGGGTATGTTGGACAGATCCATGACCCTACCCTAAGTACATAGCTTCATCAGGCCCCGGATTCCCTCCTTCACATCTCGTCGTTCATCATCGTGTGTGAGGCCTTCCTCCGCATTACCCCACACTTCGGCTTGTGGCTCAAGACCTTCAATGTGAAGCCGAAGATGATCGAGGGGCGGCACGCAGAGTGCGGAGGTGTCATAATAAGCAAAAGCGTTGAGGCTCCATGGCCAGAGGGTTCCTTCCCGTAGGTGTCTAGTTTGTGGCAGCGGGAGTGGTTTTATATCACAGCTCCCCGGAGTTCCAAGTGGGTAGCCGCCCCTGCCTTTCGCTCAGGCCCCCCACCACAACTGACGTCGTGGATCAACAAGGGGTTGAACTGGGGGCTAGTAAATGATGTGCCGATATTGCAGAGTCGCATCCAAGATCTCCTTGAGAGAGATGGCAGCCTGGTCTCGGTAATGCAAGTTATGCTAGTTTGTCGGGTCCCGCCTTGCAAACATCGACCCCTCCGTATGTGGGAGTTCAAACCAGAAGGACCGCGAACTATTCAGCACTTCCTCGGCATGACGCTTGAAGAGATGTACAAATTGTTCTTCGGACCCCAAATAAAGTGTCCGGACACCACCGAAGATGCGGGTCTGAGCTGTAATCGCCCTGATACCCAAGTAAGTAATCCCATGGCCGAACACGCTGTCTTTTTATTTATCATGACATCATTCTGAGAAGTCGCTCTTTGACCAGGACTAGATAACCAAGGCGAATATGATCAGGTGTTCGGCCCCCCTTCCCGAAGGCCTGGCCAATCCCGTACTAGATAGAATGCTCGAGCCGGCGCCTTATCAGGCGCCCTCAGGGGAAGATAAAGGGGGGAATAAAGAGGCTGAAAGCGGGCCTCACTCACTACTCATCCAAACCGGGGGAATTAGCGCCTCCGTGAAGGAGGATAACCAGGGAGAAGAATCTGACATTCCCTCTCCCCGAGGAAGGAAGAGGACCACCTCTGAAGACCCGAAAACAAAGGTTTTCAAACGGGGGAAGAAATCTTCGCCAGAGGGTCCTGCCTCGGAGGGTACTCTTGCCGCACAATGTTCGCAAGGGGATCAGCTCTCTACCGAGCTGTAAGTAATTAAAAGGTACTTAATAGTGAAAATATCCTACCTTACTTCTGAAGACAATAACCGAAGCTTATATCTTGTAGTTCGGATCGTAGCCCTTCTCGACAGAGTTCGCCTTCGGGGGATCTTCTTCCGGAGATGATGGAGAGCGAAACACCTCCTCCTGCCACCCCGCCTCATGAGGCGGGCGACCCTGAAGTGTCGTCGCGGAGGGCTTCTCCTGATCCGCCAAGGCCAAAGGGTAATCCTTTGGCCACCCGGAGTGCTCAGTATTCGGCTCCTAAAGAGAGCAACAGAAAGAGTCCGGAACCGTACAGTGTGCAGTCGGACGCACTGAAGGATCTTCTAGAGCAAGCGGCCATCTCAGAAGCGCATCGTACGCTAATGGGTATGGTAATTGAAAAGATTTCATCCGCCGAAAGCGGGTTGCATGAAGCTTTTATGAGTCTGCTGAAAGGCTTTGAGGTATGTGAAATTGTGTATGTTTTTGATAGTACCGCACACGTTAGGTGTGCCCTATGCAGATTGTAGCCCCTGAGACTCTGGTTGCCATCGAAAACGGCGGCAAACAGAGGATCATAGTCCCAAGTAATAACCAGACTGCCTTTATGTGCAGGTGGATGAAGGTTCGGTGGCTAGCCGGACTGATGAGTTTGCCGAGCTAAAGCGGCAACTTGATGCGGCAGATGCCGACATCGTGCTTGTCAACAAGCGGCTTGACGAGGCACATGGTAAGTGATTTCTCCGGTGATCAACACATAGTAAGAGGAGCATGATGCCGGTATCTTTAATATGTTGTGACTGCAGATGGAGCTGCCACCGTGGAGACCCTTCGGGCGGAGCTTGCCCGAGCCAAGGAACAAGCAAGGAATAGCGATGCGGCCGCTCTAAAGGCGGTCGAAGAGCTGAGGGCTGAACAGGCCATGCATTGCCAGAGCAAGGAAAGAATAGCCAAGATGGCCGTTGAGTTGAAAGATGCTGCTTACCGTTAGCAGCTTCTTGAAAAATAAAGCCGAGCGAAGGCAACGGACCTAGAGAAGGCCATGGTAGCAGCCAAGGAAGCCCACTCCAAAATCAGATCGACGAAGGAGGAGCTGCATCAAGCTGCGGATATCGTGGCGGGGAAGCCCTTTTTGTTGCGGACTAAGTTCAGAGATCCGAAGTATGCGCCTCTTGATCAACTATGGAGTTCTGCAGACGCATACGTGGATTTGGCAGCAAGTGTTGCTGATGCGGCCGAGTACTTCAAGGATCAAAAAGATCGTGAAGTGGAAAAGTTGTTCTGGTCACAGTTCCATGCTCCAGTGCGTCCGCTGCTGTTGAATGAGCGAATGGCCGAGTGGGACGAGCTCCATAGGTTGTCTGGACTTGCCATGAGGTCTGTTGTGGATCATCTATGGCCGGGAGGGCCAAGGACGAATAGTTACTTTAGTTTAGTGCAATAATTCCTTGGTGTTGTGCCGCACATCGACGCTATGAAGAGGTCGGCGTGCATAGAGGGTGCGCGGATGGCACTTACCCGTGTCAAGACATACTGGGTAGAGATGGAGGCCACCACTATTGCAACACAGGGTTCGGTCGTGGGCCGAGTGGCTGCCGAGCACTACTTTTAAGAAGTCCTTGAAGGCGCTCTTTCGATAGAAGCTCAGTGCTCGAAGAATATTATGTTCTAGTGACATGTACTCCCATTGTAAAAACAATGTTTTATTGAATTATAAAGGCTGTGTTTATACTTTTGCCTGAAAGTATTATGATGCCTCCTGTGCGGTCGTTTATGTATATATGTATATAACCTGAAAGTTTGAAGTCGTCGGCTTCAGCCCCCACGCATATAATGCGGGGGTGTTCGCAAAAACGCATATTCACACTTGATCCAATGTCTTGGTCCATGAAGGAGGTGGTAGCGCAGCGAACGAGGCAATCGGACTATATTGCTTTAACACTTTCACTTAGCCATAGGAGTTTGACGATGGGACTACTATATAGCCCCTGGTACTTCCACGCTCGTCCGAATACGGGGCGTGTACGTACATGACCGGGAAATGGCCCTTCGTTAATGCGGAGGAATCCCGAAGATTCCTCTAAGTCATCGAGCGGTTGACCAGTCTCGCGCTTTATCATGACAGACAGTTTTTGGCTTTCTCTACTGAGGTGCTCATCCGGATGAACCAGGGCACAATCACAGTAGTTCTCCTAGTGCTACCTTAGCCGATATAGCGGAACGTAAGGTACCAAAACATGGGAGCCGGGCAAACCCAACATTTGACCAAAGACATGATTCGGAGCTGATGCATATAAGGCCAAACTCGCGACACCGAACACTCCCTAAGGTATTCGGTCTTTATAACATATACCGGGTTGAACAATGCCCTTAATAATAAACCCCGAGTGTCCAGGTACGAGCAATATCCTGACGTGGCCACATGCCAATAACGTCAGCATCCTTCTCGGTTGTATTGAGTATCCGGAGGATGTGAAGAACAAGAGACAGTAAAAAAAGGTTTATGCAGGGTCTTAATCTGAAAAGAAACCTTTGAGCGGGTCCCTGCTGCACGTCTGCGCCTATGTCTCCGTTGTGCCGTGTCCTGGACGGGTGTAGCACGATTGTCATCTATAAAAGAGAAGAACTTTAGATGAAAGTTGTCGTGCCAGAAAATTGGTTATTATCAATAAACCATTAAAATTCAAGATAAGTCAAGTTGAGCCGGACTAGCCCTGATTACACGCGGGAAGCCCCTGATACCATCTATGAGGGTAAACCAATCTCATGTATATGTAGTGGTGCTCCGTACTCGTCTAACCGTGTCCGTGGTCTTCACGACCTGTCATTTTTTCTGGTTGGTGAGGCCGTCTAGTGCTCGGCTGTTAAAGCCGCCGCACATTCTTCCGCGCGTAGAGAACGCTCAGTATTTCCACTAACTGTGATGGTGCCACATGGACCGGGCATCTTAAGCTTGAGAGAAGCGTAATGCGGTATAGCATTAAAACGAGCGAAAGCCGTTCTTCCGAGTAGTGCTTGATAGCCACTTCGGAATGGAGCGATGTAGAGAGTTAACTTTTTGCTTCGAAAGTTGTCGGGAGAACTGAATACAACCTTTAGTAATAGAGAGCCCGTACAGTGGGCCTCTGGGCCTGGTATTACTCCCTTGAAGGTAGTATTACTGTGGCTTATTTTTGTCGGGTCTATCCCCATTTTGCAGACTGTGTCCTGATATATCAGATTTAGACCACTGCCGCCGTCCATGAGGACTCGTGTGAGATGGTATCCGTTTATTATTGGGTCTAACACCAAGGCAGCCAATCCTTCATGCTGGATGCTTGTTGCGTGATCCCCATGATCAAAAGTGATCGGGTAGGCCAACTAGGGGTTGGGCCTAGGGGTGACGGGCTCTATGGGGCGTGTGTCTTGGAGTGCATGTTTGCTTCTCCTCTTCGTCACATGGATCATGTTTACTGTTTTAACCTCTGGTGGGAATTTTTTCTATCCTCCAGTGCTTTGCTGGCGAGGTTCATCCTCGTCTTCGCTTGGTGTCTCCCCTCCCTTGTGTTCGGCGTTTAGCTTACCGGCCTGCTTGAAGACCCAACATTGTCTGTGGGTGTGATTTGCAGGTTTATCGGGGGTGCGATGAATCTGACATAGTTTGTCAAGAATCCTGTTTAGGCCAGACGGTCCATCTCTGCTGCCTTTGAAAGGCTTTTTCCGCTGACCTGGTCGAGAGCCCCTGAATCCGGCGTTTACCATCGTATTATCTGGGCTATCTTCTTTATTTCGACGCTTGTTTTTGTTGCGTCGTGGTTATCCATTGCCATCCCTGACTTCGGATGTGCTTGGGTCGCTGGTGCTACTGCGGGCTAACCAGCTATCTTCGCCCGCGTAAAAGCGGGTCATGAGGCTTGTCAGGGCTGCCATTGTTCTCGGTTTTTCTTGGCCGAGGTGTCTGGCGAGCCATTCGTCTCGGACGCTGTGTTTGAAAGCTGCTAAGGCTTCGGCGTCCGGACAGTCGACGATTTGGTTCTTCTTAGTGAGAAACCTGTTCCAAAGCTTTTGGGCTGACCTCCGAGCTGTTGAATTATATGACTTAAATCGTCTGCATCCGGAGGTCGGACATAGGTCCCTTGAATATTAGCCCGAAAAGCGTCCTCGAGCTCCTCTCAACTTCCAATTGAGTTTTCGGGGAGGCTTTTCAGCCTGTGCCGAGCTGGTCCTTTAAGCTTGAGCGGCAAGTATTTGATGGCATGGAGATCATCTCCGCGAGCCATATGGATATGGAGGATAAAGTCCTCAATCCAGACCCCAGGGTTTGTGGTCCCGTTGTACGCCTCTATATTCACTGGTTTGAATCCTTCTGGGAATTTGTGGTCTAGCACCTCATCGGTGAAACATAGGGGGTGTGCAGCACCCCTGTATTTGGATGTACCATGGCGTTCGGACGGTTGTAGTATTCGGTTTTGATTTTGTGTCGGAGCGCGCTTCCTAGATCCATAGATGGATCTGGTCGTACCGGATTTTTGGCGCAAGTCCTCACGTAGATCGTGTGTTGACTTATGTGCGACCTTGTTAGCCGCTCTATCATGGTCACAAGGTGGTTGATTCGGCCGGTTGGCCGTTTCATTTTTTGGCTGTGTGGGCTCTGAGGCCTCGTCGTCGAATTCAGGTAATAGCTTGCGCTTTGGATAGCTCTTTGTGTGGTAACTTCCACCATACTTTTCTTCGTTGTCGAGCACTTTGTTCCACCTGCTGTTGAGCGTATTTTGTGCGGCCTTAAGCCTTTGCTTCTGCTTCTTTAGACTCCTCGATGTGGCAATAAGCCTTCTGCGGAGGTTCTCTTGCTCCAAGTGCGTTTCTGGGATGATGTGTGCATCTTCGTCCGGACTGTTTTCCTCCCTAGAGGGGGTTTGATGAGGTTTATCCTCAGCGTCGCCGTGTTCGAACGTCGGATCCATACTATGTTCGCCGTTTGCAGCTTCATCGTGCTCTACCACCGGGGCAATGTGGTCGTCGTTTCCTCTGGAGTCGACTGGAGTGTTATTTTCTCTTGCGCTATTATCGCTATTTTTGCTATGGCGGGACTTAGAGCGGCATCGCTGACGTCGGCGCTTGGGTTGCTTCTTGGAGGGGCCATCCTCCGCTGTCACTTTGCCATTGCCTTCTTTGGGTGTATCTGCTACCTCTTGAGCACTGTGTTGGATTTCCCCGAAGAGGAGAGGATGATGCAGCAAAGTAGCGTAAGTATTTCCCTCAGTTTTTGAGAACCAAGGTATCAATCCAGTAGGAGGCTACGCGTGAGTCCCTTGTACCTACACAAAAACAATAGCTCAACGCAACCAACGCGCTTAGGGGTTGTCAATCCCTTCACGGTCACTTACGAAAGTGAGATCTGATAGAGATGATAAATAATATTTTTGGTATTTTTGGTATAGAGATGCAAAGTGAAAAGTAAAAGGCAAAGTAAAAGCAAAGCAATAATAAAGTGATAGAGATTAATATGATGAGAAAGAGACCCGGGGGCCATAGGTTTCACTAGTGGCTTCTCTCAAAAGCATAAGTATTCTACGGTGCATGAACAAATTACTGTTGAGCAATTGACAGAATTGAGCATAGTTATGAGAATATCTAGGTATGATCATGTATATAGGCACCACGTCCGAGACAAGTAGACTGACTCCTGCCTGCATCTACTACTATTACTCCACTCATCGACCACTATCCAGCATGCATCTAGAGTATTAAGTTAAAAACAGAGTAACACCTTAAGCAAGATGACATGATGTAGAGGGATAGTTTCATGCAATATGATAAAAAACCCATCTTGTTATCCTCGATGGCAACAATACAATACGTGCCTTGCTGCCCCTTCTGTCACTGGGAAAGGACACCGCAAGATCGAACCCAAAGCTAAGCACTTCTCCCAGGGCAAGAACAACCAATCTAGTAGGCCAAACCAAACTGATAATTCGAAGAGACTTGCAAAGATAACCAATCATACATAAAAGAATTTAGAGAAGATTCAAATATTATTCATAGATAGACTTGATCATAAACCCACAATTCCCGGTCTCAACAAACACACCGCAAAAAGAAGATTACATCGAATAGATCTCCACAAGATAGGGGGAGAACATTGTATTGAGATCCAAAAAGAGAGAAGAAGCCATCTAGCTACTAATTATGGACCCGTAGGTCTGAGGTAAACTACTCACACTTCATCGGAGAGGCTTGGATGATGATGTAGAAGCCCTCCGTGATCGATTCCCCTTCTGGCGGAGCTCCGGAACAGGCCCCAAGATGGGATCTCGTGGATATAGAAAGTTTCGGCGGTGGAATTAGGTTTTTGGCTCCATATCTGATCGTTTGGGGGTACGTAGGTATATATAGGAGGAAGAAGTACGTCGGTGGAGCAACAGGGGGCCCACGAGGGTGGGGGGCGCGCCTGGGAGGGGGGGGGGGCAGGCGCGCCCCCTACCTCGTGGCCCCATGTTAGTTGGCTTGACGTAGGGTCCAAGTCTCCTGAGTTGTATTCGGTGAGAAAATCACATTCCCGAAGGTTTCATTCCGTTTGGACTCCGTTTGATATTCTGTTTCTCCGAAACACTGAAATAGGCAAAAAAACAACAATTCTGGGCTGGGCCTCCGGTTAATAGGTTAGTCCCAAAAATAATATAAAAGTGGAAAATAAAGCCCAATATAGTCCAAAACAGTAGATAATATAGCATGGAGCAATAAACAATTATAGATATGTTGGAGACGTATCAAGCATCCCCAAGCTTAATTCCTGCTCATCCTCGAGTAGGTAAATGATAAAAACAGAATTTTTGATGCGGAGTGCTACTTGGCATAATTTCAATGTAAATCTTCTTAATTGTGGTATGAATATTCAGATCCAAAAGATTCAAGACAAAAGTTCATGTTGACATAAAAATAATAATACTTCAAGCATACTAACAAAGCAATTATGTCTTCTCAAAATAACATGGCCAAAGAAAGCTATCCCTACAAAATCATATAGTTTGGCTATGCTCTATCTTCACCACACAAAGTATTTAAAATATGCACAACCCCGATGACAAGCCAAGCAATTGTTTCATACTTTTGACATTTTCAAAACCTTTTCAATGTTCACGCAATACATGAGCATGAGCCATGGATATAGCACTATATGTGGAATAGAATGGTGGTTGTGGAGAAGACAAAAAGAGGGGAAGATAGTCTCACATCAACTAGGCCTATCAACGGGCTATGGAGATGACCATCAATAGATATCAATGTGAGTGAGTAGGGATTGCCATGCAATGGATGCACTAGAGCTATAAGTATATGAAAGCTCAACAAAAGAAACTAAGTGGGTGTGCATCCAACTCGCTTGCTCACGAAGACCTAGGGCATTTTGAGGAAGCCCATCACTGGAATATACAAGCCAAGTTCTATAATGAAAAATTCCCACTAGTATATGAAAGTGATAACATGAGAGACTCTCTACTATGAAGATCATGGTGCTACTTTGAAGCACAAGTGTGGTAAAAGGATATTAACATTGTCCCTTCTCTCTTTTTCTCTCATTTTTTTTTGTTTGGGCCTTTTCTCTTTTTTTATGGCCTCTTTTTTTTATTCTTCGTCCGGAGTCTCATCCCGACTTGTGGGGGAATCATAGTCTCCATCATCCTTTCCTCACTTGGGACAATGCTCTAAAAATGATGATCATCACACTTTTTATTTTTCTTACAACTCAATTTTTAGAACAAAGTATGACTCTATATGAATGCCTCCGGCGGTGTACCGGGATATGCAATGAATCAAGAGCGACATGTATGAAAGAATTATGAACGGTGGCTTTGCCACAAATACGATGTGTACCACATGATCATGCTAGCAATATGACAATGATGGAGCGTGTCATAATAAACAAAACGGTGGAAAGTTGCATGGCAATATATCTCGGAATGGCTATGGAAATGCTATGATAGGTAGGTATGGTGGCTGTTTTGAGGGAGGTATATGGTGGGTGTATGATACCGGCGAAAGGTGCGTGGTATTAGAGAGGCTAGCAATGGTGGAAGGAAGGAAAGTGCGTATAATCCATGGACTCAACATTAGTCATAAAGAACTCATATACTTATTGCAAAAATCTAGAAGTTATCAAAGAAAAGTATTACGTGCATGCTCCTAGGGGGATAGATTGGTAGGAAAAGACCATCGCTCGTCCCCGACCGCCACTCATAAGGAAGACAATCAATAAATAAATCATGCTCCGACTTCATCACATAACGGTTCACCATACGTGCATGCTACGGGAATCACAAACTTTAACACAAGTATTTCTCAATTTCACAACTACTCAACTAGCATGACTCTAATATCACCATCTTCATATCTCAAAACAATTATCAAGCATCAATCTTTTCTTAGTATTCAACGCACTCAAAAGAAAGTTCTACAAATCTTGAATGCCAAGCATATTATTATTAAGCAAATTTCCATGCTATTAAAGACTCTCAAAATAATCTAAGTGAAGCATGGGAGATCAATAATTTCTATAAAACAAATCCACCACCGTGCTCTAAAAGATATAAGTGAAGCACTAGAGCAAAACTATAAAGCTCAAAAGATATAAGTGAAGCACATAGAGTATTCTATCAAATTCCAAATTGTGTATGGCTCTCTCAAAAGGTGTGTACAGCAAGGATGATTGTGGTAGACTAACAAGCAAGTACTCAAATCATAAAAGACACTCCAAGCAAAACACATATCATGTGGTGAATAAAAATATAGCTCCAAGTAAAGTTACCGATAGAAGTAGATGAAAGAGGGGATGCCTTGCGGGGCATCCCCAAGCTTTGGCTTTTAGGTGTCCTTAGATTATCTTGGGGGTGCCATGGTCATCCCAAAGCTTAGGCTCTTGCCACTCCTTGTTCCATAATCCATCAATTCTTTACCCAAAACTTGAAAACTTCACAACACAAAACTTAAAGTAGAAAATCTCGTGAGCTAGCGAAAGAAAATAAAAGATCACTTCAAGGTACTGTAATTAACTCATTATTTATTTATATTAGTGTTAAACCTACTGTATTCCAACTTCTCTATGGTTTATAAACTATTTTACTAGCCATAGATTCATCAAAATAAGCAAACAACACATGAAAAACAAAATCTGTGAAAAACAGAACAGTCTGTAGTAATCTGTAGCTAGCGTAAGATCTGGAACACCAAAAATTCTAAAATAAATTTCTGGACTTGAGGAATTTATCTATTAATAATCTTCAAAAAGAATTAACTAAATATCACTCTCCAAATAAAAATTACAGCAGTTCTCATGAGCGCTAAAGTTTCTGTTTTTTACAGCAAGTTCAACAAGACTTTCCCCAAGTCTTCCCAACGGTTCTACTTGGCACAAACACTAATTAAACACAAAAAACACAACCAAAACATAGGCTAATTAATTTATTTATTACTAAACAGGAGCAAAAATCAAGGAATAAAAATAAAATTGGGTTGCCTCCCAACAAGCGCTATCATTTAACGCCCCTAGCTAGGCATAACAAGCAAGAATATATCTAGGTATTGCCATCTTTGGTATTAGGAAAGAAAAGAGAAAACTTTCTATATATAGAATTAATCCTTCTATTTTGATAAAGCACATGGCTATTAATGGTAGAAGAAAGATTAAGTATGTTACAGAAATTTGTATCTAGACCGGCCTTCATCTCTTTAATAGATTCATTTTGGTAAGAGAGCAAAAGAGATGTAGATTCAACTTTCTCATTCACGGGGTGACCAAATATGGTTTTCATTTTTTCATAAGTGTCTACGACATACCCTTCAAGAAAACCTTCCTCAAATATAGAATCTAAGACATGCTTAAAAGAGGAAGGAAGGGCAATATAAAAGCCTTTTAAGTAGACTTCAATTTGATATTGAGGCACATAACTAGCCCTTATTCTTAGTAGTCTATACCAAGCATCTTTCAAAGATTCATCAAGTAAATAACAAAAAATTCCAGAATCATCTTCATCAAAATTATTAAGATTCTCATTGATAACTCTGGTAGGTTTTTCCATAGTATTTTTATTTATGAGCTTAGCGAGAACAGAAGGGTTGTCCAAAGTACTAAAACACCGAAGAGAACCCCCTACCCTTTTGGATTCAGACATAGCGGAAGAAAGGCGAGGGAAAAAGAAGGAGGATAGAGAGAGAGAGAGAGGGCGAATAAAACGGCAAGGGTGAAGTGGGGGAGAGGAAAACGAGAGGCAAATGGCAAATAATGTAATGCGGGAGATAGGGATTGTGATGGGTACTTGGTATGTTGACTTCTGCGCAGACTCCCTGGCAACGGCACCAGAAATGGCTCGTTGTCGAGAGTCAAATCTTGACTTGCGCAAACCTCCCCGGCAACTGCGTTGGATTTCCCCGAAGACGAGAGGATGATGCAGCAAAGTAGCGTAAGTATTTCCCTCAGTTTTTGAGAACCAAGGTATCAATCCAGTAGGAGCCTAGGCACGAGTCCCTTGTACCTAAACAAAAACAATAGATCAACGCAACCAACGTGCTTAGGGGTTGTCAATCCCTTCACAGTCACTTACAAAAGTGAGATCTGATAGAGATGATAAATAATATTTTTGGTATTTTTGGTATATAGATGCAAAGTGAAAAGTAAAAGGCAAAGTAAAAGCAAAGCAATAATAAAGTGATAGAGATTAATATGATGAGAAAGAGACCCGGGGGCCATAGGTTTCACTAGTGGCTTCTCTCAAAAGCATAAGTATTCTACGGTGCATGAACAAATTACTGTTGAGCAATTGACAGAATTGAGCATAGTTATGAGAATATCTAGGTATGATCATGTATATAGGCATCACGTCCGAGACAAGTAGACTGACTCCTGCCTGCATCTACTACTATTACTCCACTCATCGACCACTATCTAGCATGCATCTAGAGTATTAAGTTAAAAACAGAGTAACACCTTAAGCAAGATGACATGATGTAGAGGGATAGTTTCATGCAATATGATAAAAAACCCATCTTGTTATCCTCGATGGCAACAATACAATACGTGCCTTGCTGCCCCTTCTGTCACTGGGAAAGGACACTGCAAGATCAAACCTAAAGCTAAGCACTTCTCCCATGGCAAGAACAACCAATCTAGTAGGCCAAACCAAACTGATAATTCGAAGAGACTTACAAAGATAACCAATCATACATAAAAGAATTCAGAGAAGATTCAAATATTATTCATAGATAGACTTGATCATAAACCCACAATTCATCGGTCTCAACAAACACATCGTAAAAAGAAGATTACATCGAATAGATCTCCACAAGAGAGGGGGAGAACATTGTATTGAGATCCAAAAAGAGAGAAGAAGCCATCTAGCTACTAACTATGGACCCGTAGGTCTGAGGTAAACTACTCACACTTCATCGGAGAGGCTTGGATGATGATGTAGAAGCCCTCCGTGATCGATTCCCCTTCCGTCGGAGCTCCGGAACAGGCCCCAAGATGGGATCTCATGGATACAGAAAGTTGCGGCGGTGAAATTAGGTTTTTGGCTCCGTATCTGATCGTTTGGGGGCACATAGGTATATATAGGAGGAAGAAGTACGTCGGTGGAGCAACAGGGGGCGCGCCTGGGGGGGGGGGGGCAGGCGCGCCCCCCTACCTCGTGGCCTCCTGTTAGTTGGCTTGACGTAGGGTCCAAGTCTCGTGAGTTGTATTCGGTGAGAAAATCACATTCCCGAAGGTTCCATTCCATTTGGACTCCGTTTGATATTCTGTTTCTCCGAAGCACTGAAATAGGCAAAAAAACAGCAATTCTAGGTCGGACCTCCGGTTAATAGGTTAGTCCAAAAAATAATATAAAAGTGGAAAATAAAGCCCAATATAGTCCAAAACAGTAGATAATATAGCATGGAGCAATCAAAAATTATAGATACGTTGGAGACATATCAGTATCCACCATGTATATGTCATGTGATGAAGTGGCTGTCCGGCGCTCTGTGGGCACTGGTTCCTGTTCGTCTCCTACATCTTCGTCCATGCCGTTGATGTCTTCAGAGTCAAAATCGAGCATGTCGGTTAAATCGTCGACAGAGGCTACTAAGTGGGTGGTGGGTGCAGCGAATTTTTTCATCGTTCGCATCCCACTCTAGCCGGACATAGTTCGGCCAAGGTTCCTCTGACAAGGAGAGAGACTTTATTGAATTTAGCACATCGTCGAAAGGCGAGTGCTGAAAGATATCCACAGAGGTGAACTCCATGATCGGGGCCCCATCGGATTCGATAGGCACGGATGCAGGTGGCTCGGAGTCCGTGGCTTGAGACGAATCCAGTGGTTCGACAACGGCTCTTGTAAGGGGTGAAGTCAGTATCCGGCTCCATCGCCACTGAGAATGCGGCCTCCATGGTGGGGTCTATCCCTCCGTTGTCGGATGGCGCAATTTGCTCCGGATTGAAGGCCGGAGTAGTTGCAGATGCGATCTCCGGAACATTTTCCGACGACAGAGTTACGTCATGCTCGTCGTGATTGTGCGGCGCACCTGACATGGGCTCAAATCCGTCGATGATCGAGTCTCCGCAGATGTTGGCAGTGTAGTTTAGGTTTCCGAACCTGACCTGATGGCCAGGGGCGTAGCTCTCGATCTGCTCCAGATGGCCAAGCGAATTGGCCCATAGTGCGAAGCCGCCGAATACGAAGATCTGTCCGGGGAGGAAAACCTCACCCTGGACCGCATCGTTACCGATGACCGAAGGGGCCATCGAGCCTTATGGTGACGGCATAGTGGAACTCTCAATGAAAGCACCAATGTTGGTGTCAAAACCGGCGGATCTCGGGTAGGGGGTCCCAAACTATGCGTCTAAGGCGGATGGTAACAGGAGGAAGGGGACACGATGTTTACCCAGGTTCGGGCCCTCTTGATGGAGGTAATCCCTACGTCCTGATTGATTGATCTTGATGATATGAGTATTACAAGATTTGATCTACCACGAGATCATAGAGGCTAAACCCTAGAAGCTAGCCTATGGTATGATTGTATGTTGTCCTATGGACTAAACCCTCTGGTTTATATAGACACCGGAGGGGGCTAGGGTTACACAGAGTCGGTTACAAGGGAGGAGATCTACATATCCATATTGCCAAGCTTGCCTTCTACGCCAAGGGAAGTCCCATCCTGACACGAGACGAAGTCTTCAATCTTGTATCTTCATAGCCCAACAGTCCGACCAAAGGATATAGTCCGGATGTCCGGAGACCCCCTAATCCAAGACTCCCTCAGGAGGCCTTAATATTCCTAGTTTCCAATAGGACCCTGCTGCCACGGGAGGGTAGGACAAAAGATGTCATGCAAGTTATTTTCCATAAGCACGTATGACTATATTCAAAATACATGCCTACATTACATTGATGAACTGGAGCTAGTTCTGTGTCACCCTATCTTATAACTGTTGCATGAGGAATCGCATCCGACATAATTATCCATCACTGATCCATTGCTGGAGCTAGTTCTGTGTCACCCTATCTTATAACTGTTGCATGAGGAATCGCATCCGACATAATTATCCATCACTGATCCATTGCCTACGAGCTTTTCACATATTGTTCTTTGATTAGTTACTTTTCCGTTGCCACTGTTACAATCACTACAAAACTGCTACTGTTACTTTTGCTACCGTTACCGCTACTGTCATATTACTTTGCTAGTAAATACTTTGCTACAGATATTAAGTCTTTCAGGCACGGTTGAATTGACAACTCAACTGTTAATACTTGAGAATATCCTTTGGCTCCCCTTGTGTCGAATCAATAAATTTGGGTTGAATACTCTAACCTCAAAAACTGTTGCGATCCCCTATACTTGTGGGTTATCAAGACTATTTTCTGGCGCCGTTGCCTGGGAGCATAGATCTATTCTTCGAGTCACTTGGGATTTATATCTGCTGATCACTATGAATAACTTGAAAGATAAAAGAACCAAGATTTTTCCCTCAACTACGAGGGGAGGTAAGGAACTGCCATCTAGCTCTGCACTTGATTCACCTTCTGTTTTGAGTAAACTTGCGACACCTACTCCTGCTATTCATTCTGTTATGTCCCATGTTATTGATGATGCCTGAGGGACTGAGGGAGTCCTGGATTAAGTGTTCGGGTAGCCGGACTATACCTTCAGCCGGACTCCTGGACTATGAAGATACAAGATTGAAGACTTCGTCCCGTGTCCGGATGGGACTTTCCTTGGCGTGGAAGGCAAGCTTGGCGATGCGGATATTCAAGATCTCCTACCATTGTAACACTCTATGTAACCCTAACCCTATCCGGTGTCTATATAAACCGGAGGGTTGTAGTCCGTAGGCAATCAACTCCATAACAATCATACCATAGGCTAGCTTCTAGGGTTTAGCCTCCTTGATCTCGTTGATCTCGTGGTAGATCTACTCTTGTACTACCCATATCATCAATATTAATCAAGCAGGACGTAGGGTTTTACCTCCATCAAGAGGGCCCGAACCTGGGTAAAACATCGTGTTCCCTACCTCCTGTTACCATCCGGCCTAGACGCACAGTTCGGGACCCACTACCCGAGATCCGCCGGTTTTGACACCGACATTGGTGCTTTCATTGAGAGTTCCTCTGTGCCGTCACAATCAGGAAGGATGCCTCCTCCCGTCTTTAAAGACGGTGCCGTTGCTAAGGGAGCCTTGGCTGTCGGCCAAACCCTCCGGCTAGGTGGTTTCCTCATGACCGCCTGTTCGGCTGTTGCGCCGACGATGACCTCTCGGGTCATCAAAAGCAACCTACACGTCAGTTCGGAGCTCGTCGAGCAGCTAGATCCAATGGAGCTCTCTTCCGTAAACGAGCTCTTCGATCGCATCGCCGCCCTGGGGGTCGCTACGGATTACGACCAGGTTGGGCTTAAACCCGATCTAAGAGAAATTAACTCTCCCCAAGTCACCCACCATGTTGCCGTGGTAGAGACGCTGTGCGGCGACCCTTCATCTATTTTAAGGACTAGCTACGTCCGAATTCCCGACCCCTCCAAGCCGGATACCCGCGGAGGGGGAGATATAACTCAAGACCCGAGCTTAGGATCAGGCAACGGGCCAGATTCACTAGACAACATCCAAGAATCCGAACTTCAGAGTTCGGAAACTCTTCGGCCTCCGAATCTTGGATTGGGTGAGGTTTCAGATTCAACGACACCCGCCCACCCGAACATAAGCGATCTCTCCCAAATCAAGCAGAGGCCCGAGGAAACAATACATCATTACTGGGCCAGATTCCTCCTGGTTATGAACAGGATAAAGGATTGCCGCGAGGGAGACGCAATCTCAATTTTTTGCAGTAATTGCACGGACGAGGGAATCCTTAACGCCGTAAGTCGTCATGATATTACACGCTTCGCTGACTTGGCGTCCATAGTACAAAAATACTGTGCGATGGAAAGCGCCTGGAAAACCAAAATAAAATTTTGGGATAATCCGGCCTTGAATAGTAATCCCGTCCGAACTAAGAGGGTGCATCATCATAGGACACCCGGGATAAACACCAAAAAGCCAAAACCCTCTACAGGGCATGGAACCGTACTGGAAAGATGGCTTGATGGACCCTGTAGAATTCACAGTACAGAGGACGCCACACCAACTCACAGCCTTAGAGCATGTTGGATACTCTGGCAGGTGGCCAAAATCGGCGAGGACCTCTTAATTCCGGAGGCCGCAGAAAGCCAGCCCAAGGACACCAGTACCATTCTCATAGTCTTCGAGACTTTCACATCAAACAATGTGCGAAAAAGAACACTCCGCAGCCTCGCCGAAGTCTATCAAGTTGCAACAATAAATCCATGGAGCGAAACTGCCATTACCTTCAACGCAAGTGATGAACCTAGATTCCGAACAGCCCGACCACCAGCCGCATTGGTCCTCAGTCCCATAGTGGACGGCTTTCGCCTCACCAAGGTGCTCATGGATGGAGGCAGCGGACTGAACCTCATTTATGAGGAAACCCTTCAAAAAATGGAAATAGACTGGAACCGCGTCTAGCAAAGCAGCACAACCTTTAGAGGAATAATCCCCAATCGGGAAGCGCGCTGCACAGGAAAAATCACACTAGATGTGGTGTTCGGCACGCCGGATAATTACAGGTCCGAAGAAGTCACGTTTCAGGTGGCCCCGTTTACGAGCGGATATCACGCTTTACTAGGGCGGGAAGCATTCACAATCTTCCAAGCAATACCCCATTACGGGTACATGAAGCTTAAGATGCCCGGGCCGAATGGAATTATCACTCTAGCTAGTGATCCGGACATAGCACTCCGCGCCGAAAACAAGACGGCCGCATTAGCCCTTGAGGCACTATCCGAAGCCTTAGCGGCCGAGGAACTGACTGCGCTGCGCTCCACGGTTAACAGGGATGATGTGATACTCGACAAGAGACCCAAATCCACATCCTTCAAGCCAGCTAACGAAATAGTCAAATTCCAGGTCCATCCAATGGACCCCAATAAAACAGCTTCCATCGGGGCACGACTGAACCCTGATGTAGACACCGCACTGCGAGATTTCCTACGAGAGAACTGGGACATTTTCGCCTGGCACCCTTCAGACATGCCAGGGATCCCACGCAGGCTGGCCGAACACAGCTTAAATATCCTAAAAGGATTCAAACCTGTCAAACAAGCCCTTCGGCGTTTTTCCGAACCCAAGAGACAGGCTATGGGAGAGGAGCTAGCCAAGCTATTGGAGGACGGATTCATTAGAGACATAAAACATCCGGACTGGCAAGCAAACCTGGTGATGGTACCAAAGAAGGACAAATCCTGGCGCCTGTGTGTCGATTTTAAAGACCTTAACAAGGCTTGCCCAAAGGATCCCTTCCCCCTCCCCCGTATCGATCAAATTATCGATGCCACCGCAGGACACGATTCGTTGTGTTTCCTCGACGCATACTCCGGTTACCATCAAATCATGATGGCAGAATCAGACCAAGCCGCAACAGCATTCATCACACCATACGGCCCATTCTGCTTCAACACAATGCCCTTCGGGCTGAAAAATGCCGGCGCAACATATCAGCGCATGATCCAGACATGTCTAGCAAACCAGATCGGCAAAACAGTGGAGGCATATGTGGATGATGTGGTCGTCAAATCAAGACATGTCGAAGCTCTAGTAGACGACCTGAGGCTTACATTCGATAACCTCCGAAAATATGACATCAAGCTCAACCCGGAAAAATGCGTCTTCGGCGTTCCAGCCGAAAAGCTCTTGGGCTTCATTGTATCCGGTAGAGGAATTGAAGCAAATCCAGCCAAGATCCGAGCTTTGTCACAATTGGATATCCCAAAGGACCTCAAACAAATACAAAAATTAACCGGATGCGTGGCGGCTTTAAGCCGCTTCATCTCCCGCTTGGGAGAAAAGGCACTACCCCTCTATCGCCTCCTTCGGCGCACCGAACACTTCGAGTGGACGGAGGCCGCCACGGCCGGACTTGATGAAATAAAAGCCATATTGGCAACAAACCCAGTCCTGGCCGCGCCAAACACCGGCGAACCAATGTTATTGTACATTGCAGCAACACATCAAGTTGTCAGCGCAGTGCTCGTTGTCGAGCGGGAAACGGATGGACACAAATTCCCCCTTCAAAGGCCGGTCTACTACGTATCCACTGTCCTCACTCCATGCAAATCACGGTACCCGCATTATCAAAAGATTGCATACGCGGTATTCATGGCATCCCGGAAGCTACGACACTACTTTCAAGAGTGTTCCATAACAGTAGCCTCGGAAGTACCACTCAATGATATTATCAACAACCGCGACGCAACGGGCCGGATTGCAAAATGGGCCATCGAGCTTCTCCCGTTCGATATAACCTATAAGCCACGGCGAGCTATTAAATCGCAAGTTTTGGCCGACTTCGTCGCAGAATGGACGGAGGCCGAGCTCCCTAAAGAGTACGACACATATTCAAACTGGATTACGCATTTCGACGGCTCCAAAATGTTGGTCGGACTGGGGGCTGGCGTCGTCCTGACGTCCCCCACAGGAGACACAGTCCAATATGTGCTCCAGATCATGTACATGGATTCCAACAATGCAGCCGAATATGAGGCCCTCCTACATGGTCTCCGGATAGCAGTATCCATGGGTATCTAGCGCCTAGAGGTACACGGGGATTCAAACCTCGCGATATCCCAAATAAATGGAGACTTCGACGCCAAGGACCCAAAAATGGCAGCTTACCACAACGCCGTCCTAAAAATGTCAGCTCGGTTCGAAGGGCTGGAGTTTCACCATATAGCCCGAGAAAACAATCAAGCAGCGGACGTCCTGGCACGCATCAGAGCAAAACGCGATGCAGTCCCCCCAACATATTTTTGGAAAGATTGTTCAAGCCATCCGTAGCATGGGAGGGGGAACCCGCAAATAACAGCCCGGACCCAGCCGCACCACTCGACGCCGAACAATCTGACACAATTGGAGGCTCTGCCAATGAAATTACACCTTCAGCCCACGTAATAATGGCAGTCATCGCCCCGTGGACAGAACCATTCCTAGCCTACCTTACTAGGCAGGAACTCCGAGAGGACCAAAACGAGGCCCGCTGCATAGTGCGGCGATCTAAAGCCTATAGAGTCCATGAGGGAGAGCTTTATAAGAAAAGCACTACCGGAGTCCTTCAAAGGTGCATCTCCGAAGAGGAAGGGCGGAACCTTCTGGCTGAAATTCATGCCGGACTCGGTGGTCACCACGCCGCTGCTCGGTCCCTTGTTAGCAAGGCTTTCCGTATAGGCTTTTATTGGCCGACGGCCCGGGCAGACGCTCAGGACCTAGTCCAACAATGCGCTGGTTGCCAACTTTTTGCCAACCAAAGCCATATGCCACCCACCGCACTCCAAACTATACCCATCACCTGGCCTTTTGCGGTCTAGGGGCTTGACATGGTCAGACCCCTTAAAGGTGGGACCGATAGGAAAACATACTTACTAGTCATGGTGGATAAATTCACCAAATGGATAGAAGCCAAGCCTGTTAAAATGGCTGAATCCGGACCTGTGATAGACTTCATATCCGGGGTTGTACACCGTTATGGCGTGCCCCACAGCATCATAACCGATAACGGTACAAAATTTACTGCCGACGAGGTAAAACTCTGGTGCAAAAACATGGGCATCAAGCTCGATTATGCTTCCGTCTATCACCCACAAACCAACGGCCAGGTCGAACATGCAAATGGTCTTATCATGAGCGGCATTAAACCCAGACTGGTGCGGTCCCTCAAGGAATCTAACACGCACTGGGTAGAGGAGCTCGACTCCGTGCTATGGGGGCTGCGGACCACGCCAAATCGCACCACCGGATACACACCATTTTTTATGGTGTACGGCGCAGAGGCAGTTCTGCCCTGTGACATAATTCATGACTCACCTAGAGTGCGCATGTACGAAGAAAGAGAAGCCGAGCTCGATCGGCAGGACAACTTGGATGCCCTGGAGGAGGAGCGTGATGTGGCAAAAGCCCGTTCCGCATTTTATCAATAGCAGGCCCAAAGATATCAAAGCAGAGAAGTACGGGCCAAAATTACAATGTTGGCGAACTAGTTCTACGCCTCCCGGATAAGAAAAAGGACAAACTCAAGCCCAAGTGGGAAGGTCCATTCATAATCGACCAAGTCCTGACTAGCGGGGCGCACCGCCTGCGAGATGCGTCGGACAACCGACTCGAGCCGAACCCGTGGAACGCCACCCATCTCCGAAGATTCTATGCCTAGCGCTGGACTCTGTGTTCGTCTCCTTCCTCTGTCCATTTTTTGCATTTTTCTGTCTAACATTTCTCTCCTTCCCCTCTTTTCTTTTATAGCCCTTAAAGGCTCATCTAGTGACGCGCCACTCGCGCTCATTAAACCTGGGGGGCTTCTTTAACAGAAGCTTATTTATACGGGCTTCACGCCCAACACATGCGTCAAACTTCCGCATGTACCTTTTTCTTCACCATTATATGCATCGATATGACTTAAGTTTTGGCCAAGCTGGGTTGCCTGGCTCCTGTGCTTACCCCTACGTTCCCGATTGTTCGGCTAGGCGGTAAAGGGAGCACCTCTGCGATTGTTACTGCCGGGTCAGCCAGATGTGTACCTCAGACTGGGTGAAGCCGAAAGCTAGCGTTCTTAAGGGAATATTCGGTCGGTGAGATAAAAGATGATCTTTTTACTCATTTTATGCGCCCCCAGATGCCTTTTATGCGTCTTTTTACGCAGTCCGGACATGCACTTTAGGGCATGCCTCCCAGCGAAAGGAACCCCTAACGGAACTATTCTCTCTGGAAGATGTTTCTTACTAACCATGTAATATAACATAACTAGTTGGGCACTTGTCTGATAAAGCACTAATGACCCCTACGCCTGGTCTCCACGCATACCACGGTTCTTATATAACCGCTATGGTATTCGGACACACTCCGGACCGTCAGGTCCCGAGGTTGAAGCGAAAAGGTCGGCAACGACAAACGATCTACAATCTGGCTAGAAGGCATTACACATGTCAATTCAAAATTACATAGTCATTCTGACTGATTGTATTCCTCTTCTATACCATCTAACATGCTGTCTAATTTGCAGTCCTGCTGGGAATACTTCGCGGCCAACTCTACTTGGCCGTATACTAAGCTCACAGGGATCTCCTTCCCGTCAGGCCCCACTGGTCCGACCTCGGCCATGTGGTTTGGGTCAGACTTCGTAAAACGGGTCTTCACCATGGCCCAGGCTTCCCTAGTGCCTTGTCGGCAGGCCGATATCTTCCACAACCGGAAGCACCGCCGAGCTCCCTTCAGCTTCTCCGCAAGCTCTCCAAGGCCCTCGGGCATGGAGTGGGCAGGCCATAAGGCTTGGGCAACACCTCGCATCGCCTGCCGAATTCGCTCGTGTAGTTGCATGAGTTCGGGAAGAAGGTCACCCGTAGAACCGGGCACCTCCTCTGCAGGACGACCTGTGAGCATACCTACAGACATTACTCTGTTAGTCGACTTCCTCGCCGAACTCTTTTTTTTCAAAGTTCGTTCAAGCACTTACTGAATATGCCGCGTCGAAGCCGCTGATTCTCCCTCGTGGAGTCCGACAGCTGGCCACGAACATCTTTAAGTTCGACATCCAGCCTGGTGTTGGCATCCTGAAGATCATTCTTCTCTCGCCTCACCTTTGTCAATGTACTCTCACCGGCCTTTAGCCGGCGTAAGAGTTGTTGCTTCTTCGGATCGAGTCCGGCGCCATTTGCAACATGATTTGTCAGATTTGCACCCACACCACACAATACTAATCTTTCGAAGCGTATCTTACCTGAGGGGGTCTCTTTGGGCTCCCCTACTGCGTCTAGTGCGGCCTCTAGTTGGGCCTTGCACTTTTCCAGCCCCTGGGACAGTACGGTATTCTTCTCTGTAAGAACCTGCTTATTAAATGATCCTTAAATCAGTTGCTCTAACTGTTTCAAGTCTCGGGGGCTACTGGTATATCTATATTTGACCAAAATTTTCTTACCCGTATGTCTTTTACATACTGCTCCGTGGCTCTGGCTAAACCATTTTGAGCGGCACGGAGGTACGCATCTCCCGAATTAAAGGCATCTAAAGCCTCTTGGGAGAAACAAGCGTCGCGTAGAACTGTCCGGCAACGCCTGTGGTTCATGGCACTCTCCACTTCAGAATTTGTGGCAGACAGCCTGTCCGCATCCTCTATCGGAGGAGCGTCCGGTGCGCGCCTTGTGCTCGCCTCCGCTTCCTGGCCAGACTTTGGAGCCTGGCTGGTGGGGGCGCGATTGGCAACCTCTCTGGATGTAGTCCGGCGAGGTCTCTTCGTTCTGAAGATAGCACGGACGTTAATATGCCCTGACAGAATAACACCAGGGAAACAGAGGGTGCGCTATACCTTTGCGCCGGCATCTCAGTCCGGACTACATTCCTTTTTGCCCCACGGGGTCCTGCGGCCCCTCGTTGGCTAGCCGCCGCAGGTTCGGCCTCCTGCCTCGGAGATCTCCCCTGCAAAACACGGTTGTCGTCAGAAACACCGGAATACGTGAGAGTGGAATCTCTCTCAAGGGAATGAGACTCCGGTTTCTGTCACCTGGGAGGCCGAGATTAACCCTGGGTAATCAGCCGTGATGGCTACCAAGGTATTGTCCTTGCTTAGCTGATGGAACACCCCGTCGATAAGCTCCACCGATATGTCCGGGTCCTCTTCGGAGTCCGGATCGAGGGACCGTTCTGGGTCCTCGGGCTGTGGAGGGCGGCTGTTTATATCCTTTACCTCTTGTCGCAGTTCCTGCGCTGAAGTCGTTAGACTACATATCTAACCGTGGGAGTATAAAACAAACGGGCAAGCGCAATTATTCACTTACCCAACTTGGAGGATCGTACATAGTAAATCCGGCCCGCGGATTGACGCGGAGGAATTCCTCCTTTTCTCCCTTGTACAAAGAGGATAAGATCTTTACTAGGGCGGCAGCTGAGGCCGGCCCCTTATGACCGTAACGTGTGGTGTCATCCTCCCCGTTGAAATCCCACATGGGGTGGCCTCTATATTGAAGCGGCTGCACCCCCTGCATAATGCATGCGGCCATGACTCCAATCATGGTTAGTCCGGAATGAGCCAACAGTCTTATCCGGCCCATCAGGTAAAGGACGTCTCTATCGCTTTCTCTCTGAGAGCTCCGCGGACGCCAGCTCAAGCGTTTCTTTAATGGAGCACTGTTGAACTCAGGGAGACCGACCCGGATAGGGTCCGGTAGCGGGACATCATCTATATAAAACCATTCCGAAGGCCCGTCCTCGGACGCCTTCTTTGGGGTTCCGGATAGGTAACTGGTCCCGGCAATGCGCCATACTTCGGCTCCGCCCACTTGGTATATAGACCCCTTTTGAGAACGGGGCACCAGGCAGAATAACCTCTTCCACAGTGCGAAATCAGCCTCAACGCCTAAAAATAGCTCGCAAAGGGCGACGAAACCCGCAATATGCAATACAGAGGCGGGCGTGAGATTGTGCAGTTGGAGGCCGTAGAACTCCAGAAGCCCGTGGAGAAATGGATGAATTGGAAATCTCAGTCCCCTTATTAGATAGGGGACGAGGCACACCCGCTCTCCTTTAGAAGGATTGGGGGTGCTCTCCGCTTGTTTTCCGCCATTATAGGTGGCGAGACCGGCTCGGACCGGGATCATGTATGCCTGAGGGAGAAATCCCTTGGCCTAAAGTGACGCTAACTCGCTATGCGGGATGGTGCAACTCTCCCAGTCCCCGGGTTTTGGACCGGAGGGGCGAGGGGAGGAGCTGCGACGGCTGGTCATGTTGGAATGGACCTTTGCTGGAAGCGCTCTGATGATAACTCGCGGAAAGGAGAAGATGTGGTTTGGACCTAAATCCCCATCCCGTTAAATAGGCGGCTCGTTTATACGGCTAGGGGTGTGGATGTAAAAACACCCCGGCTTTTCGCATTCGTTTGAACACGTGGAAGACGGCCATTATTGGGCATGGAAGCCGAGGAGCACTACATTACGAAAATCAGACATTATTCCTACAGATACACAAGATTTGGAGAAGAACCCGCCTTGCAATGCCGAACAATCTGCGTGCCGGACTCATCGTCATTGAAGCCTGGTTCGAGGGCTACTGAGGGAGTCCTGGATTAGGGGGTGTTTGGGTAGCCGGACTATACCTTCAGCCAGACTCCAGGACTATGAAGATACAAGATTGAAGACTTCGTCCCGTGTCCGGATGGGACTTTCCTTGGCGTGGAAGGCAAGCTTGGCGATGCGGATATTCAAGATATCCTACCATTGTAACCGACTCTATGTAACCCTAACCCTATCCGGTGTCTATATAAACCGGAGGGTTGTAGTCCGTAGGCAATCAACTCCATACACAACAATCATACCATAGGCTAGCTTCTAGGGTTTAGCCTCCTTGATCTCGTGGTAGATCTACTCTTGTACTACCCATACCATTATCATACCATAGGCTAGCTTCTAGGGTTTTACCTCCATCAAGAGGGCCCGAACCTGGGTAAAACATCGTGTTCCCTGCCTCCTGTTACCATCCAGCCTAGACGCACAGTTCGGGACCCACTACCCGAGATCCGCCGTTTTTGACACCGACAATGCCACTTCTGCTATGCATGATACTTATGATGAAACTACTTCTATGCCTGATAATACTGTGCCACTAGGTGAATTTCTTGATGAACAACTTGCTAGGGCAAGAGACTGAAACTGATAATATTGATAAAAGTGATGATGAAGATTCTCCCCCTAGATATGAATTGCCTGTTGTGCCTGAGGGTTATGTTATGGATGAAGAAACTGCTAGAGACTTTTTAGCTTGAAATGATAGATATGATCTTAAGAAATTATTAGCTAAGCTTAAAGAAAAAACTTTGAATGCTAGAATGAAATATGACCCTGCTTTTGCTACTTCACCTATCTATATTTCCGACAAGGATTATGATTTCTCTGTCGATCCTATGTTAATTACTTTGGTTGAATCTGATCCTTTTTATGGCTATGAATCTGAAACTGTTGTGGCACATCTTACTAAATTAAATGATATAGCCACCCTGTTCACTAATGATGAGAAAACTCGCTATTACTTTATCCTTAAGTTATTTCGTTCTCATTAAAGGTTGATGCTAAAATATGTTTTAATTCTCTTGATCCTGGTTGTGTGTGTAGTCCCCAGGATATGATTTATTACTTCTCTGCTGAATATTTCCCCGCTCATAAAAAACAAGCTGCCTTAAGGGAAATATATAATTTTGTGCAAATTGAAGAAGAGAGTCCCCCACAAGCTTGGGGGAGGCTTCTCCAATTACTTAACACTTTGCCTGATCATCCTCTCAGGAAAAATGAAATACTTGATATCTTTTATAATGGATTAACTGATGCTTCGAGAGACCACCTGGATAGTTGTGTTGGTTGTGTTTTCAGGGAAAGAACTATTGATCAAGCTGAATTGCTATTGAATAATATGCTGAGTAATGAAAATGATTGGACACTTCCTAAACCAACTCCTAAGCCAACTCCGAAGAAAAGGGGTATTCTATTTCTCAGTTCTGAAGATATGCAAGAGGCAAAGAAATCTATTAAAGAAAAGGGTATTAAAGCTGAAGATGTTAAGAATTTACCACCTACTGAAGAAATACATGGTTCTGATAACCCGACACAGGTAGTAAAGGTAAATTCTCTCTATAGATTTGATGAAGGTGATATTCCTCGTTATAAGTCTGCTAGCCAATGCTTAGATGAGTTTGATAATTTTATTATTAAATAAGAAAACTTCAATGCTTATGTTGGTAGAAAATTGAAACATAATGCTTATATGATTGAACACTTGAGTGATTATATGTCTAGAGTTAAATGTGAACTTAAATTTATTAGTAAACGTGCTTTTATGGTTACCACTCAAGTAGAACAAGTACTTAGGGCTCAACATGATTTGCTCAATGAATTAAATAATAAGAAAAATGATAATGCTGTTAGAGTTATGACTAGAGGGGGTAAAATGTCTCAGGAACCTTTGTATCCTGAAGACCACCCTAAGAGAATTGAGCAAGATTCTCAGAGAACTAATGTTGATGCACCTAGTTCTTCTAATAAGAAGAAAAAGAAAAATGATAGGACTTTGCATGCTTCTAGTGAACCTGTCGTTGACACACCTGAGAATCCCAATAATATTTCTATTTCTGATGCTGAAACACAATCTGGTGATGAACATGAACCTAGTGATAATGTTAATAATGATGTTCATGTTGATGCTCAACCTAGCGATAACAATGACGTAGAGATTGAACCCGCTGTTGATCTTGATAACCCACAATCAAAGAATCAATGTTATGATAAGAGAGACTTTGTTGCTAGGAAGTGATACGTCTCCAACGTATCTATAATTTTTGATTGTTCCATGCTATTATATTATCTGTTTTGGATGTTAATGGGCTTTATTTTACACTTTTATATTGTTTTTGGGACTAACGTACTAACACAAGGCCCAGTGCAAATTGCTGTTTTTTTGCCTATTTCAGTGTTTCACAGAAAAGGAATATCAAACGGAATCCAAACATAATAAAACCTTCGGGAGAGTTATTTTTGGAACAAACATGATCCACGGGACTTGGAGTGGACGTCAAGCAACCAACGAGGAGGCCACGAGGCAGGAGGGCGCGCCTAGCCCCTGGGCACGCCCTCCCCCCTTGTGGGCCCCTCGTGGCTCCACCGACCTACTTCTTCCTCCTATATATATATAGGAAAATGGTCGTGTACTCCTGGGAGTACGTATTCCCGCTTCTCATATACCACATAGATGAATCTTTTATACCACTTCATTATTTTTAATATACTTCATTAGTAATTATTAGATACCCTAAAATGAGTTCCATGAAAAAATTCATGTGAGTCTACATATTTTTAAATGTTTACGTATATACTGATGTGTTTGTACGTGAAAAAGGTATATTACAAAAAGTACATCGCAGATGATATTTTTTCAACAAAACTCGTATTGGTGTATCTTAGAATATTTAATGAAGTATATTGAGAATAATAAAGAGGTATAATTAATGCGTATATGAGGTATATTGAGAATGGGAGTACATACTCCCAGGAGTACAAAAGAAGAGTCCTATATATATATATAGTGTTACTATTCATCATCCATGGTGCATAATAAGTTATTCTTCATCCGAGGTAATCTTACGATCATTTCATAATTAAATTATGTTTCGAATTCAAATAGTTACATTCCTATTGATTCACTACGTAAAATTTGACATAAGAAAATAAAAATATAGGTCATAAGACAAGAAAATTTGCAGTTTATGTGTATTTTAGACTATGTTTTTACGTTTGTAATTTTACATAACATAAAATATTTTTTATGACGATTATATATTTTTTACGGTAAAATTATGGTACATTGATGGTAAAATAGAGGGGGGTGAAGAATAACTATTCCTCGCCCAGGGTGACGAATAGCGCGACCCTATATATATATATATATATATATATATATATAGGATGGTTCTATTATGATAACACCCTTAAGAGTGTTATTCTGCACACCATTTTCTTATTCTGCTAACATTTTCCGGACCGCGTAAAAATAGCATGGCGAACTGCACGCATAAAAAAGGCCATCGAAATCCCCCACCTCCACCTTCTTCCTGATGTGCCCACCCAACCGCCCCCGAACACCCCCACCATCGGTCCACCCACCTTCCTCCACCTTCCAGCCATCGCGCCCTGCCCTCGCAGAACTGCCACAGCCCCGCCGCGCCCGGCCCGCCACCTTCTCCCCTCACCGGCGAGCCGCGATGGTCCTCGCACCCCCCGGGACACCTCCCAGCACCAGCCGCCACCAGATCCAGGCTGCGGTGGCCTCCCACCGCCGGATCCAGGCCACAACGGCCCCTCGCAATGCCCCGTCGCCGGATCCGCCGCGGCCACCTCCCCTTCGCCTCCCTCGAGCACTCTCCCTTCTCCTCCTTCCTTCTACTCCATCGACGAAGAGCCAGAGTCACGGCCACCAAGGTGCTCCTGCTCCTGGCTCCTCCCCGTCCACGCCATGGCCCTACCTCGCCGGCACTGCAATTCCGCCGCCTCCAAGTCCCGCGCCCCCGTCGTCGTGCCCCACGGCACACCCACCGCCTCCCCTCACCACCAATGGCCTAGATCCGCCCCAACCCGTCCGGATCCGAAGCTCTCTGGCTTCCTTGTGTGGATTTGGCGCGCGGGTGGGCACGAGGAGGGGCATGTGCGCCACCGCACGTTGGACGTCGTGGTCCACCCGGTTGGCTAGTGCAATTCGTTCCCCCCTGACGAGCAGCCCAGCAGCGTTGCCCTGGGGGTCCTTGACTCCTGCCAGCAGGGGGAGAAGTCCGCTGAGCGACTAGTGTACCGGATCGAAGGTGAGGACACCAACCCACAAACGCTCCTCTGCAGCAACAAAATCGGTGGTGAACAGCACGGCGACGAGGGCTCGTGCAGCTTAGTCGCGAGCCATTTGCAGCTCAGTGGCGGCCCTCATGCAGCTCGGACCACCCCCGACCAACCACTGGTCCTTCTCTCCCTCTTCTCTGGTCGCCGTGGAAGACGAGCTGGCCTCCGGCCCCAAGCCACGCCAGGCACACAGCTCTCATGGTCGATGCAGTACGCGGGCGTGCTGGCTGCCGCTCTCTGTGTCCTTTTTTTGAAAATTTCATGTCAGTGTAATCAGGCAATGCACTCCACCTCGTTTGGGAAAATTTACGTCCCATAAAAAAGAAAGCATGCGGTGCACCTATCTGTCTGATTAAGTGCGGTTTTCGTCTGAAGCAGTGCACTCCACCTCGTTTGGAAAAAAATACGTCCCACAAAAAAGAAATCATGCAGTGCACTTGTCTGTCCAATGAAGTGCGGTTTTTAGTCTAAATAAATGTGGTTTTCTGTTTGATGCAGTATGACCCATTTACGGTAGTCTCGAGGGTCACTTTTCATAGTATTGCAGTTCACCAACACTCGACATGAAGTGCACTTCACCTCGTTTAGGAAAATTTACGTCGCATAAAAAATCATGCAGTGCACTTGTTTGTTCGATGAAGTGCGGTATTTCGTTTGAAGCAGTGCGTTCTTCTTTCCCCGTCCGAGAAAAAATACGTCTAAACAAAAGGAAACCATGCAGTGCACTTTCCCATCTAATGAAGTGCGGTATTTTGTCTAAAGCAGTGCGTTCTTCTGTCCGATGCAGTAAATATGACGATTTTGGTCTCGCGAAGAACAGAGTGTCCGCTTTTTGGTAAAATCGAAACTGCTCTTAAACCGTAAGGTATTAGAGAGAGTGTTCTACATGAAAAAGTTGTGTCTCGTCGATATCTTTCCAACAGCGTATGATTTGAATTATTCTGACCAGCCGTTCGTAAAAATTTCACGAAAAAACAGCCGCTGCCTCTCGAAGTCAGCCACACGATTTTCAAAATTAACTAAAATCCGTAAGGAATCTCAAAACCATTTCAACATATGAAAGTTGCCCTTGTCCGTAGCTTTCCAACGGCATATCATATGTCTCGTTTCGACAAACGGTTAGAAAACTGCGCAAAAACAGTACCGAAAATTTCAAAAAAATTGAAAAAGAGAGTTCCGCGATTTAGTAAATTTGAAACTGCTCTTAAACCGTAATGAATTAGAGAAAGATTTATATATGAAAAAGATGCGCCTCGACGATATCAATCCAACGACGTATCATTTGCTTCATTCCAACAAGTGGTTTAGAAAAAAACACGAAAACATCCAGGAGCACCACGAAACCCTATTTCCACCGCCGCAACCTTTCGTACCCAAGAGATCCCATCTTGGGGCCTTTTCCGGAGCTCCGCCGGAGAGGGCATCGATCACGGAGGGCCTCTACATCAACTCCATGGCTCCTCCGATGATGTGTGAGTAGTTTACTTCAGACCTTTGGGTCCATAGCTATTAGCTAGATGGCTTCTTCTCTCTCTTTGAATCTCAATACAAAGTTCTCCTCGATCTTCTTGGTGATCTATTCGATGTAACTCTTTTTGCGGTGTGTTTGTCGAGATTCAATGAATAGTGGGTTTATGATCAAGTCTATCTATGAATAATATTTGATTCTTCTTTGAAATCTTTTATGTATGATTGGATATGTTTGCAAGTCTCTTCGAATTATCAGTTTGGTTTGGCCTACTAGATTGATCTTTCTTGCAATGGGAGAAGTGCTTAGTTTTGGGTTCAATCTTGCGGTGCTCGATCCCAGTGACAGAAAGGGAAATGACATATATTGTATTGTTTCCATCGAGGATAAAAAGATGGGTTTTATATCATATTCCTTGAGTTTATCCCTCTACATCATGTCATCTTACCTAATGCGTTACTATGTTCTTATGAACTTAATACTCTAGATGCATGCTGGATAGCGGTCGATGTGTGGAGTAATAGTAGTAGATGCAGGCAGGAGTCGGTCTACTTGTCACAGACGTGATGCCTATATACATGATCATGCCTAGATATTCTCATAATTATGCACTTTTCTATCAATTTCTCGACAGTAATTTGTTCACCCACCGTAATACTTATGCTATCTTGAGAGAAGCCACTAGTGAAACCTATGGCCCCCGGGTCTATTCTCCTTTATGTTAATCTCCCATCAACAAGCTACTTCTATTACCTTTTTTTTTGCAATCTTTACTTTCAATCTATGTCATAAAAATTCCAAAAATATTTATCTTATTATTATTATCTCTATCAAATCTCACTCTCATAAGTGACCGTGAAGGGATTGACAACCCCTTTATCGCGTTGGTTGCGAGGTTCTTATTTGTTTGTGTAGGTACAAGGGACTTGCGTGAAGTCTCCTACTGGATTGATACCTTGGTTCTCAAAAACTGAGGGAAATACTTACGCTACTTTGCTGCATCACCCTTTCCTCTTCAAGGGAAAACCAACGCAGTGCTCAAGAGGTAGCAAGAAGGATTTCTGGCGCCGTTGCTGAGGAGATCTACACACAAGTCAAGACATACCAAGTACCCATCACAAACTCTTATCCCTCACATTACATTATTTTCCATTTGCCTCTCGTTTTCCTCTCCCCCACTTCACCCTTGCAGTTTTATTCACCCTTCTTCTGTCCGTGTTTTCATTTGCTTTGATGTCTTACTTGGCACCTTTGCTCATTTGGTTGGAATAGTTGTTTATTTATTGCTAAACAGAGAACCTAAGATCTATGGATCCTCATCCGCTAGCTAATCTTTTTAAGAGATCCAATTATGATGAACCAATTGCTAGTGAGTTTTGCGCACTAGATTATCTTTATGAAGTTTTGCTTGAAATTCGTGAATCTGAAAATTGTGATGAAGTACTTTATGAAGTGATTCATGATAGATCTTTGAATAAAAAGCATGATTGCAATGATGATAGTATAAATTCTATTAATGTCAATTGTGCTTATAATATTCAAAACCCTAAGCTTGGGGATGTTAGTTTTGGTACGTGTACTACTTGTTGCAATGATCATGATTGGGGTGATTCTTCTTTTGATCTTAAAAATTTATTTAAGCCCCATGATGAATATGAGTTTGATTATAATTTTTGCAACAATATTGAAAGTGGGTTTTGAAGAATGTCAACTTTAGATCCCACATATTTGGAGAATGTTCAATCTTATGAAGTTTTTGATAAAAGTGGGTTTGGAAGAGTGTCAACTTTGCATACATGTGGATCGTGTTAAGAATAGGTTTTGTGATAGCTATATTGTTTAATTTGCTTATGATCCTACATGTAATTATTATGAGAGAGGAAAATATGGTTGTAGAAATTTTCATGTTACTAAATTACCTCTCGTCATGTTGAGATTGCTATTGTTTCTTTCCGCTTCCTTGCATATTCTAGTTTTTGCTTGCCTTGACAATATTTTTGCCTATAAGATGCCTATGCATAGGAAGTATGTTAGACTTATATGTGTTTGTCACGTGTTTTATGATGCTCTCTTTGTGCTTCAATTCTTGTCTTTCATGTGAGCATCGTTGAAATCTTATGCCTACCTAAAAGGCTTTAAAGAAAAGCGCTTGTTGGGAGAGAACCCAATATTTTTACTTGCTTTTATTCAATAAATAATTCATATAAACTCTGTTTAGATGTGGTTTTATGCTTTTAATTAGTGTTTGTGCCAAGTAGAACCTTTGGGAAGACTTGGGAAAAGTCTTTGCGATCTTGCTGTAAAAAACAGAAACTTTAGTGCTCACGAGATTTGCTGCCATTTTTTAATGGAGAGTGCTATTTAGTTAATTATTTTAAAATATGATTAATAGATAAATTACTCACGTCCAGCAATTTATTTTATAATTTTTGGGGTTCCAGAAGTATTCGAAACCTATAGATTACTACAGACTGTTCTGTTTTTGACAGATTATGTTTTCGTGTGTTGTTTGCTTATTTTGATGAATCTATGGCTAGTATTTGAGTGTATGAACCATAGAGAAGTTGTAATACAGTAGGTTTAACACCAATATAAATAAAGAATGAGTTCAGTACAGTACCTTAAGTGGTGGTTTGTTTTCTTTTACTAACGGAGCTCATGAGATTTTCTGTTGAAGTTTTGTGTTGTGAAGTTTTCAAGTTTTGGGTAAAGATTTGATAGATTATGGAACAAGGAATGGCAAGAGCCTAAGCTTGGGGATGCCCATGGCACCCCAAGGTAAAATTCAAGGACAACCAAAAGCCTAAGATTGGGGATGCCCCGGAAGGCATCCCCTCTTTCGTCTTCTTCTATCGGTAACTTTACTTGAGGCTATATTTTTATTCACCACATGATATGTGTTTTGCTTGGAGCGTATTGTATGATTTGAGTCTTTGCTTTTTAGTTTACCACAATCATCCTTGTTTTACACACCTTTTGGGAGAGACACACATGAATCGGAATTTATTAGAATACTCTATGTGCTTCACTTATATCTTTTGAGCTAGATAATTTTTCTCTAGAGCTTCGCTTATATCTTTTAGAGCACGGTGGTGGTTCTATTTTATAGAAATTATTGATCTCTCATGCTTCACTTATATTATTTTGAGAGTCATTTAGAATAGCATGGTAATTTGCTTTGGTTATGAATTTAGTCCTAATATGATAGGCATCCAAGATCGGTATAATAAAAACTTTCATAAAAAATGCATTGAGTACTAGGAGAAGTTTGACACTTGATAATTGTTTTGAGATATAAAGGTGGTGATATTAGAGTTGTGCTAGTTGAGTAGTTGTGAATTTGAGAAATACTTGTGTTGAAGTTTGCAAGTCCCGTAGCATGCACGTATGGTGACCGTTGTGTAACAAATTTGAAACATGAGGTGTTATTTGATTGTCTTCCTTATGAGTGGCGGTCGGGGACGAGCGATGGCCTTTACCTACCAATCTACCCCCCTAGGAGCATGCGCGTAGTGCTTGGTTTTTGATGACTTGTAGATTTTTGCAATAAGTATGTGAGTTCTTTATGACTAATGTTGAGTCCATGGATTATACGCACTCTCACCCTTCCATCATTGCTAGCCTCTTCGGTACCGTGCATTGCCCTTTCTCACATTGAGAGTTGGTGCAAACTTCGCTGGTGCATCCAAACCCCGTGATATGATACTCTCTGTCATACATAAACCTCCTTATATATTCCTCAAAACAGCCACCATACCTACCTATTATGGCATTTCCATAGCCATTCCGAGATATATTGCCATGCAACTTTCCACCATTCCATTTATCATGACACACATCATCATTGTCATATTGCCTTGCATGATCATGTAGTTGACATCGTATTTGTGGCAAAGCCATCATTCATAATTTTTCATACATGTCACTCTTGATTCATTGCCCTTCCCGGTACACCGCCGGAGGCATTTATATAGAGTCATACTTTGTTCTAGTATCGAGTTGTAATCATTGAGTTGTAAATAAATAGAAGTGATATGATCATCACTAATAGAGCATTGTCCCAAATAAAAAAAATAAAGGCCAAATAAAAAAGGGAAGGCCCAAAAAAAGAAAAAGAAATAAATAAAAAGGGGCAATGCTACTATCCTTTTTTCCACACTTGTGCTTCAAAGTAGCACCATGATCTTTATGATAGAGAGTCTCTTGTTTTGTACTTTCATATACTAGTGGGAATTTTTCATTATAGAACTTGGCTTGTATATTCCAAAAATGGGCTTCCTCAAATGCCCTAGGTCTTCATGAGCAAGCAAGTTGGATGCACACCCACTTAGTTTCTTTTGTTGAGCTTTCATACATTTATAGCTCTAGTGCATACGTTGCATGGCAATCCCTACTACTTGCATTGACATCAATTGATGGGCATCTCCCTAGCCCGTTGATTAGCCTCGTCGATGTGAGACTTTCTCCTTTTTTGTCTTCTCCACATAACCCCCATCATCATATTCTATTCCACTCATAGTGCTATATCCATGGCTCATGCTCATGTATTGCGTGAAAGTTGAAAAAAGTTCGAGATTACTAAAGTATGAAACAATTGCTTGGCTTGTCATCGGGGTTCTGTAAGATGAGAGCATTCTTGTGTGACGAAAATGGAGCATGACCAAACTATATGATTTTGTAGGGATGAATTTTCTTTGGCCATGTTATTTTGAGAAGACATAATTGTTTAATTAGTATGCTTGAAGTATTATTATTTTTATGTCAATATTAAACTTTTGTCTTGAATGTTTTGGATCTGAACATTCATGCTACAATAAAGAGAATTACATTGAAAAATATGCTAGGTAGCATTCCACATCAAAAATTCTGTTTTTATCATTTACCTACTCAAGGACGAGAAGGAATTAAGCTTGGGGATGCTTGATACGTCTCCAACGTATCTATAATTTTTTATTGTTCCATGCTATTATATTATCTATTTTGGATGTTAATGAGCTTTATTTTACACTTTTATATTATTTTTGGGACTAACCTACTAACCCAAAGCCCAGTGCAAATTGCTATTTTTTGGCAATTTCAGTGTTTCATAGAAAAGGAATATCAAACAGAATCCAAACGGAATAAAACCTTCGGAAGAGTTATTTTTGGAACAAACGTGATCCAGGGGACTTGGAGTGGACGTCAAGCAACCAACAAGGAGGCCATGAGGCAGGGGGGCACGCCCTCCCCCCTCATGGGCCCCTCGTGGCTCCACCGACCAACTTCTTCCTCCTATATATATTCATATACCCCGAAAACATCCAGGAGCACCACGAAACCCTATTTCCACTATCGCAACCTTCTGTACTGAAGAGATCCCATCTTGGGGCCTTTTCCGGAGTTTCGCCGGAGGGGAATCAATCATGGAGGGCCTCTACATCAACTCCATGGCCCCTCCGATGATGTGTGAGTAGTTTACTTCAGACCTTCGGGTCCGTAGCTATTAGCTAGATGGCTTCTTCTCTCTCTTTGATTCTCAATACAAAGTTCTCCTCGATCTTCTTGGAGATCTATTTGATGTAACTCTTTTTGCGGTGTGTTTGTCGAGATCCGATGAATTGTGGGTTTATGATCAAGTCTATCTATGAACAATATTTGATTCTTCTCTGAAATCTTTTATGTATGATTGGTTATGTTTTCAAGTCTCTTCGAATTATTAGTTTGGTTTGGCCTACTAGATTGATCTTTCTTGCAATGGGAGGAGTGCTTAACTTTGGGTTCAATCTTGCGGTGCTCGATCCCAGTGACAGAAAGGGAAACGACACATATTGTATTGTTTCCATCGAGGATAAAAAGATGGGTTTTATATCATATTCCTTGAGTTTATCCCTCTACATCATGTCATCTTACCTAATGCGTTACTATGTTCTTATGAACTTAATACTCTAGATGCATGCTGGATAGCGGTCGATGTGTGGAGTAATAGTAGTAGATGCAGGCAGGAGTCGGTCTACTTGTCACAAACGTGATGCCTATATACATGATCATGCCTAGATATTCTCATAATTATGCACTTTTCTATCAATTTCTCGACAGTAATTTGTTCACCCACTGTAATACTTATGCTATCTTGAGAGAAGCCACTAGTGAAACCTATGGCCCCTGGGTCTATTCTCCTTTATGTTAATCTCCCGTCAACAAGCTACTTCTATTACCTTTTATTTTGCAATCTTTACTTTCAATCTATATCATAAAAATACCAAAAATATTTATCTTATTATTATTATCTCTATCAGATCTCACTCTCATAAGTGACCGTGAAGGGATTGATAACCCCTTTATCACGTTGGTTGCGAGGTTCTTATTTGTTTGTGTAGGTACGAGGGACTTGCGTGTAGTCTCCTACTGTATTGATACCTTGGTTCTCAAAAACTAAGGGAAATACTTACGCTACTTTGCTGCATCACCCTTTCCTCTTCAAGGGAAAACCAACGCTGTGCTCAAGAGGTAGCAGGAAGCACGGTAAAGAAAGAGAACCATGGGTTCAGAAACCCATGCCTTTTCCTCCTAAATCATCCAAGAAAAAGGATGATGAGGATTGTAAGCGCTTTGCTGAAACAAGGTAGTCAGAGTCGGGATTCGGAGTCGAATCGATTTTCCTCAAACAGAATCGAGTCGTGAGATCGAATTGTGGAATCGAGGATTCTACTAGATTTACTCAAATAGGATATTTTGTATGCACACAAGAAATTTATATGGGTTCTATAGAGTTTTAACACTAAATATGGAGCAAAGAACATACACATAAATGCTAGTTGTATTCCACTTTTTTATGGCTAACCTACCATCTACCTTGCATGTATGCATCATATATGAGAGGGAAATATGTAGAAAATTTAAGCCTTCAATGCAAGAAAATTACTTAGGTTCTTTTTAGAGTGCGAGAATAGTCGATCACTTGTCTATCTGACCTGCAGTGCTAAACCTTGAAAGGTCTTGCTCTCCTTCTCCGATCAGTCTTGAAGCATCCTCCTTTTCATACCAATTCCATATGTCGACAAGCCTGATCCTCAATTTCGATCTAGGGTTTCTGAGAGCTAGATCAAAGGTCTCGGTGGCTGAGCGTTTGCGCTTGGGAAGGGAATAAAGGTCCATGAGGTATAGGAAAATGGGTATGGATAATGGCATACTATTCTGATACAACTAAATAAACGGCTTAGATAAATTAGTAGAATCGGACATAGTCCATAGCATAGTCGGGATTGTACAGTTTTGTACAGGATTTTATGATTTGGATCGCGACTCAACATGGATTCTACCTGGTCCGGATTCATAGTGGGATTTGGATCGACATGCTTCCGTAGGGTCGTGAAGTCATAGGATTCTAGCAGTCGAGTCGGGATTCTGACTACCTTGTGCTGAAATGATTAGACCTATCTTTTTGCGTATGCGTTTGACTGATATGCTTAAAATGAATCCTTATGCTAAGTACATGAAGGATATTGTTACTAATAAAATAAAGATACCGGAAGCTGAAATTTCCACCATGCTTGCTAATTACACTTTTAAAGGTGGAATACCAAAGAAACTAGGAGATCCAGGAGTACCAACTATACCATGCTCCATTAAAAGAAACTATGTTAAAACTGCTTTATGTGATCTTGGAGCCGGTGTTAGTGTTATGCCTCTCTCTTTATATCGTAGACTTGATTGAATAAGTTGACACCTACTGAAATATCTTTGCAAATGGCTGATAAATCAACTGCTATACCTGTCGGTATTTGTAAGGATGTGCCTGTTGTGGTTGCAAACGTTACTATTTTAACGGACTTTGTTATTCTTGATATTCCCAAGGACGATAGTATGTGTATTATTCTTGGTAGACCCTTTTTGAATACTGCTGGGGCTATTATTGATTGCAACAAAGGCAATGTCACTTTTCATGTTAATGGTAATGAGCATACGGTACACTTTCCGAGGAAACAACCTCAAGTCCACAGTATCAATTCTATTAGAAAAATTCCAACAATTACTATTGGAGGTTTTGAATTTCCTATTCCTACTGCTAAGAAGAAATATGATATTCTTATTGTTGGGGATGTGCATATCCCCGTTGAGGTAACCTAGTGTTATTCGAAAATTCTCTGGTTTCATGCAATTCGGAATGAGTTTGCTAACAAGACTTGATCAACCTTGTTAGTGGATTCCTTTTGATGAGCATGAGATGGATGAAGTTAGAAAGCACAACTTTCTGTACCCTCTTTTTACTTTCTTTTATTTAGTTTACATAAAGTAAAAATAGTATTTGCTATCTGTTTTCTGAATTATTCTTGCAATAAAAATACCCCGGAAATAAAAGTTCTCCAAATGTCCTGAAAATTTAATATGATTTTTTCTGTAATATTTAAGAATTATTGGCACTGAGAACACACCAGGGGACCCACCATGTGCCCACGAGGGTGGAGGACGTGCCCCCTGCCTCGTGGACCCCACGTGGGTCCCCTCCACTTATTCTTGCACCCACACACTTCATCTTCCTCCAGAAAAAATCCTCCACCAGCTCAAACCCGAGTTCTAGCTCATCTTGCTGCCATTTTCGATCTCCTTGCTCAAAACTCCATTCACAAAACTGCTTTGGGGGATTGTTCTTCGGTATGTGACTCCTCCAATGGTCCAATTAGTTTTTGTTCTAGTGCTCAATTTATTGCAAATTTTTGCTGCTTAGGTGACCCTGTTCTTGAGCTTGCATGTCAAATTTATGTGGTTAAAACTAGTTTTAATGCATGATATAGCCACTAGGCACTTGTAGGAGTAGTTGCTATCAATTGTTGAGTTTGGTTCACTTTTATTTGAGTCACTAAAAATTTCAGAAATTTTCAGAAAAAGATGAAGAGATTTTTGAGGGGCTCTTCAAGTCGAAGCTCGAAGGATAAGCAAAGTGAAGAGAATAAGAAGCCTAAATATAATCTCCCTCGTACTGCGGAAGTTTGACCGTGTGAATGGCCTTGTGATGAGTTCTTGAGAGAAGCCGGGATTTATGAACATTTTTACTATTTGGCTGAGAATGCATGCCTCACCAACTTCCTCCACGACTAGCTCGAACAGTATCTCCTACTCACTAATTTTTTTGTGAAAAAATTTCATTTCCATGCTAGGAGATCACCACCTTCAGTGGAATTTCATTTATATGATGAGGTTAAGGAGATGTCACTATATGATTTTTGCCAGGTCTGTAAGATACCCTTTGAGGGAAGCATAGAGGAACCACATCGTAATGATGTGGAAGGATTTATTGATATGATTGTTGTAGGGGAAACGAGGAAAGTTTCTGATGCAAGAATTACTAGCATACATTTTCCTGTTCTATGTTACTTTGCAATATTTGCTAGTAGATGCTTAATTGGTCACGGGAACTGTGGAAACCTTAGTGCCCCCGATATTGTTATTTTGCGCCATGCTTTGTTTCGTTATACCACTTTTAGTTTAGGCGCTATTGTTGCTAAACGGTTAAATTTGAACCGTACAAAGGGTCCCGTCTTTGAAGGCATCTTTGCCTCGCGCCTTCCTGCACACTTTAACATACCTATTAGGCATTATGAGAAAGAGGAAAAGTTGTTGCCTCCTATTTTTCTAGATTATAAGAGTATGGTAGCACATGATTTTATTGTTAAGAATAAGAAGAAGATGCTTACCTATAGACTGATATTTGATAAAAGTTACTTTGAGACTATTACCTTGCCTGCTCCCTCTTTGTTCAACGTATTTTCAGGCACATACCTTGTTTTGCCGGAGACCATTTATGCATACCGGAGTATGACATCAACTCCAGAGCCTGAGCCGGAGCCACCATTTGATCCTCACCGTCGGTCTGTTTATCAGTGGGATCCGGAGGAGATCGCTAACCAGTGGCACCCCGAGGACCCTCCTCAGTACACTGGAGGGGATCACTTTGACCCATGGGCATAGACCAACTTAGGCCAAAAGACTAAGCTTGGGGGAGTACGTATTTATCACCGACATTACATTCATGTTCACACACTCATGCCAGTTGTTGGTGCTCATACTTTTTCATTGTATCATCCATGCTAGTTTATTTTCTTTTTAAGCCTTCTTCTTGTGTGTTTGAAAAACCTTTAGAAAACAAAAAAATTAGTTGTAGCTTTTAGCTAGTTTACTTTCCATGCTTGTAGTAGTAGTAATTAAAATAAAACCCAAAAAGATTTCTCGTTCTTCTTTCGCTTGTTGGGAGCTTTCCCGTGTAAATAGTTTTGTTTCTTTTCTTTTTTGGGGGGTCGAGAGGAGAAGACCTTAATGAAATTGTTGAGTGGCTCTTATATGCATTATTTTGGATCTAATAAAGAGTCCATATTACCTTGTCTTCTCCCTTGAATTGAATGCTTGCAGATTCCATCTTAGTCCAATGCACGTGCACTATTATTATTGTCCACACTATTCGGTTGTGCAAGTGAAAGACAATAATGACGATGTATGATGGACTGATTGAGATGAGAGAAGTTGGTATGAACTCGACCTCTCTTGTTTTTGTAAATATGATTAGTTCATCGTTCCTGATTCAGCCTATTATGAATGAAACATGTTTGCAATGACAATTAGAGATTATAGTTGCTCATGCCATGCTTAATTTGCTAGGAGTTTATAATGGTTTACCTTGCGTGCCAACATGCTATTAAAATGGTTGTGATGTAGTATGATAGGGTGGTATCCTCCTTTGAACGATTCGAATGGCTTGACTTGGCACATGTTCATGCATGTAGTTGAAACAAAATCAACATAGCCTCCATGATATTTATGTTCATGGTGATTTATATCCTACTCATGCTCGCATTCAGTGTTGATTAATTTGAATGCATGTTCATGACTATTGTTGGTCTCTAGCTAGTTGCTTCCCAGTCTCTTTCTAGCCTTCACTTGTACTAAGCGGGAATACTGCTTGTGCATCCAACTCCATAAACCCCCAAAAGTTATTCCATATGAGTCCACCATACCTTCCTATATGCGGTATCTGTCGTGGATCTAAGAATGACAGTAGAATGGGGGTAGGTATGAGGAGGCAAGATCCTAGCTATGGAGTAGTTGTACACACGAGTTTTACGAGTTCATGCCCTTCTCGGAAGAAGTAACAGCCCTACGTCTTGGTGCCCTGAGGCGGTCGACTGGATTATATGTGTGCGTGTGTGTGTGTTTACAAAAGATGCGAACCCTTGTCCCAGAGGAGGGGGTGGCTTATATAGAGTGCGCCAGGACCCCTGCTCCCCTCCGTTACACAGGGTTCAATGTTCATTAAGAGAGGAACGTTACTGGTAACGCTAGCCATTAAGTGCTATAAATGACAATTAAGCCTATAAGTAAATGCTCGACTGTTGTTGGTGCAGAGTGGCTTTAGATCTTCTGCTCGTCGAGTGGCTTCTGCGACGGTCGAGTGACATTGATTCTTCCGAGTGGAACGTCTCTGGTTGAGTGGATGATGGTACCCTTTGAATGATTCTGGCTTTAGGGTGATGTCCTAGGGGGAGGTGTCTAGGTCAGGCCTATGACCCTACCCTAGGTACATAGCCTCATCATTAGCCCCCGAATGGTTCAGGGTTCGAGTGGAGAAGGAGTTGATAACCTCTCCGATTCAGCTTTTGTGCTTTGGAAATGTCTTGTCCAGAGTTCGAATGAACATTCATGATGACTTCAACTTCTTGTTCAGTCGCCTTGATCCATTCTTGGTTTTGTCGAGTGAACTTTCATTGTTGAGCTTTGAGTGTTGATATGGGAAAAATCTTTCGTCTGACGGGTTGCTCTGCTGTCTGCGGATTTCACGGGATTCAAATTTTTGGGAAGCGCGCCGGACGGGGGAGGTCGCAGTAATCGGGACGGATTAGGCAGGCCGCCTCGATCTCCACGCCACCTTTTTCGCCACGTATCGCGCGCGCGACTGTTGCGGGATTTGATCGGATCGCCTGGGCCCATGAGTCAGCCACTCGAAAATGCCCTCATATAAGGCGTTGGACGGGAATTTTCGCACAGTGCATTCTCATTGTTCCCCTTCCTCCTATGTTTTCTCCACCGCATCTGCCTCTGCTCTCGGCGTCGTCGCCCTGCTTGAACTCGATCCGCTGCCATGGGGAAGGAGAAGACGGTGGCGTTGGAGCATGGGAAGAAGGTGACGGCAAAGGCGAAAGGGAAGAGGACCAGCCGGGCGGGTCTTCGTCGAGGTCTGGCCTGTCGCCTGGCTGGATCCAGGGCGACTGGATTCGCTCGACAATCAGCCAAGATGATATCGATGACTTGGTTGAGGGGGGACTGATCCCCCACGAATCGGCGCGACTCCCGGGGAACGAGACCGAGCCGCAGCCGCAGGAGGGTGAGTGCGTTCTCCTTCCCACTCATGTCGACCATGGGTTTTCTTTGCCTCCCCATCCTTTTTTCCGAGGTTTCCTGAACTTCTTTGGGGCTCAACTCCACCACTTTTCCCCGAACACCATCGTGTACCTTGCCGCTTTCGTGTCCATGTGCGAGAACTTCCTGGGCTACCGACCACACTGGGGTCTCTTCAAGCACATATTCACGTGTCGTTCTCAGATGGTCAAGAAGGCCAACCCGAGTGACGAGAGGACACAAGTGATACAGATGTGCGGGGGCCTTGGAATTCAGATGAGGAACAAGAGCACTTTCCCAACTATGATCCTTCCTGACTCGGTCCGGGGTTGGCAGTCAACCTGGTTCTACTGCAAGGACCAGCCGACCCTGGGTCAGTCGACTGGACTTCCCCCCTTTACCATGGCTCGAGTAGAGAAGCCCTCCACCTTGAGAGTGATCCGAGAGGAGAAGGCGCAGGTGAAGGTGTTGGTCGAGCGGGTGGTCCAACTCGTCCGCGACGGAGTGACCGGCATGGACCCGCTGGAGGTCTTCCTCGGTCGATGAATCCAACCACTCCAAGCTCGTGACCATCTGATGTGGATGTATTCGGGAATCGAGGATTCCACTCGGATCCACCCGGAGGATGTCAGTGAGGACACGGTGGAGCAGTGGCTGAGAGGCATTACCGGCAATAAGGATAACCCCCGGGGGTCCAGGAGGGTGGTTCCATTCGACCATTTGCACCGACCGGAACAGGTATGATTCTGCATTATCGAGTGTTTTCTTGATTCACGATGTAACATCTTGTTGACGGTCGACTGCCTTTCTTTTGTTCGTTGTCTTTCAGGCTCTTGTTGATATGTACTCAATGCCCAATGGAGTGTAGGAGCAAGATCTCGAGGGAGAGGCGAGCAGAGGAGAGAGTGGCGAGTGGCACTCAGATGCAGAGGAGGACGAGGAGAGCGACGATCCGAGTGATGAAGAAGAGGTCAACTCGCCTCCTCGCAGAGAAAGAAGGTCCAAGCATGTTCACGACCCGGCAAGCACCCCCGGCCTGGTGGCCGCGCCAACTGGGCAGTCTTCAAAGCGCCCTCGGACATCTTCTCCAGTGCCGACCGAGAAGGCACCGAAGCAGCCGAAGACCGTGCCGCCTCTAGTGCTGAAACCACCGAAGGCCACATCTTCCAAACCATCGAAGGCTTTGCCCAAAATCAAAGTGGTCATTCCCACTATCTCTGGGTAACAATCTGACCTGATCCTTTGGTTGACTTGTGTAACCGAATGTGACCGACTGGATGTTGACGTTTGCAGTGCTTCCACCTCTGGGACTTCCACCCACCAGTACCGAGACGAGGAGATGGAAGATGCGGTTACCACCAACCCAGGTACAATTCTCGTGATCTATTTCTTGATTGTTTGGTCGATTAAATTCTGGTGATTCATTTGGGGTCGACTGATTTCTTTGCAGCCCCGCCCAATGTTATCGAGCTTCCGGATGACGATGAAGACGTCATACCGAGGCCCAGAAGGAGCAAGAAAGCGGCAGATGGAAAGATATCCCAGTCGGAACTGGCGACAGAACCAACAGTCCAACAGCCCGAAGATGCAGGTAGAGCCTCTGTAACTTTTGCTGTCCCAGTGTCGAGTGAACGCCTCGCACCGTCGACTGTACTGGTGTTTTGTTCAGCCATCCAACCTCATGCCTCGGAGCTCCAAGCTGCTGCACCTGGACCGGCTGTCCCCTTCTTCACCACCTATCATGTTCCGGAAAGCCAGTCGGACGCCACTGCGGAGGCTATCCGTTAGGCTGGCGTAATGATGGAGCGGATGAAGGTGGTTCACGACAATAGCCAGGATGCTTACGACGCCAGCGCGGCTCTTCGAGCCAATGTCCAGGTAAATTGACTTCCGACTGAACTTGTTCTATTAGGATATGCTACCTGAATATTTCCCTTCGAACAATCTCTTGTTGTCTGCTTCAAATCTGTACACCCACTGGGTGTTTTGTTGTCTTTAGTATTTGCACTCTTCCACTCGGTCTGGTCGAGTGAGATCTGAACCAGTGGGGGCACGACAAGTGCACCCACTGGGTGTAGTCCCCGAGACCGCAGTCGACTGCTGGCAGTCGGCTGGGGTCTTAGCACGTCTTTCTCTTTCCTTTCTTCCACTCGGTCTGGGCGAGCCGGCCGAGTGGGAACTGAACCAGTGGGGGCACGCCAAGTGCACCCACTGGGTGTAGTCCCCGAGACCGCGGTTGACTGCTGGCAGTCGGCCGGGGTCTCAGTACTTCTTCTTCTTTTTTTTCTTTTTTTATACTCGACCTGGGCGGATCGGCCGAGTGGAAACTGAACCAGTGGGGGCACACCAAGTGCACCCACTGGGTGTAGTCCCCGAGACCGCAATCGACTGCTGGCAGTCGGTTGGGGTCTGAGTAAACTTTGAAGTTTTATTCACTCGGAAGTAAATAATCTTTGATCTTGTCGATTGATATGTCTTTTACTCTCTGCAGAAATCTTGTACTCTCATTTCCAAGTTCGCCGAATTTGAGCAGAAGCAGAGGCAACTCAATCTTGACCTGGAGCTGGCCCGACAAAATTTGAAGAAGGCTCAAGATGAAGTTGCTGGTATGGAAGGTAACTGCCTGTCGACAGCTCATGTCGATCATCCTTTAAATTATCCCTTCGATCTTTTGTTTGATCTAACTACTTATTTTGCAGAGAAAATGAGGTTGGCTCTGGAAAAGAAGGACTTGGACCTTGCAGCTGCGCAGAAGGAGGCTCAAGAGAAGACTACCCTTGCTGACAAGAAGCTGGCTTCAGTCGGAGTGCTGGAAGAGGAAGTAAGCAAGCTGAAGTACTCTCTCACTGAATCCAACCAAGAGGAAACTCGTCTGAAGAAGGATAAGGTGGCTCTGAACGAGAAGCTGGAAGACATGGCTCATAAGAGAAATGACTTGGAAGCTTATCTGGGAACCCTCGCCAAGAAGCTCTTTCTTATGCTCGAAGGTACTCCTTTTAATCCGACTATTTTACTGTTTGTAAATTAGTCCTGTCCAGTCGACTCACTAACTCCTTGACTGCAAAATTCTGCCAAAACTTTGAAGAAGAGACTGCACGGATCAAGACGGGTTTGGACCCTATCGTTTCTCCAGTCGGCGACGAGGCTGCCATGAATGTGCTTCGACTGGAATCCCGTATCGCCAGTGTTACAAGTTATCTTGGCCGTCTGAAGGTGGGAATTTCGTGCATTGACTCATCGCTCTGGCCAAGGGCAACGCTTCAAAATGATCTCGAGTCTCTGATGGCTCGACTCAACGAGGTCCCCGGTAGGGTGCAAGAATGGAAGAAGTCCTCTGCCCAATGCGGTGCTGACGTGGCTCTGTCGCTGGTAAGAGTCCACTGCAAGGAAGCCCGCAAAGATAAGCTGGCGGAGATCAAGGTCGCCAATACCAAAAGGCATGACTTCCAGTCCTTCATGGAGACTTTCATCGCCGCTGCCACTTGGATTGCTGATGGAATTGACTTGGATGAATTCGTCGAGCCTGCAAGCCCTCCTCCTGCCGAATGAACAAACTTGAGATTTAAACTTGCCTTAAATTTGCCTTGGAATGCCGAGTGGTTTCTGTAACCGTTAAACTCCTTCGGGCCTGATGCCCGAGTACTCTTATCTTCGTTTTGAAACTCTTGAGATTTTATCCGATCTTGGTTTATCTTCTGCATATGCTTGCATTCATCTTCGAGTAGAACTTGTTCTTCACTCGGACTCTCCTTAGAAATGCAACTCTGAAGGGGATACCCCAGTCGACCTGCACCTCGCCGTCCTTGCGGATAAGGATGGAGCGCACATTGTATTTGTGGCGTAGCTCCGAGGAGAGGGTTGCGGTTGACCTGCACCTCGTCATCCTTGCGGATAGGGATGGAGCGGACATTGTACTTGTAGCGTAGCTTCATGAGAGGATTGCAGTCAACCTGTACCTCGTCATCCTTGAGGATAGGGATGGAGCGGACATTGTACTTGTAGCGCAGCTTTGTGAGAGGATTGCAGTTCGACCTACACCTCGTTATCCTTGCGGATAGGGATGGAGCAGACGTTGTACTTGTAGCGTAGCTCTGTGAGAGGATTACCTCGTCATCCTTGAGGATAGGGATGGAGCGGACATTGTACTTGTAGCGCAGCTCTGTGAGAGGATTGCAGTTCGACCTGCACCTCGTCATCCTTGCGAATAGGGATGGAGCAGACATTGTACGTGTAGCGCAGCTCCGTGAGAGGATTGCAGTCGACTTGCACTTCGTCATCCTTGCGGATTGGGATGGTTTTGGAACTTAGGCGAGTACTGAACTGCAGCTAAGCCTCCGAGTGTGAGGTTTGCTCATCACTCGGTAGGATTTTTGAAACTTAGGCGAGTACTGGACTGCAGCTAAGCCTCCGAGTGTGTGATTTGCTCATCACTTGGTAGGATTTTTGAAACTTAGGCGAGTACTGGACTGCAGCTAAGCCTCTGAGTGTGAGGTTTGCTCATCACTCGGTAGGATTTTTTCAACTTAGGCGAGTATTGGACTGCAGCTAAGCCCCCGAGTGTGAGGTTTGCTCATCACTCGGTAGGATTTTTGAAACTTAGGTGAGTACTAGACTGCAGCTAAGCCTCTGAGTGTGAGGTTTGCTCATCACTCGGTAGGATTTTTGAAACTTAGGTGAGTAGTGGACTACAGCTAAGCCCCCGATTGAGAGGCCTGCTCATCACTCGGTAGGATTTTTGAAACTTAGGCGAGTACTGGACTGCAGCTAAGCCCCCGAGTGAGAGACTTGCTCATCACTCGGTAGGATTTTTTCAACTTAGGCGAGTACTGGACTGCAGCTAAGCCCCCGAGTGAGAGACTTGCTCATCACTTGGTAGGATTTTTGAAACTTAGGCAAGTACTGGACTGCAGCTAAGCCCCCGAGTGAGAGACTTGCTCATTACTTGGTAGGATTTTTGAAACTTAGGCGAGTACTGGACTGCAGCTAAGCCCCCGAGTGAGAGACTTGCTCACCACTCGGTAGGATTTTTTCAACTTAGGCGAGTACTGGAATGTAGCTAAGCCCCCGAGTGAGAGACTTGCTCATCACTTGGTAGGATTTTTGAAACTTAGGCGAGTACTCGACTGCAGCTAAGCCCCCGAGTGAGAGGTTTGCTCATCACTTGGTAGGATTTTTGAAACTTAGGCGAGTACTCGACTGCAGCTAAGCCCCCGAGTGAGAGGTTTGCTCATCACTCGGTAGGATTTTTGAAACTTAGGCAAGTACTGGACTGCAGCTAAGCCCCCGAGTGAGAGACTTGCTCATCACTTGGTAGGATTTTTGAAACTTAGGCGAGTACTCGACTGCAGCTAAGCCCCCGAGTGAGAGACTTGCTCATCACTTGGTAGGATTTTTGAAACTTAGGCAAGTACTGGACTACAGCTAAGCCCCCGAGTGAGAGACTTGCTCATCACTTGGTAGGATTTTTGAAACTTAGGCGAGTACTGGACTGCAGCTAAGCCCCCGAGTGAGAGACTTGCTCATCACTCGGTAGGATTTTTTTCAACTTAGGCGAGTACTGGACTGTAGCTAAGCCCCCGAGTGAGAGACTTGCTCATCACTTGGTAGGATTTTTGAAACTTAGGCGAGTACTCGACTGCAGCTAAGCCCCCGAGTGAGAGTTTTGCTCATCACTCGGTAGGATTTTTGAAACTTAGGCGAGTACTGGACTGCAGCTAAGCCCCCGAGTGAGAGGCTTGCTCATCACTCGGTAGGATTTTTGAAACTTAGGCGAGTACTGGACTGCAAATAAGACACTGAGTGAGAGGCTTGCTCATCGCTCAGTAGGATTTTTGAAACTTAGGTGAGTACTGGACTGCAGCTAAGCCCCCTTGTGAGAGACTTGCTCATCACTCGGTAGGATTTTTGAAACTTAGGCGAGTACTGGACTGCAGCTAAGCCCCCGAGTGAGAGACTTGCTCATCACTCGGTAGGATTTTTTCAACTTAGGCGAAACGGGTTCGCAGCTAAGCCACCCACTGGGGGATTTCAGAAACATACGTAAACAATCATCAATCTTTTTAGAAGACTGTAAAACTCTTTTCTTTGATAAACAAAATACAAAGGTGTTTTTTATTACATCTCAGCAGACTGAGTGTTTAAGTATAAAAGGGGTGGAGCAGCTCCGCATTCCAGGCGCGCGGCTCGTCTTTCTTGTGCTCGACGTCGTAAAGGTGGCACGCTCCATTGTGGAGCACTCTGGTGACCACGAAGGGGCCTTCCCAAGAGGGAGCGAGCTTGTGTGGTTTCTGCTGATCCACTCGGAGAACTAAGTCTCCCTCTTGAAATGCTCGACCCCTCACATTTCTGGCATGGAATCGACACAGATCTTGCTGATAGATGGTTGATCGGATCAACGCCATCTCTCTTTCTTCTTCAAGGAGGTCAACTGCATCCTATCGCGCTTGTTCTGCTTCTTCCTCTGTGAAAAGCTCGACTCAGGGTGCATTGTGGAGCAAGTCACTCGGAAGTACGGCTTCGGCTCCATAAACCAAGAAAACAGGGTTCTGCCAGTCGACCGATTGGGAGTTGTCCTCAATCCCCATAATACTGATGGAAGTTCGTCGACCCAGGCTCCTGCTGCGTGTTTGAGGTCACGCATCAGTCAAGGTTTCGGTCCTTTGATAATCAATCCATTTGCCCTTTCGGCATGTCCATTCGACTAGGGGTGAGCGACCGAGGCATAGTCGACTCAAGTACCTTGTGAAGCACAAAAAGTCCTGAACTCATCAGAATCAAAGTTTGATCCGTTGTCAGTGATGATGCTATGGGGAACACCATATCTGAATGTTATCTCTCTAATGAAGCTGACAGCAGTACTAGCATCAAGGTTCTTGATAGGCTTGGCTTCAATCCACTTGGTGAACTTGTCGACTGCTACAAGCACATGAGTGTATCCACTCCTGCCAGTCCTCAAAGGTCCAACCATATCCAATCCCCAAATAGCAAAAGGCCAGACGAGCGGAATGGTTTTCAGGGCTGACGCGGGCTTGTGAGACATGTTGGAGTAGAACTGGCAACCTTCACATTTGTCAACTATTTCTTGTGCCATCTCATTTGCTCGAGGCCAGTAAAATCCCGCTCGGTATGCTTTGGCCACAATGGTCCGAGAGGACACATGGTGACCACAGGTCCCCGAGTGGATAACATTGAGGATCACTCGACCTTCTTCAGGTGTTACGCATTTTTGGCAAACTCCAGTCACACTTTCTCTGAACAATTGTCCTCTTATCACGGTGAAGGCCTTAGATCGACGGACGATCTGTCGAGCCTCTTCTTCATCTTCTGGGAGTTCTCTTCTAAGAATGTATGCGATATATGGTACTGTCCAATTGGGGTTGATGACCAAAACTTCCTTGATCAAGTCGACCATGGCTAGAATCTCGATTTCAGTCGGATCGGTGGCACTCTTCGGCTGTGGGGGATCTTTAGTGAAGGGATCTTCTTGAACTGAAGGTGCATGAATATGCTCCAGGAACACATTACTGGGAATGGCTTCTCTCTTGGAGCCTATCTTTGCCAGATCATCGGCTGCTTGATTTTTTAGTCGGGGGATGTGATGGAGCTCTAACCCCTCGAACCTCTTTTCTAACTTTCTTACTTCATTGCAATAACCAGTCATGGCTGGGCTTCTGACGTCCCACTCCTTCATCACCTGATTGACCACTAAATCCACGTCGCCATAGACCATGAGGCGACAGACACCGAGTGAAATGGCCATACGCAACCCATACAGAAGTGCCTCGTATTCAGCCTCATTGTTGGAGGAGTCAAAGTGAATCTGGAGAACATAACTGAGTTTGTCACCACGGGGGGAGACCAATACCACTCCAGCACCGGAACCACTCAGCATCTTGGACCCATCGAAGAACATGGTCCAATACTCCAAGTGAATTTGGGCTGGAAGTTGCTGTTGATCCACTCGGCGAGGAAATCAGCTACAGCCTGGGACTTAATAGCCTTCTTTGCTTCAAACTTGATATCCAGGGGAATGAGTTCAATCGCCCACTTTGCCACTTGACCAGTTGCATCTCTGTTGTTCAGAATCTCCGATAATGGAGTGTCGCTGACGACTGTAACGGAGTGATCAGAGAAATAGTGTGCAACCTTCTTTGTGGTCGTAGATTCTATAAACAAGCTTCTGATAATGGGGATATCTTTGCTTTGATGGAGCCAGGACTTCAGAAACGTAATATACTGGGCGCTGAACTTTATAAGTTTTTCCTTCTTCTTCCCGCTCGACTGTGAGTACTGTACTGACAACTTGTCCAGTGGCTGCAATGTAAAGCAGTAAAGGCTCTTCGCTGATTAGTGCAACAAGCATCGGCTGGGTGGAAAGCAGGGCTTTGAGCTCTACAAACGCTGCATCAGCTTCGGGAGTCCACTCGAACTTGTCAGACTTCTTCATCAGACGGTAAAGAAGCAGTGCCTTTTCACCGAGACGAGAAATGAATCGACTCAGAGCGGCCAAACAACCAATAAGCTTTTGGACATCGTGCACACGCACAGGGCGTTTCATCCGAAGAATGGCACCAACTTTCTCTGGGTTAGCGTCGATCCCTCGTTCAGAAACGAGGAAACCGAGTAACTTTCCACCAGGAACTCTGAATGTGCACTTTGATGGGTTAAGCTTGATATCATACCTTCTGAGGTTGGCAAAGGTTTCAGCAAGGTCAGCCAGCAGGTCGGAACCTTTACGTGACTTGACTACAATGTCATCCATGTATGCTTCCACATTCCGACTGATTTGGGTGAGCAGACACTTCTAGATCATCCTCATGAATGTGGCTTCAGCGTTCTTCAGACCGAATGGCATAGTGACATAACAGAAACATCCGAATGGAGTGATGAAAGCCATTTTTATCTCATCGGGTCCATACAGTCGGATATGATGGTACCCGGAATAGGCGTCCAAGAAGGACAAACGCTCACACCCCACAGTTGAGTCGACAATTTAGTCGATGCGGTGAAGAGGAAAATGATCTTTCGGGCAGGCCCAATTGATATGCTTGAAGTCAATGCACATGCGAAGTGAATCGTACTTCTTGGGGACCATGACAACATTAGCGAGCCACTCGGAGTGGTAAATCTCTTGAATGAACTCAGTTGCCAGGAGCCGAGCCACTTCCTCGCCAATTGCTTTTCTCTTCTGGATGGCGGACCGTCGGAGATGTTCCTTGACTGGTTTTACTTTCGGGTCGACTCGCAAACAATGCTCAGCCAGTCCCCTGGGTACACCCGGCATGTCAGAAGGTTTCCATGCAAAGATGTCCCAGTTCTCACGGAGGAACTGGATGAGCGCTTCTTCCTATTTGCTGTCGAGTGTTGATGAGATATGGGTCGGAGCAACATTGGGATCGGTCGGGTGGATATGAATCGGCTTTGTTTCTCCCGACTGAAATGCGGACTCTGTGGCAGGCTTCTTGGCTCGTAGCAAATCACTCGGATCTACATTTTTCTGGTACTCTTGCAGTTCCACTACTGCCATCTGTGCATCGGCAATTTTTGAGCCCTTCTAGAAACACTCTTCTGCCTTCTGCCGATTGCCGGTGACACTGATTACTCCCTTGGGACCAGGCATCTTCAATTTGAGATACACGTAACATGGTCGAGCCATAAAACATGCATAAGCGGGTCTCCCCAGAATGGCATGGTAAGCACTCTTGAAATTCACTACCTTAAACATCAACTTTTCCTTGAGGTAATTCTTGGAATCACCGAAAAGCACATCAAGTGCGATCTGGCCGAGTGACTGAGTCTTCTTGCCGGGTATAACACCGTGGAAACTCATGTTGCTTTCACTAAGCTTGGACATCGGAATGCCCATTCCCTTCAAGGTTTCAGCATAAAGGATATTCAGGCCACTGCCACCATCAACACTTTATTCAGTCGAGTGCCTTCGACTACTGGGTCGACCACCAGTGCTTGCCTCCCAGGGGTGGCTATATGCGCTGGGTGGTCTGACTGGTCGAATGTGATGGTAGTTTGGGACCACTTCAGATAACTGGGTGTTACCGGAGCAACCATGTTCACTTCCCTATTAATAACCTTCAATTGACTTTTGCTTTCAACATCAGCAAAAATCATCAGCGTGGAATTGACATTGGGAAAGTCGTCATCATCTTCTTCCCTATCCTCACCTCTGTCCGACTCCTTTTCCTTTTCCTTGGGTTGTTTCTCTCGGAACCGCTGGATCAGGAAACGACACTGTCGAGTGGTGTGTTTAGGGTAAATGATGTTCCCCTCTTCATCTTTCTTGGTATGAATATGGCACAGTAAATCCAACACATCATTCCCATCTTTATTGTCGGTGTCAAAACCGGCGGATCTCGAGTAGGGGGTCCCGAACTGTGCGTCTAAGGAGGATGGTAACAAGAGGCAGGGGACACGATGTTTTACCCAGGTTCAGGCCCTCTTGATAGAGGTAAAACCCTACGTCCTGCTTGATTGTTCTTGATGATATGAGTATTACAAGAGTAGATCTACCACGAGATCAGAGAGGCTAAACCCTAGAAGCTAGCCTATGGTATGATTGTCTGTTGTCCTACGGACTAAAACCCTCTGGTTTATATAGACACCGGATGGGGCTAGGGTTACACAAGGTTGGTTACAAAGGAGGAGATATCCATATCCGTATTTCCTAGCTTGCCTTCCACGCCAAATAGAGTCCCATCCGGACACGGGACGAAGTCTTCAATCTTGTATCTTCATAGTCCAACAGTCCGCCCAAAGGATATAGTCCGGCTGTCCGGAGACCCCCTAATCCAGGACTCCCTCGGTAGCCCCTGAACCAGGCTTCAATGACGATGAGTCCGGCGCGCAATGTTGTCTTCGGCATTGCAAGGTGGGTTCCTCCTCCGAATACACCATGGAAGAGTTTGAACGCAAGGATAGTTTCCGACCCTGTAAAATAAGTTCCACATTCCCCCGTAGAAAGAATAGTACTTCATAAATCCAATCTGCTGACATGTTTTGATAGTATGACATCACTTCATGGCCCAGTTATTATTCGAACCGCTTTTCTCAACCAGCCCCGCACATATCGCGAGGCGGTTTTCTCGATGCGTCTTGTCAAAGCAGAGATCGTGTTCCCCTTATCACGGGATTCTCATCAATACGGACATGGGTAACCCAACCGCGCCATCAATTACGGCGCCTGGGGAATAGGCGGTTTTGCCAGGCAAGTGGGGAGACGCATCGCCTCCTCTGCCCTTATAAAAGGGACAAAGATCTACTTTTTTTCACCCACGCCTTCTTCCTTCTCGCTTTCCCATTCCCACACACTCGAGCTCTAGTGCCCAAGCCCGCGCCCATCTTCTCAAACCACTCCAAGCATGTCTGAAGCAGGAGGCAAGTGGATGGCTTCCTCTGTCACGGAGGAAGACATCAAAAAGTTACAGGAGGCCGGATACCTAGCTGCGAATATCGCGCACCGGCTGCCGAATGCGGGGCAGGTCGTTCCTACGCGCGAACCCCATGAGAGGGTAGTTTTCCTCACCCACTTCGTCGGCGGACTGGGATTTCCACTCCACCCATTCGTCCGTGGGCTCATGTTCTACTACGGGCTGGATTTTCATGATCTAGCCCCCAACTTCATCCCCAACATCTCGGCGTTTATCGTCGTGTGCGAGGCCTTCCTCCGCATCAAGCCCCATTTTGGCCTATGGCTAAAGACTTTTAATGTCAAACCGAAGGTGGTGGTCGGCCAGCAGGCGGAGTGCGGAGGAGCCATGGTGGGCAAGATGCCAAACGTCACCTGGCTCGAAGGCTCCTATGTGGAGACCATAAAGGGGTGGCAATCGGGGTGGTTCTACATCACCAAGCCGCGTGACACCAACTGGGTGGTGGCCCCCAAATTTTGATCCGGAATCCCCACGCAGCTTACCTCCTGGAAAGAGAAGGGCCTGTCCTGGGGTTCTTCAGCAGAGCTAACCGGACTCCAAACCTGTATCCAAAACATGATGAACAAGAAAATTAAACTTGTCAACGTGGTCCAGGTTATGCTCGTCCGCCGGATCCTTCCGTGCCAATGACCACTAGTAGAAAAAGGGTCAAACGTGAAGCACAATAGTGCCGGTTTGAATTTCAGCCGGCACTAATGTGTACAATAGCACCGGTTCGTGGCGGCGATCAATAGCACCGGTTCGTAGCGAACCTTTAGTACCGGTTCATGCCACGAACCGGTACTAAAGAGGCTGTGTCAGCCTGCGGTCAGGCTATGGAACCACCATCACCATTTAGTGCCGGTTCGTACCACGAACCGGTACTAATGAGGTTATGGCCAGCTGTTTTTAGTCCCACCTCGCCAAGAGAGAGGGACTAGGAGCGGTTTATAAGCCCTGAGTGCAGAGACGATGAAGAAGAGGCTCAATGCTCACGTTGCTTAGCTTCAAGCCTTCAGGAATATGGTAGATTGCACGGAGCTACGCGCAGTGCAGTTTACACTATTCCGAAAGGCTTGAAGCAAATTAACGAGCATTGCACCTCTTTTTTATTTTTAATAACTTATTACAACTCCGGACTTCTTCTGTTATGGCAAAAACTAATTGCACGTCGGCATTTCTTTTTTTTAAACTTTGGTTATAACTCCAGACTTTGACCATCAAGTTTGCAGAAAAGAAAAAATAGCAGAAAAGAAAAAAAAACTATAGCTGAAAAGAAAAAAACTATATAAAAAAACTACTCGGAAATAAATAGAAGAAAATAAATATAGCAGAAAAGAAAAAACTACTCAGAAATAAATAGAAAAAAAATAAAGCAGAAAAGAAAAAAAATTATATTTGCTATTTTTCAATCATTCACAAAATGACCGTGAAATTGAAAATCACTACAAAATGAACTCTGAAAATGTTGAATTTTGGCAAACTAGATGAATAAAACTACTCACAAATAAATAGAAGAAAATAAATATAACAGAAAAGAAAAAACTATACAAAAAACTACGCAGAAATAAATAGATGAAAATAAAGCAGAAAAGAAAAAAACTATAAAAAAATTGGGGCGCTGCCCTGTGGGCCTGCTTGGCCACAGGCGTGCAATTACAGGCCTTAAAGGCCCAGCAGACTCACAGGGCAGCGCGCACAGTTTAGGCCCACAAGCCTGCTATATAGAGGAGTTCGAAGAGGTAGCCGCAGCTGGGTTTATAAACCAGTGCGGCTGCTCTTCGCCCGGCGAGGTGGGATTAAACTTTGGGGTGGCAGCACGAGGCCTTTAGTACCGGTTGGTGGCTCCAACCGGTACTAAAGACCACCCTTTAGTACCGGTTGGAACCACCAACCGGTACTAAAGGCCTGCTTTTCCCGCCTCTTGGCCTGGCCAAAGTTGGCCTTTAGTACCGGTTGGTGGCGCCAACCGGTACTAAAGGCCTCTCCTATATATACAACACTTAAGAAAATTCAGTTAGATCTCCCCACTTCTTTCGTCTCCAACCTCTCGCGCGCCGCTCGAACCCGTCCTCGCCGCCCGTCGCCCGTCGTTCGTCGTCGTCATCGCTGTCCCCGCCGCCGCCCGTCGCCGTCGCCGTCTCGCGCCACCGACCCGAACGCCGTGCGCCGCCGTCCGTGGTCGTCCCGCCGCGGTCCCGTACGTCTCTCGCTCTCGCGTATACCCGCCGCGCCGCCGTCCGTCGTCGTCGCACCCGGCCCGTACGGCGGCGCCCCCGCCCGTACGTACGCCGGCGCCCCCGCTCGTACGTACGGGGCGGCGGCATACGGGGCCGCACACATACACACATACACACACATATATACGTACACACTACACACACACACATTTTTTTACTTATTTTCTGTTTTTTAGAAAAGTTAATTAGATAATCGAATGTTTGATTAATGTCGAATGTTAGATGAATTAGCTAGATAGAAAATTGTCGAACTAGAGATTTGAACTAGTTGAATAATTAATATAACTAATTTATTTTTAGTAAGAAAATTATCGAACTAGTTTATTTAGGTATATGAGATTTGAACTAGTTCAATAATTAATATAACTAGTTTATTTTTAGTAAGAAAATTGTCGAACTAGTTTATTTAGGTGTATGAGATTTGAACTAGTTCAATAATTTTTTTTTTGCGGGTGAACTAGTTCAATAATTAATATAACTAGTTTATTTAGATATATGAGATTTGAACTAGTTCAATAATTAATATAACTAGTTTATTTTTAGTAAGAAAATTTAGGTATCTGAGATTTGATGATCTAATTAAAATATTATTTGTTAATGAGTTTTTCTGTTTATTTAATTTTTTATATATTTTGAGTTTATATAAATGTTAGATTAATGTCGAATGTTAGATGAATTAGATAGAAAAGTTAAATATATAGTAATGTCAATTGTTAGAGATGAATATAGTTAGATATATTAATGTCAAATGTTAGATGAATATATATTTGCTAGATATTAATTAATGTTAGATAGTAATAGGTGTTTAATGTTTCACCTATATGAACATAGGAAATGTCATCTGACGACGAAAAAGATTTCATTATGTGCGAACACTGTGAAGACCAGCGCGGCTTGTGCGACAGAAATTTCCTTGTTGATGGTAGGCGCTTCAGCATCAAGCTGGATGAGACATTCGAAGTTGATACAGTAAGTCACTTTGTCAATTATTATTTGAATGCAAAACTTATGCTTCATTTGCTTCAACTTATAATTTTCACTATTCTACTAGCGCATCCCCTGCCATGCAAGAATTTTTGTCTTGCATAAGATAGGTTTTAGTGCTATAGATGATATGGAGGTAAAGAGAGTTACTTGAAGACGGAGCATGGGTATACTTTCAACGTCAAATTATATAATGGAGACACATACACCCATTTTGAATGCAGAACTTGGCAAGCACTATGCAAGGCTTATGCATTTGAGCCTGGTATGGTTGTCACCTTTGATATTCGTCTCGAAGATGATATTGAAGGTAATATAGACATTTGGGTCGATGTGCAAACGCCTCCAGTTCTACCATTATGTGAGTTTTTCTCAACCATGCATGCATATGTTTATGTCTTTGATACAGTTTATTCAAAAATAGTTGACAACTAATTTGTATTGTCAGCTTATTTCGGTTCAAGCAAACATGTCCGGCGCTTGGTAGACAGGACCTACTACTGCCCCGGGGCTCAACTAAACTGCGGGGAGATAAGTCACTATGTTTCATGGCTTGAGGGTCTTAATACTGTCAAGACAAATTTTTTCCTGAACTTAGAAATGTTAGTACTCAAAACGTGCGACCAATGGTGATCGTATTGAACTACGGTCACATCTATAATCGAAAGATGGTAAGATTTTAACTATTTGTCCTTACTTAGTGCATCTTTTGCATACATTATTTTTGAAGCTAAACTTTCATTGCTTAGTATATTAATTACTATACGATGTTCTTCAACAGGGACTTCCAATGACAGTTGTGCCTTAGTGGATCGAGACTAAAGGTGACATGTCAATGGTTAGCTTACGACCAAGATATCCTACATTGCACATGAGTGCATTCAGGATTTCTGAAAGCGAAGAATGCTTAATAGTGAAAGATTGGAGCAAAATTGTTAACGATCGCAGAGAAGTACTAGGGGGCAGCAAGGAGAAGCGCAACCCAAGATTAGGAGACAGATTCATCTGCATGCTCCAGTATGATGAATCAGGAGAGCTATACATGTTCTATGCTATTCTACCTGAGAGGGAGCAGCACTAGTTCATGCTCTTAATTAGTGTCTCATGTCCGTGTCCTGAACTTCGATGTTGGTGATGATTATGTTGAACTCGATGATATCTTTGCTTCTGTTACAAAGTGAATGTTTCCTCTTTAAGCTAGCCAGTGTTGGTGATGATTAGATAGCTAGCGGTAATGACTATGATGATTAAATAGTGGTAATTAGACGACTACGATGATTTTTAGCTAGCTAGAGTTTATTTATTTATTAATATGCGATGATGATGATGATGATGATGATGACTACAACTCATTATAATGTAAAACAATCCTAAATTAAATTGATAACACAAATTTAATTGAAAATACAAAATAAAACAAAAACCCACAAACATTTAGTACCGGTTGGTGTTACCAACCGGTACTAAAGGGCTCCCGGCCCCCAGAGCTGGCTCGTACCACGTGGTTTCCCTTTAGCACCGGTTCGTGCTGAACCGGTACTAAGGGGGGGCTTTAGTGCCCACACTTTAGTGCCAGTTATGGAACCGACACTAAAGGGTCTTACGAACCGGTGCTATTGCCTGGTTCTGCACTAGTGGACGGGCATTCAATTTGTGGGAGTTCGACTCGGCCAAGCACCAGATGCTACGAGAGCTCTACGACACGACGCACAAAGACATCTGGAGGGTGTTGTTCAAGAGCGCCGAGATCCCTCCCCCTCTCATCGAAGACCACGGACTCAGCGCAAAGCGCCATGCCGGTCCGGTAAGCATTTATATTTCTCGGGGTATTTATTTGCCCAGGTATAGTTATGTGTAGGATCTAAGCTCCCATGTCACTGACAGGACTTGTTAAAGATGGCGGAGCAGCTTGACAGCCTAGCCCCGCTGCTCGAAGATCCTACAGACGCTCTTCTAACGAAGATGCTCACTCTGGCACCTTACGAGGTGCCGGCATAGAAGACCAAGAAGAAGACCGCGGGGACCCGAAAGGGTCTCCGGCGTATGGTTGTATCGGACGATGACTCCTACGCACACTCCTCCCATGGAAAACGAGGAGGAGGAGAAAAGTTCTCCCCCCCCAGCCGGGGGAGACAAGAAAAGGAAGGCCGACCCATCTGGGGAGGCCGAAGGGTCCAAGAAGGGAAGGACCCTCGTTCCAGACCATGCCACGACGGCCGTCGAGAGCGGTGACGAGTGGCTGCCCAGGGACAAGCCCCTGGCGAAGTCGTAAGTGTCCAAACACCATAGTACTTCATGATATGTTTTATTGTACTGCCTTTCCTCATGCCAAACATGATTATGCAGTCCGTCCCGAGCTCATCTCGATGTACCTTCGTCTAGCAGCTCGTTGGGCTCGTCGGATATGAACAATGGTTCTCTTCCGACCTCTTCCACCCCTCGCCCTACGAACAACACCGAGGTGTCCGAACAGGCACCGAGCCAAGGGGAGGTGGTCCTGGGGGTGCCTTGCGGCGACTTCCCGGACCCTGGTACCAAGGGAGCGAAGCTCCTACGGGCTTCGAGTTTGGGCCCCAGCCGGACACTGCGCCGGAACCCTCGATGGTTCCGGACTCCGGCAGGAGGTCCACCATAAAGGGGGGCCAACCATCCGTGCCGGTGCCCTCTGTCCAACCAGAGGCACCGGACAACTTGCTGGAAGCGCTTCACAACGCTTCCATTGATGAAGAACACCGCACTATCATGAGTGCGGTGGTTAAGAAGGTTCAGTCCGCCAAGAACAGGCTAACCGAAGCTTGCACCAGCCTCCTAACAGGCTTTGAGGTAAGCATTCAAAATATAAAAATATTACCGCATAGATAGTAGCCCCTGATGCTCTGTTCAGCGTTCGCGAAGAAAAGCCAAATAGAGTATCAAATGATAACTCAGGAGTCTAATCAGAGTATGTCTATGTGTATGTGCAGGCTTCCCTGCTGGCCGCTGCCGCACGTACTACGGAGGTCTCTGCGCTGAAGCAGGCCCTAAAGCGGTCCGAGGACGAGCTCAGCCTGACCAAGAGGCAGCTCGAAGAGAGCAAAGGTAAGAAATACCCATGTCTATATAGCTAAAAGAGAAGTTCGGGTATAAAGTAATAGGATCATCATGAATTTGTGAGGGGCCACGACCGAGGTGGAGACCCTGAGGAAAGCGTTGTCCGTGGCCGAAGACAAAGCGGCCAAGGAACGCATTAAACGGGAGAAACAAGAAGCCCGAGTGGACGAGGTGCAGCAAGAGCTCGAGGCTCTCGCCAAAAAGCACGAGTCCTTGGAGCTGGACTCTAAAACACGAGAGTCCGAGCTCGCGCAGGCGCTTGAAAGCGTTTGGAGCGCCAAGGCCGAAGCCCACAAGGCCTCTAGGAGATTGATGAGGCGAAGAAGATAGCAGCGGGTAAGGCATTCAATATGCAAAGCAAGCATGTGAAGGAGAATTTCCTTTTTCTTACCCGAGTTCAGAGCTCTCCAGGAGCGTTTGTACATCTTCCTCGCAGTGTGCTGGATGCCGCAGAGTTTTACCGGGCTAGGGAGGGGAGCTCAACGGAGAATTTGTTCTGGTCTTAGTATACTGGGACCGAACACCCCGTGTCCTTGAGAGACCAGCTGAAGCAGTCGGTCGAACTCCACAAGGCGGCCAAACAGGCCATGAAGGGCCTTATAGTCCGGATGTGGCCCGGCGAGCCCCTGTCCGACAGCTACTTCGGTCTGGTGAGACGGCTGGTGGAAGCCTGGCCACGGCTTGAGGTCATCAAGCGGTCCGTCTGCATCGAAGGTGCATGCAGGGCTTTTGCCCGGGCGAAGGTGCACTGGGCGAAGCTGGACACCGTGTAGCTTGTGAAGGAGGGGCCGCCGGAGGGCAAGGAGCATCGCCGCCCCAAGAATTATTATGAGGGTCTCCTGGAGGGATCCCGCCTAGTGGCAGATGAGTGTGCCAAGGATGTAATTTTTGAATGAACATGCTCATGTGATCCTGTAATATGAAACGAGTTCATTTGCGCCATGCGATGCTTTCTTAATTTAAATTATTACCTTCTATGCAGCCGTTTATAAAATCTGAGAGTTGGCCAGTCGTCGGCTTCTACCCCCATGTAACTAGTACTGGGGTGTTCGGGATAGATCTGAACACTCTTTACCCCAATTTTGGGTCCTTCAAGCGAGGTGTTCAGCGCAACGAACCAGATAATCGGACTATAATGCTTTATCACTCTCACTTAGCCATAGAAGTCTATGATTTTAAATTTTTGGCGAAGCCCCTGGTATTCAGAGGGCCGAATTTGGGGTGCTATACACGCCTAAGCCGGACAAGACCGACTCCTCGCCCGAAGCGGAAAAAGTGTTTAAGGACTTGAAACCTCTCGAATAGCGACCAGTCTCTCCCCTTATCATGATAGTCAGTTTTTGGCTTTCTCTACTGAGGTGCTCGCCCGGAAGAACCGGGACACAATCGCAGTAGTTCTCCCACCGCTACCTTAGCCGATATAGCGGAACGTAAGGTACCAAAGCGTGGGAGCCGGGCAACCCAACATTTGACCCAAGACATGATTCGGAGCTGATGCATATAATGCTATAAGTTCGGGGTGCCGCACTGTCGAAAGTTTTCAGACTTCTTACGCCGTATTATGGGGTAAACCAGAGCCCCTGGCATACTGACTGCACCCAAGCGCGCAGGTGCGGAATGTCGTAAATGGACATATAAGAGAAAGATAAAAACTTAAATAATGCAATAACAGATTAATAATATGCATTGTTATTTGAGTAATGCGTCAAAGCGCACTGGTACAAGTAGTGCAATAAGCGTAAAGTAGGATAATTTTAAATGTCCTATCCAAGGCAAGCTACGCAATAATAGTGAAAAGCGGGTATATCAAGTATTACTAGAGACCACCTGGTGGTTCCCGTGTTCATCTTAGCTTCTTGCTGCCTCAGTTGTTGCTTCCGGCATGTGTCCGGTAGTCGTACTGCCGGAAAGGCCTTCCGAAGAGTTAGGCCCTGAAAGAGAAAAGGGATGTCAAAGGTATACAACCCCTGGTGTGGTTAAGCCACAATGCGGGGCGTGTGCTGATTGTGCCCCCACCTATGTCCATGGTATTTTCAATGCGTAGTTATATACGTGTGGCACAAACTTCGTTGCTGCACAGGGACTGGGACGGGGGCCGAATTGCTAGGCGAGTGCAGATCGCGCCAGGCGATCCTGTTACAGATTATTCCGGACTCGCTTGAAGGTGTCCGGGGGCTGTAACGCCGAATGAGTGGTCTGTCTGAACAGGCTGCTCTGTGCCTCTGCTGCAAGGGCCGCAGTGTGCTCTTCCGTGCGGAGCGAGCGTTCTATGTTTCCATTTACTGTTATGACCCCGCGAGGACCTGGCATCTTGAGCTTGAGGTTGAAGGAAATATGCCCTAGAGGCAATAATAAAGTTATTATTTATTTCCTTATTTCATGATAAATTTTTATTATTCATGCTAGAATTGTATTAACCGGAAACATAATACATGTGTGAATACATAGACAAACAGAGTGTCACTAGTATGCCTCTACTTGACTAGCTCGTTGATCAAAGATGGTTAAGTTTCCTAGCCATAGACATCAGTTGTCATTTGATTAACAGGATCACATCATTAGGAGAATGATGTGATTGACATGACCCATTCCGTTAGCTTAGCACTTGATCGTTTAGTTTGTTGCTATTTCTTTCTTCATAACTTATACATGTTCCTATGACTATGAGATTATGCAACCCCCATTTACCGGAGGAACACTTTGTGTGCTACCAAACGTCACAACGTAACTGGGTGATTATAAAGGTGCTCTACACGTGTCTCCAAAGGTACTTGTTGGGTTTATTTCGAGATTAGGATTTGTCACTCCGATTATCGGAGAGGTGTCTCTGGGCCCACTCGGTAATGCACATCACTATAAGCCGTGCAAGCATTGCAACTAATGAGTTGGTTGTGGGATGATGTATTACGGAACGAGTAAAGAGACTTGCCGGTAACGAGATTGAACTAGGTATTGAGATACTGACGATCGAATCTTGTGCAAGTAACATATCGATGACAAAGGGAACAACGTATGTTGTTATGCGGTATGACCGATAAAGATGTTCGTAGAATATGTGGGAGCCAATATGAGCATTTAGGTTCCGCTATTGGTTATTGACCGGAGACGTGTCTCGGTCATGTCTACATAGTTCTCGAACCCGTAGGGTCTGCACGCATAAAGTTCGATGACGGTTATATTATGAGTTTATGTGTTTTGATGTACCGAAGGAGTTCGGAGTCCCGTATGAGATCGGGGACATGACGAGGAGTCTCGAAATGGTCGAGACGTAAAGATCTATATATTGGATGACTATATTCGACATCGGAAAGGTTTCGAGTGATTCGGGTATTTATCGGAGTACCGGAGAGTTACGAGAATTCGCCGGGGAGTATATGGGCCTTATTGGGCCATACGGGAATAGAGGAGAGAGGCCAAAAGGAAGGAGGCCCCCCCCTCTGGTCCGAATTGGACAAGGGGTGCAGCCCCTTTTTCCTTCTTCCTCTCCTCCTCTTTCCTTCTCTCCTACTCCAACAAGGAAAGGAGGAGTCCTACTCCCGGTGGAAGTAGGACTCCCCCCTTGGTGCGCCCTCCTCCTAGGTCGGCCGCCTCCCCCCTTGCTCCTTTATATACGGGGGCAGGGCGTCACCCCATGGACACAACAATTGGTCTCTTGATCTCTTAGCCGTGTACGGTGCTTGCCCCCCTCCACCATAATCCACCTCGATAATACTGTAGCGGTGCTTAGGCGAAGCCCTGTATCGGTAGAACATCAACATCGTCACCACGCTGTCATGCTGACGAAACTCTCCCTCAACACTCGGCTGGATCAGAGTTCGAGGGACGTCATCGAGTTGAACGTGTGCTGAACTCGGAGGTGCCGTGCGTTCGGTACTTGGATTGGTCAGATCGTGAAGACATACGACTACATCAACCGCGTTGTGCTAACGCTTCCACTTTCGGTCTACGAGGGTACGTGGACAATACTCTCCCCTCTCGTTGCTATGCATCACCATGATCTTGCGTGTGCGTAGGAAATTTTTGAAATTACTATGTTCCCCAACAGTGGTATCAGAGCCAGGTTTTATGCGTTGATGTTATATGCACGAGTAGAACACAAGTGAGTTGTGGGCGATATAAGTCAGACTGCTTACCAGCATGTCATACTTTGGTTCGGCGGTATTGTTGGATGAAGCGGCCTGGACCGACATTACGCATACGCTTACGCGAGACTGGTTCTACTGACGTGCTTTGCACACAGGTGGCTGGCGGGTGTCAGTTTCTCCAACTTTAGTTGAACCGAGTGTGGCTACGCCAGGTCCCTGCGAAGGTTAAAATAGCACCAACTTGACAAACTATCGTTGTGGTTTTGATGCGTAGGTAAGAACGGTTCTTGCTAAGCCCATAGCAGCCACGTAAAACTTGCAACAACAAAGTAGAGGACGTCTAACTTGTTTTTGCAAGGCATGTTGTGATGTGATATGGTCAAAATGTGATGCTATATTTTATTGTATGAGATGATCATGTTTTGTAACCTAGTTATCGGCAACTGGCAGGAGCCATATGGTTGTCGCTTTATTGTATGCAATGCAATCGCCCTGTAATGCTTTACTTTATCACTAAGCGGTAGCGATAGTCGTAGAAGCATAAGATTGGCGAGACGACAACGATGCTACGATAGAGATCAAGGTGTCGCGTCGGTGACGTTGGTGATCATGACGGTGCTTCGGAGATGGAGATCACAAGCACAAGATGATGATGGCCATATCATATCACTTATATTGATTGCATGTGATGTTTATCTTTTATGCATCTTATCTTGCTTTGATTGACGGTAGCATTATAAGATGATCTCTCACTAAATTTCAAAGATAAAAGTGTTCTCCCTGAGTATGCACCATTGCCAAAGTTCATCGTGCCCAGACACCACGTGATGATCGGGTGTGATAAGCTCTACGTCCATCTACAACGGGTGCAAGCCAGTTTTGCACACGCAGAATACTCAGCTTAAACTTGACGAGCCTAGCATATGCAGATATGGCCTCGGAACACTGAGACCGAAAGGTCGAGCGTGAATCATATAGTAGATATGATCAACATAGTGATGTTCACCATTGAAAACTACTCCATTTCATGTGATGATCGGTTATGGTTTAGTTGATTTGGATCACGTGATCACTTAGATGATTAGAGGGATGTCTATCTAAGTGGGAGTTCTTAAGTAATATGATTAATTGAACTTTAATTTATCATGAACTTAGTCCTGGTAGTATTAGCATATCTATGTTGTAGATCAATAGCTCGCGTTTAGCTACCCTGTTTTATTTTTGATATGTTCCTAGAGAAAACTGAGTTGAAAGATGTTAGTAGAAATGATGCGGATTGGATCCATGATCTGAGGACTATCCTCATTGCTGCACAGAAGAATTATGTCCTTGATGCACCACTAGGTGACAGACCTATTGCAGGAGCAGATGCAGACGTTATGAACGTTTGGCTAGCTGAATATGATGACTACTTGATAGTTTAGTGCACCATGCTTAATGGCTTAGAATCGGGACTTCAAAGACGTTTTGAACGTCATGGACCATATGAGATGTTCCAGGAGTTGAAGTTAATATTTCAAGCAAATACCCGAGTTAAGAGATATGAAGTCTCCAACAAGTTCTATAGCTAAAAGATGGAGGAGAATAGCTCATGCAGTGAGCATGTGCTCAGATTGTCTGGGTACTACAATCGCTTGAATCAAGTGGGAGTTAATCTTCCAGATAAGATAGTGATTGACAGACTTCTCTAGTCACCATCACCAAGTTAGTAGAACTTCGTGATGAACTATAGTATGCAAGGGATGACGAAAACGATTCCCGAGCTTTTCATGATGATGAAATCGATGAAGGTAGAAATCAAGAAAGAGCATCAAGTGTTGATGATTAACAAGACCACTAGTTTCAAGAAAAGGGGCAAAGGGAAGATGGGCAACTTCAAGAAGAACGGCAAGCAAGTTGCTGCTTGAGTGAAGAAGCCCAAGTCTGGTCCTAAGCCTGAGACTAAGTGCTTCTACTGCAAAGGGACTAGTCACTGGAAGCGGAACTGCCCCAAGTATTTGGCGGATAAGAAGGATGGCAAAGTGAACAAAGATATATTTGATATACATGTTATTGATATGTACTTTACTAGTGTTTATAGCAACCCCTCGGTATATTGATACTGGTTCAGTTGCTAAGAGTAGTAACTCGAAACGGGAGTTGAAAAATAAACAGAGACTAGTTGAGGGTGAAGTGAGGATGTGTGTTGGAAGTGGTTCCAAGATTGGTATGATCATCATCGCACGCTCCCTATACTTTCGGGATTAGTGTTGAACCTAAAATAAATGTTATTTGGTGTTTGCATTGAGCATAAATATGATTGTATCATGTTTATTGCAATATGGTTATTCATGTAAGTTAGAGAATAATTGTTGTTCTGTTTACATGAATAAAACCTTCTATGGTCATACACCCAATGAAAATGGTTTGTTGGATCTCGATCGTGGTGATACACATTTTCATAATATTGAAGCCAAAAGATGTAAAGTTAATAATGATAGTGCAACTTATTTGTGGCATTGCCATTTAGGTCGTATTGGTGTAAAGCACATGAAGAAAGTCCATGCTGATGGGTTTTTGGAATCACTTGATTATGAATCAGTTGATGCTTGCGAACCATGCCTCATGGGCAAGATGACTAAGACTCCGTTCTCCGGAACAATGGAGCAAGCAAAAGATTTGTTGGAAATCATACATATTGATGTATGTGGTCCGATGAATATTGAGGCTCACGGCAGGTATCATTATTTTCTGATCTTCACAGATGATTTGAGCAGATATGAGTATATCTACTTGATGAAACACAAGTCTGAAACATTTGAAAAAGTTCAAAGAATTTCAGAGTGAAGTGGAGAATCATCGTAACAAAAATAAAAGTTTCTACGATATGATCGCAGAAGTAAAATATTTGAGTTACGAGTTTGGCCTTCAGTTAAAACAATGTGAAATAGTTTCACTACTCACGCCACCTGGAACACCATAGTGTAAGGGTGTGTCTGAATGTCGTAACCATACTTTATTAGATATGGTGCGATCTATGATGTCTCTTACAGATTTACCGCTATCATTTTGGGGTTATGCATTAGAGACAACTACATTCACGTTAAATAGGGCACCATCTAAATCCGTTGAGACGACACCGTATGAACTCTGGTTTGGCGAGAAACCTAAGCTGTCGTTTCTTAAAGTTTGGGACTGCGATGCTTATGTGAAAAAGTTTCAACATGATAAGCTCGAACCCAAATCGTAGAAGTAAATCTTCATAGGATACCCAAAAGAAAATATTGGGTACACCTTCTATCACAGATCCGAAGGCAAGATATTCATTGCTGAGAATGGATCCTTTCTAGAGAAGGAGTTTCTCTCGAAAGAAGTGAGTGGGAGGAAAGTAGAACTTTATGAGGTAACTGTATCTACTCCCTTATTGGAAAGTAGTTCATCACAGAAATCTGTTCCTGTGACTACTACACCAATTAGTGAGGAAGTTAATGATGATGATCATGAAAGCTTCGGATCAAGTTACTACCGAACCTCGTAGGTCAACCAGAATAAGATCCGCACCAGAGTGGTACAGTAATCCTATTCTGGAGGTCATGTTACTTGACCATGATGAACCTACGAACTATGAGGAAGCGATGATGAGCCCAGATTCCGCGAAATGGCTTGAGGCCATGAAATCTGAGATGGGATCCATGTATGAGAACAAAGTGTGGACTTTGGTTGACTTGCCCGTTGACTGGCAAGCCATAGAAAATAAATGGATCTTCAAGAGGAAGACGGACGCTGATAGTAGTGTTACTATCTACAAAGCTAGAATTGTCGAAAAAGGTTTTTGACAAAGTTCAAGGTGTTGACTACGATGAGATTTTCTCACTCATAACGATGCTTAAGTCTGTCTGAATCATGTTAGCAAATTGCCACATTTTATGAAATCTGGCAAATGGATGTCAAAACTACATTCCTTAATGGATCTCTTAAAGAAGAGTTGTATATGATGCAACCAGTAGGTTTTGTCGATCCTAAAGGTGCTAACAAAGTGTGCGAAGCTCCAACGATCCATTTTTGGACTGGTGCAAGCATCTCGGAGTTGGAATATACGCTTTGATAAGTTGATCAAAGCATATAGTTTTATATAGACTTGCGGTGAAGCGTGTATTTACAAGAAAGTGAGTGGGAGCACTACAACATTTCTGATAAGTATATGTGAATGGCATACTATTGATCGGAAATAATGTAGAATTTTCTGGAAAGCATAAAGGAGTATTTGAAAGGAGTTTTTTCAAATAAAGACCCGGCGAAGCTGCTTACATATTGAGCATCAAGATCTATAGAGATGGATCAAGACGCTTGATAAGTTTTTTCAATGAATACATACCTTGACAAGATTTTGAAGTAGTTCAAAATGGAACAGTCAAAGAAAGAGTTCTTGCCTGTGTTACAAGGTGTGAAATTGAGTAAGACTCAAAGCCCGACCATGGCAGAAGAGAGAAAGAAAATGAAAGTCATTCCCTATGCCTCATCCATAGGTTCTATAAAGTATGCCATGCTGTGTACCAGACCTATTATATACCCTGCCCTGAGTTTGGCAAGGGAGTAAAATAGTGATCTAGGAGTAGATCACTGGACAGCGGTCAAAATTATCCTTGGTGGAATAAGGATATGTTTCTCGATTATGGAGGTGACAAAAAAGTTCGTCGTAAAGGGTTACGTCGATGCAAGTTTTGACACTGATCCAGATGACTCTAAATCTCAATCTGGATACATATTGAAAGTAGGAGCAATTAGCTAGAGTAGCTTCGTGCAGAGCATTGTTGACATAGATATTTGCAAAATACATACGGATCTGAATATGACAGACCCGTTGACTAAAATTATCTCACAAGCAAAACATGATCACACCTTAGTACTCTTTGGGTGTTAATCACATAGCGACGTGAACTAGATTACTTACTCTAGTAAACCCTTTGGGTGTTGGCCACATGTCGATGTGAACTATGGGTGCTAATCACATAAAGATGTGAACTATTGATGTTAAATCACATGGCGATGTGAACTAGATTATTGACTCTAGTGCAAGTGGGAGACTGAAGGAAATATGCCCTAGAGGCAATAATAAAGTTATTATTTATTTCCTTATTTCATGACAAATGTTTATTATTAATGCTAGAATTGTATTAACCGGAAACATAATACATGTGTGAATACATGGACAAACAGAGTGTCACTAGTATGCCTCTACTTGACTAGCTCGTTGATCAAAGATGGTTAAGTTTCGTAGCCATAGACATGAGTTGTCATTTGATTAACAGGATCACATCATTAGGAGAATGATGTGATTGACATGACCCATTCCGTTAGCTTAGCACTTGATCGTTTAGTTTGTTGCTATTGCTTTCTTCATAACTTATACATGTTCCTATGACTATGAGATTATGCAACTCTCGTTTACCAGAGGAACACTTTGTGCTACCAAACATCACAACGTAACTGGGTGATTATAAAGGTGCTCTACAGGTGTCTCCAAAGGTACTTGTTGGGTTGGCGTATTTCGAGATTAGGATTTGTCACTCCGATTGTCGGAGAGGTATCTCTGGGCCCACTCGGTAATGCACATCACTATAAGCCTTGCAAGCATTGCAACTAATGAGTTAGTTGCGGGATGATGTATTACGGAATGAGTAAAGAGACTTGCCGGTAATGAGATACTGACGATCGAATCTCGGGCAAGTAACATACCGATGACAAAGGGAACAACGTATGTTGTTATGCGGTCTGACCGATAAAGATCTTCGTACAATATGTGGGAGCCAATATGAGCATCCAGGTTCCGCTATTGGTTATTGACCGGAGACATGTCTCGGTCATGTCTACATAGTTCTCGAACCCGTAGGGTCCGCACACTTAAAGTTCGATGACGGTTATATTATGAGTTTATGTGTTTTGACGTACCGAAGGAGTTCGGAGTCCCGTATGAGATCGGGGACATGACGAGGAGTCTCGAAATGGTCGAGACGTAAAGATCGATATATTGGACGACTATATTCGGACATCGGAAAGGTACCGAGTGATTCAAATATTTATCGGAGTACCAGAGAGTTACGGGAATTCGCCGGGGAGTATATGGGCCTTATTGGGCCATACGGGAATAGAGGAGAGAGGCCAAAAGGAAGGAGGTGCGCCCCCCCCCCTTTGGTCCGAATTGGACAAGGGGTGCAGCCCCTTTTTCCTTCTTCCTCTCCTCCTCTTTCCTTCTCTCCTACTCCAACAAGGAAAGGAGGAGTCCTACTCCCGGTGGGAGTAGAACTCCCCCCTTGGTGCGCCCTCCTCCTAGGCCGTCCGCCTCCCCCCTTGCTCCTTTATATCCGGGGGCAGGGGGACCCCATGGACACAACAATTGATCTCTTAGCCGTGTGCGGTGCCCCCCTTCACCATAATCCACCTCGATAATATTGTAGCGGTGCTTAGGTGAAGCCATGCATCGGTAGAACATCAACATCGTCACCACGCCGTCGTGCTGACGAAACTCTCCCTCAACACTCGGCTGGATCGGAGTTCGAGGGACGTCATCGAGTTGAACGTGTGCTGAACTCGGAGGTGCCGTGCGTTCGGTACTTGGATCGGTCGGATCGTGAAGACATACGACTACATCAACCGCGTTGTGCTAACGCTTCCGCTTTCGGTCTACCAGGGTACATGGACAATACTCTCCCCTCTCGTTGCTATGCATCACCATGATCTTGCGTGTGCGTAGGAAATTTTTGAAATTACTACGTTCCCCAACAGAGGTATGCGTAATGCGGCACTGCATTGAATTTTGCAAATGTTGTCCGTCCGAGCAGTGCATGATAGCCACTGCGAAACGGGACGATGTCGAATATTATCTCTTCGCTTCGGAAGTTATCTGGTGATCCGAGGACCACTTCCAGTGTGATTGAGCCTATGCAATGGGCCTCTACACCTGGGATGACACCTTTGAAGGTGGTTTTGCTGGGTTTGATCCTTGAGGGATCGATACCCATTTTTCGCACTGTATCCTGATAAAGCAGGTTCAGACTGCTGCCGCCGTCCATAAGGACTCGAGTGAGATGAAATCCGTCAATGATGGGGTCTAGGACCAGTGCGGACGATCCGCCATGACGGATGCTAGTGGGGTGGTCCCTGCGATCGAAGGTGATCGGACAAGCAGAACATGGGTTGAACTTCGGGGCGACGGCTCCATCGCGTAGACGTCCCTTAGTGCACGCTTCCGCTCCCTCTTGGGAATGTGGGTTGCATATATCATGTTTACTGTCTTTACTTGTGGGGGAAACCCCTTCTGTCCCCCTGGGTTCGGCGGCCGGGGCTCCTCCTCGCCATCGCTATGCAGCCCCTTGTCCTTGTTTTCGGCATTTAACTTGTCGGCCTGCTTGAACACCCAACATTCTCTGTTGATGTGATTGGTTGGCTTTTCAGGGGTGCCGTGGATTTGACACGAGCGATCCAGTATGCGATCCAGACTGGACGGAGCCGGAGTATTTCTTTTGAATGGATTTTTCCGCTGACTGGATCTAGAGCCTTTGAATCCGGCGTTGACTACCGTATCTTCGGTGTTATCACCATTATTGCAGCGCTTTGGTCTATTACGACGCTGCCTACCGTTAACGTCTTTGGTATCCGAGGTATCCGAATTCCTTGATGTATTGTTGCTGCGAGCCGGCCAGCTGTCCTCACCCGCGCAAAAGCGGGTCATGAGTGTTGTGAGGGCTACCATAGATTTTGGCTTCTCCTGGCCGAGGTGGCGGGCGAGCCACTCGTCGCGGGTGTTATGTTTGAATGCCGCTAGGGCTTCTGCATCCGGATAGTCTACGATTTGATTTTTCTTGGTCAGGAACCATGTCCAGAATTGTCTGGCCGGTTCCCCTGGCTGCTGGCTTATGTGGCTCAAGTCATCAGCATCCGATGGCCGCACATAAGTGCCCTAGAAGTTGTCAAGAAATGCATCTTCCAAATCCTCCCAACTGCCGACGGAATCTGCTGGCAAGCTATTCAGCCAATGCCGAGCTGGTCCTTTGAGTTTTAGTGGGAGATACTTGATGGCATGTAGATCGTCACCGCGAGCCATGTGGATATGAAGGAGAAAATCCTCAATCCATACAGCGGGATCTGTTGTGTCGTCATATGATTCGATATTTACGGGTTTAAAACCCTCCGGGAATTCATTATTCATAACTTTATCAGTGAAGCATAAGGGGTGTGCGGCGCCTCTGTGCCGGGCTATATCCCGACGTAGTTCGTATGAGTCTTGTCTGCTGTATTTGGCCCGGGCGGATTTACTCTTGGTGTATCCGACGCGACGATCATCGTCCCGTGTGGGCGCACGTGTTCGTGTCCCGTATATTGACCTTGCGATTTTTGCCTTGCTGTCCAAGATGTCTCGCAGGTCCTTTGTGTTGCCCCAGGCCTTAGTATCTTTGACTGAGTGGCGACGGGGTGTGGGCTGAACTTTGGGCTGAAACGCCTCTCTGGCTCGGCCGCGTAGTGGCCGGTCAGCCGCATTGTACACTGGTGAATGAGGTTTGAATGCTTCCTCCTCGAGGTGAGGTAGCAACCTGCGTTTTGGGTAACTCTTGGACGGGCGCTCGAGTTCATGCTCCTTGGCCGCAAGGACTTCGGTCCACCTGTCTGCTAGCAAGTCTTGATCAGCTTGAAGCTGTTGTTGTTTCTTATTTAGGATATTTGCCGTGGCCATAAGCCGGCGCTTGAAGCGCTCTTGCTCGACGGGGTCCTCAGGCACGATAAATTCATCGTCGCCGAGGCTCGCCTCGTCTTCGGAGAGAGGCATGTAATTGTCCTCCTCTAGTTCTCCATCCGCTGCCTGCTCTGGAGGGCTAGCTTGTTCGTCCTCCAGCTCTTCGCCGTGCTGGAGGGGATTGTTGTTGTCTTCGGCGCTATCCGGAGTGTTGTTATCTGCTGTACCGGTATCACTGCTCTTACTGTGGCGGGACTTAGAGCGGCGCCGCTGACATCGACGCTTGGGTTGCTTCTTGGAGGGGTCATCCTCCGCTTTCTCCTCGCCATTGGCTTCTTTGGGGGTGTCCACCATATATATCATACGATGAGGTGGCGGTCCAGTGCCCCGAGGGCGGTGGATCCTGTTCGTCTCCGGCTTCGTTGTCCATACCGTCGAAGTCTTCGGAGACGAAGTTGAGCATGTAGGTTAAGTCGTCGACAGTGGCTACTAAGTGGGTGATGGGTGGGCAGCGAATTTCTTCGTCGTCCGCATCCCATTCTGGCCGGACATAGTTCGGCCAAGGCTCTCCTGACAGGGAGAGAGACCTTAATGAATTTAGCACATCTCCAAAAGGTGAGTGTTGAAAGATATCCGCGGAGGTGAACTCCATGATCGGCGCCCAGTCGGACTCGACGGGCATGGATACGAGCGGCTCGGAGTCCGTGGCCGAGGATGAATCCAGTGGTTCGGCAACACGGCTCTCGTAAGGGGTGAAGTCAGTATCCGGCTTCATCGCCACTGAGAGTGCGGCCTCCATGGCGGGGTCCATCCCTCCGCTCTCGGATGGCGCGACTTGCTCCGGATTAAAGGCCGGAGCAGCTGCGGATGCGATCTCCTAAACACTGTCCGACGGTAGAGTTACATCTTGCTCGTCGTGACGGCGCGACGCGTCCGGCATGGGCTCGATTCCGTCGAAGATCAAGTCTCCGCGGATATCGGCCGTGTAGTTCAAGTTTCCAAATCTGACCTAATGGCCAGGGGCGTAGCTCTCAATCTGCTCCAGATGGCCAAGTGAATTGGCCCACAATGCAAAGCTCCCGAATATGAAGATCTGTCCGGGGAGGAAAGCCTCACCCTGGACCGCATCGCTAGCGATGATCGAAGGAGCCATCAAGCCTTATGACGACGACATAGAGGAACTCTCAATGAAAGCACCAATGTCGGTGTCAAAACCGGGGGATCTCGGGTAGGGGGTCCCGAACTGTGCGTCTAAGGCAGATGGTAATAGGAGGCAGGGGACACAATGTTTTACCCAGGTTCGGGCCCTCTTGATAGAGGTAAAACCCTATGTCCTGCTTGATTGTTCTTGATGATATGAGTATTACAAGAGTAGATCTACCACGAGATCAGAGAGGCTAAACCCTAGAAGCTAGCCTATGGTATGATTGTCTGTTGTCCTACGAACTAAAACCCTCCGGTTTATATAGACACCGGAGGGGGCTAGGGTTACACAAGGTCGGTTAAAAAGAAGGAGATATCCATATCCGTATTGCCTAGCTTTCCTTCCACGCCAAGTAGAGTCCCATCCGGACACGGGACGAAGTCTTCAACTTGTATCTTCATAGTCCAACAGTCCGGTCAAAGGATATAGTCCGGCTGTCTGGAGACCCCCTAATCCAGGACTCCCTCATTTATCCTTAACTTTTTTGGTAGCCGAGGGCCCTTTGGGCTTTCCTTTGAACTTTCCTTGGGCAACAGCTAAAGCTTCACCAGGAGCAGCTGGTTCGGCCTTTCGCTTTTGTTTCCGACTGGAATTCCCTCCTCCGGTTTCTTGGGCGACTATTTTGTGTTTGCCACTCCGGAGTCGGTCTTCCTCTTCACCATTGGCATATTTGGTGGCAATCTCCATCATCCGAGTCAGAGTCATATCTCCTGTCCGACCGAATTTCAGGTTCAACTCCCGATACTTAACGCCTTCCTTGAAGGCACAAATTGCTTGGTGATCTGACACATTCTCTACTGTATGGTGCAACGTGATCCATCTCTGGATATAATCTCTCAAAGTTTCATTCGGTTTCTAGACACAACACTGCAATTCTGTCAACCCTGCCGGCCTTTTGCAAGTGCCTTCAAAGGTCCTAACAAACACTCGAGCAAGTTCCTCCCAACTGTATATGTTGCTAGGAGCCAACTGATTCAACCATGCTCTGGCAGAGCTCTCCAACATCAAGGGGAGGTGCTTCATGGCTACGTCATCATTGCCACCACCAATCTGCACAGCCACTCGGTAATCCTCAAGCCAAGTGTCTGGCTTGGATTCGCCGGTGAACTTGCTGACTCCAGTCGCCAACCTGAAGTTGGAAGGAATCACTGCTGCTCTGATGGCTCTGCTGAAACACTCGGGTCCTGAAACGTGCACCCTGCTTCCAGTCGGATGATCTCTATCATGGCCTTCTCTGTGAGCTCTTTTCCTATAAACCAGACCTTGAACGAGGATATACCTTGCATCAAAACCTGGCTCTCTGGGGTCGACTGGAATTCTTCGTTTGCCGTTGTGGGGGCGCCTGTCGTCTTGCCGCCGAGGCACATATGACCCACTCCTCGGAGGAGGCGTGGCCACTCGACGACGGTCATCGTGGTCGAGTCGATGATCATACTGCTCCCGGTTCCTGTACTGATCTTGCTGGTACCCACGTCACTCACACCGCGGAAGCAATCTCGGGCTATGGGCAGATTGGACAGTATCCGCCACCACAGACCTGCTGTGAATCCTATTCCACGACTGAGATACTGCTGTATTCTGCTCCCCCGCTGCCCAGAGTAAAGCCCGGATTTGCATCAAACCTCGGCCAGCTTCTGACTGGGAAGATTGAATTGACTCTGCTATTCTAGCTGCAGCTGTGAGATTCTGGATCGGAGTTCGATATACCTGAGTCGGAGGCGGAAAAAGTTGTCGTCGACTGGACTCGGGGATCTGCTGCCGAGCACGCTCGTCGAGTGCACTCAGCCAAGTTGGCCAGGCGCGCCTCCTCCAAGGCCTGGGCCTCGGGGGTTTCTCCAACGATAGGAGTGTGAAGTGCATCCATATTGTGGCGACGAAGATCTTTCCTCCGCTGCGAAGAGAGGGGTTCGGGGCGGTACTCCTCGTGAGCACGCGACGAATCGCCACCGCCATCGTCACTGCCTTCACGGGTGAAGCCAGGAGGACTGCGTGGTCCATTGACCATAAAGACTTCCATCGCGGGGGCGCTGCTGTCGCATTCGGACGCAGTCTCGATGGAGCCAATCGATAGATCGAACAGGCCGTAGAGAGTTTCATCGGGTTCGATTGCTGCGATTTGTGGGGTGGCCGATTGGCGGGCCACTGCATGCCTCACCCACCGCTGAAGCCGTGACCGACCGGATCGCTGGCGCCGGCGAACAATGGAGAGGGAGGTTGCCACAACAGCCGACTATACGAAGTCGACGGTTGCCGAAGAAGGACGCCACGAACGCACGCACGGAAGTGCGTCGCCCCGTAGACGGGGAGCGCCTCGACGTCGAGTGGAGCCTCATGGAGCCAAGCGGAGTCGTTGGCGATGAAGACGAGCGCGCCAAGACGGATCTCGCGGCCTTCAGCCAATCCTCCGCCGGAAACCATGATGATGGGAATCGGAGGAATCACAACTTCTCCAATAAACTGCTAAGACACCTGCCCCAAGGTGGGCGCCAACTGTCATGGATCTAAGACTGACAGTAGAATGGGGGTAGGTATGAGGAGGCAAGATCCTAGCTATGGAGTAGTTATACACACGAGTTTTACGAGTTCAGGCCCTTCCCGGAAGAAGTAACAGCCCTACGTCTCGGTGCCCTAAGGCGGTCGACTGGATTATATATATATATATGTGTGTGTGTGTGTGTGTGTGTGTGTGTGTTTACAAAAGATGCGAACCCTTGTCCCAGAGGAGGGGGTGGCTTATATAGAGTGCGCCAGGACCCCTGCTCCCCTCCGTTACACAGGGTTCAATGTACATTAAGAGAGGAACATTACTGGTAACGCTAGCCATTAAGTGCTATAAATGACAATTAAGCATATAAGTAAATGCTCGACTGTTGTTGGTGCAGAGTGGCTTTAGATCTTCTGCTCGTCGAGTGGCTTCTGCGACGGTCGAGTGACATTGATTCTTCCGAGTGGAACGTCTCTGGCCGAGTGGATGATGGTACCATTTGAATGATTCTGGCTTCAGGGTGATGTCCTATGGAGAGGTGTCTAGGTCAGGCCTATGACCCTACCCTAGGTACATAGCCTCATCAGTATCTACCTGCCGTTCCAAGTAAATTTGTATGTGCCAAACTCTAAACCTTCAAATGAAATTCTGTTTTGTATGCTCGAATAGCTCATGTATCAACTAGGATTGTTTGTATCTTCCATGCTAGGCGGGTTATTCTCAAGAGGAGTGGACACCGCTACTCACTCACGAGAAAATGGTTGGTCACCGGGATGTCCAGCCCCATGCTCAAATCAAATCAAAATAATTGCAAACAAAACTCCCCCAGGATTGTTGTTAGTTGGAGGCATCCGTTGTTTCGGGCAAGCCATGTATTGATGCTTGTTGGTGGTGGGGGAGTATAAAGTTTACCATTCTGCTTGGGAACCGCCTATAATGTGTGTAGCATTGAAGATATCGAGATCTCTAGGTTGTTATGTTGACAATGAAAGTATATAGCTCAAAATATTATTCATCTCTATTTCAAAATCGAGCTCTGGCACCTCTACAAATCCCTGCTTCCCTCTGAGAAGGGTCTATCTATTTACTTTTATGTTGAGTCATCATCCTCTTATTAAAAATCACAAGTTGGAGAGCACCGCTGTCATTTGCATGTCTTATTATTAGTTTACATTGAGTATGACTTGACTGGATCCCTTTTACCATGAATTACAATTTCCAGTCAGCCCTTGATCTCCAGAGGTGCTCTGCATTTATGTTTTGCGGTCTCAGAAAGAGCTAGCGAGATACCATCTTGTTATATCATATTATGATTGTTTTGAGAAAGTGTTGTCATCCGAGATTTATTATTATTGCTCGCTAGTTGATTATGTCATTGATATGAGTAAACATGAGACCTAAATGTTATTGTGAATATGGTTAGTTCATAATCTTTGCTGAAAACTTGAATGTTGGCTTTACATATTTACAACAACAAGAGCAAACAGAGTTTGTAAAAGTTTTTCTTTATCACTTTCAGTTTATCAACTGAATTGCTTGAGGACAAGCAAAGGTTTAAGCTTGGGGGAGTTGATACATCTCCATCGTATCTATTTTTCCGAACACTTTTGCCCTTGTTTTGGATTCTAACTTGCATGATTTGAATGGAACTAACCCTGACTGACACTGTTTTCAGCAAAATTGCCATGGTGTTATTTTTGTGCAGAAATAAAAGTTCTCGGAATGACCTGAAAATCAACGAAGAATATTTTTAGAATATATGAAAAATACTGGCGAAAGAATCAAGGCCAGGGGCCCCACACCCTGTCCACGGGGGTGGGGGCGCGCCTACGCCCACTGGGCGCACCCCCTGCTTCGTGGGCCCCCTGGTGCTCCACCGACCTCAACTCCAACTCTATATATTCATGTTCGGGGAGACAAAAAATCAGAGAGAAGGATTCATCACGTTTTACGATACGGAGCCGCCGCCAAGCCCTAATCTCTCTCGGGAGGGCTGATCTGGAGTCCGTCCGGGGCTCCGGAGAGGGGAATCCGTCGCCATCGTCATCATCAACCTTCCTCCATCATCAATTTCATGATGCTCACCGCCGTGCGTGAGTAATTCCATCGTAGGCTTGCGGGACGGTGATCGGTTGGATGAGATTTATCATGTAATCGAGTTAGTTTTGTTAGGGTTTGATCCCTAGTATACATTATGTTCTGAGATTGATGTTGCTATGACTTTGCTATGCTTAATGCTTGTCACTAGGGCCTGAGTGACATGATTTCAGATCTGAACCTATTATGTTTTCATGGATATATGTGAGTTCTTGATCCTATCTTACAAGTCTATAGTCACCTATTATGTGTTATGATCCGTTAACCCCGAAATGACAATAATCGGGATACTTACCGGTGATGACCGTAGTTTGAGGAGTTCATGTATTCACGAAGTGTTAATGCTTTGGTCTGGTACTCTATTAAAAGGAGGCCTTAATATCCCTTAGTTTTCAATAGGACCCCGCTGCCATGGGAGGGTAGGACAAAAGATGTCATGCAAGTTCTTTTCCATAAGCACGTATGACTATATTCAGAATACATGCCTACATTATATTGATGAACTGGAGCTAGTTCTGTGTCACCCTATCTAATAACTGTTGCATGAGGAATCGCATCAGACATAATTATCCATCACTGATTCATTGCCTACGAGCTTTTCACATATTGTGCTTTGCTTAGTTACTTTTCCGTTGCCATTGTTACAATCACTACAAAACTGTTACTGTTAGTTTTGCTACCGTTACCGCTACTATCATATTACTTTGCTACTAAATACTTTGCTGTAGATATTAAGTCTTTCAGGTGCGGTTGAATTGACAACTCAACTGTTAATACTTGAGAATATTCTTTGGCTCCCCTTGTGTCGAATCAATAAGTTTGGGTTGAATACTCTACCCTCGAAAACTGTTGCGATCCCATATACTTGTGGGTTATCATAGACAACAACAAATTTTCCTCCCAAGTGAGTGAGATAAGGTTCTCAACCCACGAGAGATAAAGGGTGTTTGGTTTCCCTCCATCAAATAACCGTGGGATAAATATTAGACAACTTCATATGTCCACAATACACCTAGTGCACTTGTTAATTACAATAGTTGCATAGTTTCACGGTTATTATAAGATAATGACAATATAAGTATCTTTGTACTAATAAAAGGCTAGAAATAAAAGTGCATATTAATCTTAAAGTTGTTTCTTATGTGTAAAATATGGTTGCATTTCATAGTTTTACTAGTATCATCTCTCATACGCATGTTGTTTCATAATATTAAGCATGGATATAAATATAAGACCTCGAACCATATATATGTTTACAACATAATTCCATCAAAAATCACCTACATCCCAGAAATCACTTGGATTTTACTTCATGTATGGTTCCTAATACCTATGATATTATGTACAAACTAAAAGACCTTGCATTAAGTTCGGTGGCATACTTGCCGAAATACAATCTACCATCCATAGTGATAATGATATAATGAACTTCTTCCACTTTACCTTTAGTAAGGCGATCAAAAAATGTACCAACATACACTAGTGCTTTTATCCTTTGAGTCACTCATGCTATTCATACTCTTGGTTCACTCCATCTAATGCACATTGTTTCTTCTATTGTCCGGGTATCATAGCCAGGTCAAGATAAGACTTAAGAATAGAGATCCACTTTGCATCTATAAATGCACCATCCAACTAAGATAACACCAGTGCATGGAAGAATAAATTTCATAAATAAAGATGATCATAATAATTTACGTCACCTCATATGAACTTACAAACCAAAGGACAATGAGAGATGTAGCTACTTTCTCCGTCCAGGGTTATTAGGCCAAACAAGCGGTGTCCATTCTTAGTATGCCGATGTATATCCCATCTTTATTCAAGGGAATTTAATTCCAAAGATGCATGCGTGCAATCCGGTATTAACTCCCGTTGTTCGAGGGAATTTAATTCCAAAGATGCATGCGTGCAACCCGGTATTAACCCCTGTTGTTCGAGGGAATTTAATTCCAAACAGTGCATGCGCGTAATCTGGAATTAACTCTCAAGCAGTTCTTTCACCATGCATGCGAGATCGGCGCGAGAGGCATCTTGAAAAAGAGTACTTACTTTTAGCTTCAATTTTACCAATGGTGTGTTTCCCTAATTGTAAATTATGTTTTAGCTAGATGGCCCGATGGGTGTATAGGGATTCTCAGATAAGGGTCTCTTTGGATTGCATGATTTTTTTATAGAAATTTGGAAAATGAAATATTCAGATTTTACCTACAAAGCTTTTTGGATCACTTCCCCATGGAATGTATCTTAGCGTCAATTTCACCATTGGGGTATTTCCCTAATTGTAAATTCATATTAGCTAGATGGTTCTATGATTGTATTCTCAGATGATGGTCTCTTTGGATTGCATGGTTTTATATAGAAATTTTGAAAATGAAATATTCAGATTTTTTGTACAAAGCTCTTTGGATCACTTTTCTTGTGGAATGTATCTATATGCCCTTCAACTCATAAATGGCAAGTTTGAGTTCAGTTTTCATTATTTTTTCTCTGAGAAGTCCAATACAATACCCTTTCGTCTCTCCCACCACTTTCTATTTGTTTCTCCGAATTTATAGGTTGCTTCCCATGAACCTCATCAAGAGAATGGCATACCTTCAATCACTTGAATCCACAGTATGTGGAGAAATTCATTGGCAGTATCAGACTAAATCCCACATGTTCTCCACACACGTTGTTTTCTCTTTAATGCGAAAATACATAGGCCAATGCCTATTATTTCCAATAGGAAAGAGGCTTCCAAGGATATGGAGGGAATTTTAGTGAAGTGTATGTCTTAAAGGTTACCTACGTTGGTTGCTTGATAAGTAGAATTATAACTATAATCCATTTGAATTTTTATATTTCTTTTTATACGCCAAGTAATGTAAATGCACATACACTTTCACACAAACAAGCGTTCATGGCTAGAGTTAGAGAGCTCCGAGATTGGTGAAGTAATGACAACATGTCATTGCTGACAGAAGTATTGTCGTTCACTAGGAGGATAGCCATTAAAATCTTCGAGTTATAAGACAAGTGAAGTCACCACAAGCACGTCAATGTTGATGGAAGTATTGTCGTTCACTAGGAGGATAATCATTTTGAGCAAAACATACTTCACCCGTTTGAAAAAAAAACATGAAGCTTTTCTGCACGTAGACCAAACAACGTGTGATCAAATGAAAAACTCTTATTTCTACCCCCGGTAACGCAAGTCGATGTCATACCTCTCCTCAATTCCAGTGATTTTCGCTCATCATTTATGTCATCTAGATGAGACTTAACAAAGTCACATCTAACTCCTATACCTTCTGAATATTCAAGTTAAAAGTTAAAAGAAAAATGCATGTGCTATTAAAATGGTGGAGGAGTTAGATGCGGCATAGTTAACTCTCATCTAGATAAGAGATAGCCACACCCGTATGTGAACATCGCCAAATGTGGAGAATGAAGGGGCGAGCTGTGGCTAGGAGAGTCAGTGTGTGAAGCAACTTTTCTCAGAATAAGAGGACGCAAAAATGGAAGGCGGAGTCATTTTTGGCAGTCCACCCAAAAATGGGCTCATAACGCCCTTCCTTCATGGAATTCATGTAACCGATGTATGACTTTTGTAGATGGCCAAAAGTACATAACACTAAACCTAGTAGAGTTTAATTCTCGAGTCCTCTGCCGACCCTCCTCCTTCTTTGCATCCCCTCTTTTATGATTCAATGGGCTCATCCCTTCCACAATTTTTCAATACCGTTCTCCACGTGACATCAAATGGTGTAAGAGTTAGATACAACATATTTAACTCTCATCTAGATGGGAGCTAGCCACACCCGTATGTGAACATCGCCAAACGCGGAGAATGAAGGGACGAAATATGGCTAGGAGAGTCAGCGTGTGAAGCAACTTTTCTTAAGATAAGAGAACGTGAAAACGGGGAGGGGGCCATTTTTGGCAGTCCACCCCGAAACGGGCTCGTAACGCCCTTCTATTATGAAATTCATGTAACCGATATACACCTTTTATAGACGAACGAAAGTACATAACATTAAACCCAGAGTTTAACCCCAGAAACTTCTCGAGTCCTTCGCGGACCATCCTCCTCATCCTCCTCCTCCGCATCCCGTCTTTTACCAGTCAACGTGCTCATCCCTTCCACAATTTTTCTATACCATCCTCTAACAATGCAGTCCAAGAAGAGACGCCATTTGTAACCATATATTTCCCGTCCCTGCACGCCAGCCAAAGAGTCCGATGCCGTGCCATGCAGCATCGCTCGCCCGCTCGCCCGCTCACCCGCTCGTCCGCCACCTTCTTCCCGTGATCCTTGAACACCACGATACGACCACCAGAGTGTAATAAGTGGAGTATAAGCAGATTCCCGCTCCACCCTAACAACATGTGTAATCCGCTGTTCACCGACTAAAGCGAAAAGCACATGCCCCGGCGTTAAAAGCCACGCACAATGGATAGACGATGGTCGCAGACGAGATACAAAAGCCGCGACCACGTATCGCGCCCCACGCGTCCCGTCCCGCCCGACGGCACCGCACGCGCGCGCTCCGATCGATCCGTCCGCCCTCCCTTCCTGCCACCTTCCGCAGCTACAAGGATCCGCTCCGCGTCGCCCGACCTCCACATAAAAAAATTCGCCCCAGCCGGAGCGAGGGGAGGAGCCCACCGCCGCGCCATCCCGCATCTACTACTACTAGTAGTCCCTATCTTCTTCCTCTTGCCTTGCCTCCGCTTGGTTGGTTGGCTGGTCACTCGGGCTCTGCTCTCCAGTCTCTCCGCCCAACCCTGTTCCGCTCACTTGTTTTGTTTGACTCGTCGCGGCCTTCTCGGAGCGGCAAAAGAAAAGCACCCGCCGCCGCTGCCGCTTCCGTCTTCCCCCGTCTCCTTGGCTCGGAGGAGGAGCAAAGCTGGTTGGAGACGGCGAGTGCGCGTCGGAGGAGGAGGAGGATTCTCCCGCAAGCGTCCAAGGCGATAAATCCTGCCGTGTGCCCCGCGGTGCGGTTTGCCGGGCGGGAATCGTCCGTCCGTCTTCCTCCGGTGACTTGGAGTGCGGGTGCTCCCATGGGCGCCGCGGCGCATTGAGGCGCGGGTGGTTTTTGTGGAGGCGAGCGAGGCATGGATCTGGAGCTCGCTCACGGCGCGGGGGCGCCGCGGAAGGTGAGCGAGCGAGCGAGCGAGCGCTCTGGTTTCTTGGATTCGGCGCCGGAGCTTCGCTCGGGCGGCTTTGTTTTTGTGTGTGTGTGTGTGTGTGCTGACGGGTTTTGCTGCTTCTTCTTCTTGCTGCTGCGCGGCGGAAGCGGGGGGATTCGTGGGCCGCGGTGCTGCTGCTGGCGTACCAGAGCCTCGGGGTGGCGTACGGCGACGTGGCCACGTCGCCGCTCTACGTCTTCAAGAGCGCCTTCGCCGGCGACGACATCACGCACACGGCGGGCAACGAGGAGATCTACGGCGTCCTCTCCTTCGTCTTCTGGACGCTCACCCTCATCTCCCTCCTCAAGTACGTCTGCATCGTGCTCCGCGCCAACGACGGCGGCGAGGGCGGCACCTTCGCGCTCTACTCCCTCATCTGCCGCCACGTGCGGGCCGGCCTCCTGCCCGGCGGCGGCAACAGCGACGACCTCATGGCGGACGACAAGGACGCCGCCGCCAGCCGTCGCGGCGCCGTCTCCAGGGCCAGGACGGTGCTGGAGAGGTACAGGGTGCTGCAGAGGCTCCTGCTCTTCTTCGCGCTGCTCGGGACGTGTATGCTCATCGGCGACGGCGTGCTCACCCCTGCGCTCTCCGGTTTGTTGCTTCACCCCACTCCCTCCCATCTCGTTCAATCGGTCTCTTGGCCCTCTGACGCGGGCGACGCGCTTCCTCCAACCCTTTTCAGTGTTCTCCGCGGTCTCGGGGCTCGAGCTATCAATGGAGAAGGCGCAACACAAATGTAGGTCCAGTCCGTTTCTTCTTTCAGCCGTTTCTATCTACTATTGCTAGATTACCAATGCTTGATTTTACTTGCTACTCCTTCCCATTGAGCTGGTTTATCATTTGAGCATTCGACCAGCACTACTAACTTGCTATGTTTGATTGGAGGACCATGCATATGGATGCTTAATGTGGCGTGCGTGCCAATGTGCAGATGTAGGGCTTCCGGTGACGTGCGCGATACTCGTATGCTTGTTTGCTCTGCAACACTATGGCACGCACAGAGTTGGGTTTATCTTTGCGCCAATCGTCTGCATTTGGCTTCTCTGCATAAGCATGATCGGGCTCTACAACATCATCCACTGGAACCACCATGTGTATCGAGCCCTTTCGCCCTACTACATGTATCAGTTTCTCAAGAAGACCCAAAAAGGTGGCTGGCTGTCACTGGGTGGAATCCTTCTCTGTGTAACAGGTATGGATAAGGTAGGCTGTTGCCTACTGCTTAGCTGTGACTCTGTTGAGGGATTGTCCTACACACAAGAACACAGACTTATTTGAAGTGCTGTTACCTGCAGGCTCGGAAGCTATGTATGCAGATCTTGGACATTTCTCGCAACGATCAATTCAGGTACGACTGTTTCGGTGATACCCCTTCTGTCAATTTGCCAAATACGAACTTCCCGATTTAATTCTGAATACACCATTCAGTAATTACTTGCATGAGTCAATTCAAAGAGGAAAATAAAGTCCTACCATATATACAAGTTAGGGTGACGCAAACCATCCATCCAATCGGAGGCTCAAGTGATTAAGTTGAACATCTGAAACACACAATTAATCCCTTGATAACACCCTACTAATTACTAATTTACTATTTACATCCCCTCTTTTCAAAGCACGAGGTATTGCACAACATGTTTCGCATTTCTTACTTGTTACTATGGTTGATGACCTTATTTGTGTGTCGATACGTTATATAGATATAAAATAATATTATTGTAGTCATATCATTTTTAATGTTATTAAAGTTGTGATAAGTTCACATAATTTCTATTAAAAAAAAGTTGCGCTAAAATCTAAGTGATATCCTTTTTTTCTTCTAATTGTCCATAATTTTATCCCCTTGTTTGGTCCACCTAACATTTGTTCCTTCCTTCCTTTAGGCTTTAGGGAGTAACTGTTATAGATAGCTGTCAAGTACTTGTTCAGTAAACATCGTACTTGATAGCAACCGTCTCTTGAGTATATTGTTTTCTGCACCCTACTAATTACTATTTACAATCCCTCTTTTCAAAGTACAAGGTATTGCACACCATGTTTCACATTTCTTACTTGTGTCACTATGGTTGATGACCTTATTTAATACTCCCTTCGTCCACAAATATAAGATGTTTTGGATAGTTCAATATGGACTAAATACGGACTGAAATGATTGAACAAACACACTAAAACGTGTCTATATACATCCGATTGAGAAAAGAAGTTAGAACATCTTATAATTATGAACGGAAGGAGTATTATTGTAGTCATATCTTTTTTTTGATATTATCTAAGTTGTGATAAGTTCACATAATTCTATTAAAAAATTCCCGAGGAGAGTTTCAAATCTAGCGGTGTTATATACTGGAGGGATGTTGTAATATTTGTACTGTAATAGAAGTTATGCTGAAATAGAAGTTATGCTACCATTTGTGCTAAAATAGCGGTATTAGAAATTATTGTTGCATCCTTTATCCTTTATATACGTGGATCACATATGTATATATTTGTACTATAATAGAATTGTGCTAAAATCTAAAAGTGATTTATCCTTCTTTTTCTTCTAATTGTCCTTAAATTTATCCCCTTGTTTGGTCCACCTACCATTTGTTCTTTCCTTCCTTCAGGCTTTAGTTAGTAACTGTTTAGATAGCTGTCAAGTACTTGTTCAGTAAAAATCGTATTTGATAGCAACCATCTCTCTAGTATATTGTTTTCTGCATAGGTGTGCAGATTCCATTTGAATGGCAATACTAATGAACTGATCTCCTTAAAAGGTCAATCAGTAGTTTAATCTTGTACAGATGTATATCTTTACTTGCAAGATACCTGGTGATCTTTGTTTTTCCCTCTGATTTAGGAGACACAACTTTAGTCTATTGTTTATTTTGAGAAATAAATCAGTTGTGACTCAGTATATAGGACTATTGTATCCTTGTTACTCCTATATTTCACATTACCTTCTACAGAGTTCCAGCTTTTAGTATCCATGTGGTACTCACAATTCTTAATCTAAAATCCGGATTATCATCAATTACTTATCTCAATGTTTTTGCTTCAATCAGATTGCGTTCATATCAGTGGTTTATCCAGCTCTTGTTCTGGCTTATATGGGACAGGCTGCCTATATCTCTCAACACCACAGCTTTGAGAATAGCTATCATATTGGGTTCTATGTTTCAGTACCAGGTATCCTTTTTGGGTGTGCCTTTTGTTATTTTAATTATTGCTGGTAAAATAATTGACAAGTATAAGATTTGCGCATTTTCGAGCATTGATGTATACAACTGTCCTTCTAGAAAAACTCAGATGGCCTGTTCTAGTGATCGCTATCCTAGCATCTGTAGTCGGAAGCCAAGCGATTATTACTGGTACCTTCTCAATTATCAAGCAGTGCTCTGCACTAAGTTGCTTCCCTGGTGTAAAGATCGTGCACACATCCTCTACGGTGCATGGTCAGATATACATACCTGAGATCAATTGGATCCTGATGATACTGTGTCTGGCTGTTACTATTGGCTTCAATAACACAAAGCACTTGGCGAACGCACAAGGTGAGACGAGTTAATATGATGACAGTTCTTTCCTATGGACACCAAGAAATGCAGATGCTATTTTCTTTTTGTATTTTCATGTACTGAAATGATTTCATAATTGCGGCAGTCCTAACCCTCCAACTTTCTTTATACAAGGTCTTGCGGTCATAACGGTTATGCTTGTCACCACTTGTTTAATGTCATTGGTTATCGTGCTTGTCTGGAACAAAAGTATCTTCATTGCCCTTGGTTTCCTGATTTTCTTTGGCTCAATCGAAGTAATGTACTTCTCAGCTTCCCTTGGCAAGTTTCATGAAGGTGCCTGGGTCCCTATTACCCTTTCCTTCATATTTATGGTGGTCATGTCTGTGTGGCACTATGGCACAATAAAGAAGTACGAGTTTGATGTTCAAAACAAGGTTTCAGTAAACTGGTTACTGAACCTCGGCCCTTCACTGGGAATTGTTCGTGTTCGAGGCATTGGGCTGATACATACAGAGCTTATGTCGGGAATTCCAGCCATTTTCTCCCATTTCGTAACAAATCTGCCAGCATTTCACCAGGTATGGACGCACCTTACCATATGTTTTTTTGTTTCAGCTTGCATCCTTCTATTTCATCAACATGTTTGTGGACCAACTTATATAACAGTTTTTCCGAATTGTACCTCGGAAGCTTGTAGAGTGCTTACAGATTATATTTTTGATCAGGTACTGGTCTTTCTCTGTGTTAAATCAGTTCCAGTGCCACATGTTGAACCAGAAGAGAGATTTCTGGTGGGTCGCATTGGTCCGAAAGAGTACAGGCTATACAGGGTCATTGTCAGATATGGGTACCGTGATGTGCAGCAGGATGACCTAGAATTTGAGAAGGAGCTAATCAACAGCATAGCGGAGTTCATTCGCAGTGGGGGGTCTGACCAGAATGGCTTTGTGGAAGGCAGCGAGAAACTCTCCTCCATTAGCAGCGGTGTCATTCCATTGTGGGAGGAGGACGGTGCCGGTGAAGTTGATGGGCCGGCATCCCCTAACAAGGAGATAAACCAACAAACTGTGGCGCCACAGCGAAAGAAAGCGAGGTTTGTGCTGCCAAAGAGCGCCCAGGTGGACGCCGAGGTGCGGAGCGAGCTGCAGGACCTGATGGACGCAAGGGAGGCTGGCATGTCCTTCATTCTGGGCCACTCCCACATGAAGGCCAAGAGCGGGTCTAGCTTCGTGAAGCGGATCGTGATCAACTTCTTCTACGAGTTCCTGAGGAGGAACAGCCGCGGCCCGTCCTACGCCGCCAACATACCCCATGCTTCCACCCTGGAGGTAGGAATGGTCTACCAGGTGTGATAGTACGTAGCCGGCTGTGTGAAAGTGAAGCTAGAGAGATCAGATCAAGTGTTGTTTCTCCGTCTGTATATATCCCCTCTCGTCGCCGACAATGCTAACGCGAGAAACGGCAGTAGATGCTGGAGCACGCCATGGGCTAGGCTAACAAACAGGCAGCAGCAGATCCTTGGAGAGCCCTGCATTAAGTGCATTTTTGTCTATCAGGTGTCAAAAGCCTTTTGTTGAGTTGGCCGGCCCTTGTGTTTGGTTTCCTTGGTCTGTTGGTGTTCATGTTGCTTTACTGGTGCAGCTGTAAGTTTGTAAGTGAGCAGAAAGATAGAAATGTTTATGTTTAGAAACTTTATTTTCTTATTACCTGTGACTAATATTGCAATGCACCGGCAGCATACTCGCAAGAATTAGCAGCTGTGCCTCGGCAACGGGTGGGTGCCTGTCAAGCCTTGGGTTAAGTTGGCCTTTGTTTTGGCTTCCTTGATCTGTTGGCTGTTGATGTTCTTCTTGTTCCTTTATTACTGGTGGAACTGGAAGTCTGCATGGGTCACAATCATTTCTAGATCCACACAAAAGTTATTTTGTACTCCCTCAGCGTTTAGATCACTATTCTTTACGGAGGGAGTACTAATATTCTTCGAAGCACCATATCTTGATTTTTTATTTGAAATGATGGTCAAAGTTTTACCTTGAAGAATGTGTCAATGTCCAAACTGCACATTCCTGACAAATGATAGTAGAATCATGAGTATCTTGGGTGCCAAATGGAAATGTAATTATATAGCAGTCATTTACCTTTTTGGCACTAGTGTAGAAAGTAGAATGATGGTATCAGAAGGCTATTAGGCAGCCAAGTAGGATCTACAAAGAAACTTATGAAAGAGAGCCTGAATGCCTATTGATGGGAAATAGTGTTCAATATATGAGAGGAACTCATAGTAAAAGTAGTGTGCCCATGAATAGTTGAAGGTTGTAAATCTACACATCTAGATCCACCGAGTGATGTGCTGCAGAGACAGACATCTCTACTGCTCTAGGAAGAGCTTTTGAGTGTCTGCACAACCTTTAGGAGTTGCAGCTGGGCTGCAGCCTGCAGAAGAGATAAAATAACGAACCACAAACTGCATATACTATTGTGAAGATAGTTATAATTAGCACAGACACCTTTTGACATTTTACCTTCTAACGGTAACACATTGATGTATACCATCGTTGATATGTAGCTATGGCCATCATACAAAAGTACGACGCAAAAGAAATTGAGGTTTGCCATTTAAATTCCAAGATGGACGAAAAAATAGTCTCGCCCCACACCCCCATGTCGCCCCCCCCACCTCGGGCGACTCGGGTGGCACCCCAACCCTAGCCACCACCGGGGCCTAACTCATCTTCCTCCCTTCCTCCCGCCGCCGCCGGAGGACGCCGCCGGCCCGCGCCCGGAGGCCGACGTCGGTGGCGGGGGTCCCTCCTCTCTCCCGCGTCTCAGGGGTGTTGGGACCCTCAACGTGCGTGGAGATGTGGCCGATCTAGAAGCGGCGGCGATGGCTTTGATGACGGCGGCGGTGGTCGGCCCTGCCTCGGGCCACGGGCGCCTGCCTGCGGCGGCTAGCCTGGATCGGGCGGCGGCGCGTCATCGGGCTTTAGATCGGCGACGACGTCGAGGGCCTGGTGGACTGCTCGGCGGCACCTCGGGCAGATCTGTTCTGGCCGGTGTAGCCAGTGGTGGTGGTCGTCTTCTTCGTCGGAGGTGGCCGGCAACAAGCTGGGTGGTCGGATCTCGAGATCCATCATCTAGTCCGAGCTGTGAGTTGTGGAGACATGGTTGCCGGTGAAAACCGAGCTGACAGCAGGCGATGGCGGCGTTCTATGCCGTTACCTTGATGAAGGCATTGTCGTGTAACTATTGTCGCCCCACTCGTACTGCTCCGGGGGAACCCTAGGATCTGGTGTTTCAGATCGGACGATGGTGGCACTGCAGTGTCGTTTCTCTCTTGGGAGCATAGTTTATGGAGCAGCGCTAGAAGTCAGAGGCAGGAGGTGGAGCGGCTTCGTCTTGCACGGAGTTTCGGTGGAGATGTCAAGTCATGCCTAACCGACAGGTGCTACGCTTTGTCATGCCTGGTCGGCAGGTGCTAAGCACGACAGATCTTCCAAAGACTTCAAACTGTGTCGGCTGGTGGTACTTGGCGGAACGATGCTAAGATGTATTGGTGGCGACCTCGATGTGCTCAGATGTTCACGCGTAGGGAGGTGGTGCCGTTGGGTGCCGTGATGGCATCGACGACAACTAGACCGAGCAAGGCTGATGCATCAGTACAGTTCTGAAGATGGAGCGGTTTAGTTGGCGGGGGCCTCTGAGAGCGCGCCAGACCGGTGTGTGCCCCAGACCCGACAAGTGGCTAGGTTGGGGCCTCAGGTCTTGGATGTTAGGCTTAGCTGCGAGGTCTGCGATATTAGGCCCGGACTATTAGCATCCCTTCATCAACTGGATATGAGTAGCGACAGATGTTGCCTAGACGATGACTTCAAACTTAATGTTGTATTTCTTTGTAAGGATTTTTGTGAGTAACTAATAAAGTGGCTGCATGCATCATCCAGATGCAGAGGCTGGGAGTCTTTCTCTTTTTCTATTTTTTTTTGAATTCCAAGATATGAGAATTAAAAGACCAGTTTACATCGAAGTTCAGTGGGATGAAGTTATATAATTAGCTTGGAATTACTACGGTTTGTCTGCTGGTTCATTTTTCATAAATTCCCCTCTGATTCAGTTAGCTGATGGACAATTTTTTATAACAGAAACTAACTTTACATACATCACACATGTAAAAAAAATAGTACGCCATAAGGTTTTTCAGTTAATTAGTGTGCACACCGCAAGAGAACATAAGTCAACATATACTAAAAGTAAAAAAAAAATCCTGAAACTCATAATATGAGTAATCTGTACGAACTGGAACTGAAGCGCTTTGAACAACAAAACATCTGCATGCAAGACCAGAAGATTGGAATCTAGTTTCTCTGAGGGCTCGTGTCTCAAAGGATATATAAGAGCATCTCTAGCAGACCCCGTATTCCGCTCCGACCCGAAAATAACCGTCAAAATACGGGTTGGCACGGAAAAACCTGCCCGACCAGACACCGCATATGCGTCCGACACGTAAAAATTTTTGCGGTGCGCGGCAAAAGATCTTCCTCGATCTCTAGATTCACGGGGTGGGAGGATGACCCGAGCTCGGTCCCTATCCGCAGCGAGATTTGGCGGGAGGGACATTTCCGCGCGGCCATTCCCGCTCCCCCCACCACCATTGCCTCGCCACCTCCCGCTCCGGTGCATCTTCCCAGGCAGTCCTTCGCCGCCATGGATGACTCCCTGCTGTCCCCTGACACCATCGTGGTCGCGCACGCTCAATCCCCTCGGGCAGATCTCGTTGCCGGCCATGTTGGCCTCTCCGTCGCCCAAGGCACCATTGCGCCTGCCCGCAAGCAATGTTGGGGATATTGCTTATCGGGAACTTATCGGTCGACCCATGATAAGGGGTAAATCGGCCAGTTTATCGGCATATCGGCCGATTTATCGCCATATCGGCTGATTTATCGGCCGATTTATCTTATCGGTCTGACAACGGTAAGTGATAAATCGGCCGATTTATCGGCATATCGGCAGATATCTTGAACAGTGCCCGCAAGCGGCAGGGCAACATGGTCGTGCAGGGCGAGAATCCGGCTGCCACCGCCGCGAAGGCCCGCGCTCCGGGCACCAACGCCGCTGCGCGATCCCGGCTGGCGGCAGAGAAGGTCGGCAAGGTCTCCGGCGTAAAGCGGAAGAGGACTCCGGCTACAAAGAAGCCGGCTCCTTCATCCACTCCCTCCGCCCCGGAAAGAGGTTCCCCGATGATGCCGCTCAACGGTACTGCTCCCACCGCAAGCGGGGTGTTTGACGAAATGGCCGGAAGGTAGGCGTCTTCGGTCATGGCAATTTTCTTTGCTTTTCGCCATTTGCGATAGCTCGTGACTTGTTGTCGTTCACTATAGCGGTGGTTTGAACAATGGAACTGCCGAGTTCGTGAACTTGTTGGACACCAACGCCGTTGACATCGATCAAGCCCCGTTTGCCACATTCGATTACAATAAAACGGAGGGCGGCGTGGATGATCATGGTGGTGAAGAAGAAGTGGAGGAGATCGATGAGGGGGCGTATGAGCAATCGCAAACAAAAAGTGGAAAAAGCTAGAGATCGAAGAACTACACGATCTTGGAAGATCAAATCTTGATCAAGGCATGGAGTGTGGTGTCCCTGCTTGATGCATGCACGGGTACTTCTCAAACCGCCAAGAGGTATTGGCAAAGGATCGAAAATCAATACTTCCGCATGATGGCAAAGTATCCCAATAGGACTTCACGCACCTTTCGGTCGCTTCAAGGGTGTTGGGATGCGATCAAGCCTATTTGCAGCCGTTGGGAAGCTTGCTTGGAGCAAGTACGCAATGCACCTCCAAGTGAAACCGTGGAATCCGACTATATGAGTTCGTTTTGACTTTGTTCAAGTTGTGCACATCATATTGCATCACATGAAATGATTGCATCATTTGACTTTGCTCAAATTATGTAGAAAAAAATTTCCCAACATAGATACAAAGACATGGAAGCTTCGGAAGGCAAATTCTTCGAACTAGAGCATTGTTGGGACTTGCTCAAAGAGTGTGAGAAGTGGAAGTTGATTGGCAAAGAATCCCCACCGAAGAGAGTTTCACTTACAAACATGGATGAAGATGAGGATGATGATGGCCCAAGAAACTTTAACAAGCCCGATGGCAACAAGAAGACTAAGGAGAAGATGAAGAGAGAGCACGAAGCGTCGAGCTTGAGGGAGAAGATTGATGTCATGGTGTAATCAAATGAGTTGATGTTAGCGAAGACGTTGGAGATCAAGAAAGAGTTGGCCGAGAAGAAGGCAAGGGAGAAGCAAGAAAAATGGCAATTGCTCAAGGAAGAGGGGCTGCGCAAAGCGGCCATTGAAGAGAGAAGAGCACGTGCCATTGAAAACAAAGCCATGTCCAAGTTGCTCGCCGAAGAGAACAAGATCATGACAATGAACCGCAATGACATGGATGATCTCACCAAAGAATGACATGATATGGCAAGAAGAGAAATCTTGAAGAGGAGAATGGTTGCGTCGGCCAGTGCGTGTTATAGTGCCGGAGATGTTTTCTCGGCGAGGTTTGGAACCAATGTCGCCGATGCGTTCAGTGCACCAGCCGATGATTTCGATGCAGGAGTTGGAACAAGCGCCGGAGGTGGATTCGGTGGTTTCGATGAACTCCATGGACTCGATGGTGCGGAGTGAAGATCGATCAATATGATGCCGGACGTGGTCATCACTTTTGCAAGACCCTCTTTTGCGTTTGTCCTACAAAACTTAAGCTTTTATTTGCGCTTGAACTGTGTTCTATTGTTTGAATTTGAACTTATTTGTCGGAACTGATGTCAAATTCGATAATTGGGCGTCTTCGGTTTACGGGTCGACACGGCGGTGCCCGAGCATACCGTGCGTAGCCGATCCATAAAAGAGCATATTCACCGAATATTCGTTTTACGAGTCCGTTTTGCGGGGTCTGAGTCTGACCTCGTCCGTGTCGGCCTGCATATATACTTTTTCATAAACTGCAAAAGACTTATGCGGGTTGCGATTTTGCAGGGTTTGCTAGAGATGCTCTAAATGAGTAAGTAAAATATGGCAAAACGGGAACATACCATGCATGGAGTAGCTGTTATGAAATGTCAGTTGTATCATCAGTCCATTACTATCCTCCATGAGAATCAGGTCCAATTTTGTGTTCATGTAATAAAATTGATGGAAGAACTAATGATTTGTACAGGCAAATATGCAACGTTGGACAGGGGATTGGAGATGAATTACATGAGTAAAAAATATTTAGATCCCAAAACCACTTACTGTGCATTATGTGGTGTATTCAAATGGGAATATAACCAACAACTTAAGTGCATGATCGAGCGACATGCAATGAACTCAAACGGTGCTGGCTGAATAGCTCAACTATCAGTTCGCCGTAGTTCCTCCTGAATTGCTGCAAACTACCATCGATATGCGTCGTCCGCTGCATCATCCATCATTCATCTATGGGAAATAAACTACTCAGCACTTGGAACTAAAAAAAAGTTAAGAGTTTGTGGCGAGATGGGATCAGATGACAAGCTAATTATAACTTCAAAAAAAAAACAAGCTAATTATTACAGGTACAAATTTTGGGGACGACGTGTTATTCGTCGGACGGCTACATATATAATCAATCAGCAGTTAGGATGGATAACTAGGGATTGTTTCTAGGATATTTTTTAGGGGAAACTTTTAAACTTTTTTTGAGTTGTTGATGTCCGTTTTTGAGACCCACTTATTCCAGGTGGTACTATTAATTTATTCATCTTGAATCATTGATAGTACAACGAACATCCGAAATAATAAAAATTACATCCAGATTCGCAGAACACCTAGCGACTACAAACACTGAAGCGAGCCGAAGTCGCGCCGCTGTCATTGCCCCTCCCTCATCAGACCCGGGTACAACTTGTTGTAGTAGACGGTCGGAAAGTCGTCGTGCTAAGACTTCATAGGATCAATGCACTAGAACAACAACAGCCGTCGATGAAGAGAAGCTTAGATCGTAAGGATCTAACTTGAAGATACATAAAAAAAGACGAAGAAAGACCGGATCCGAGCAGATCCATCAAAGACAACCACCGACCGAATCCTGCGAGATCCCCCGGAGACACACCTTCACACGCCCTCCGACGATACTAGACACACCACTGGACAGAGGCTAGGTGGGGAGAACCTTATACCGTCTTCAAAAAACCGTCATCGTCTTGTCTTCCTGAGCAGGACATAAACCCTAACAAAATTTAAAAAAACACCTAAAAACGAAGCCCTTGCGCCGGCAAGGGCCGGGAGCCACCGCGCACCCATAGCCCTAAGGCCACAAGAGACGTGGCAGATCGACGACACTACTGACGGGAGGCAGAAACCCTAGCCGCCTTTTCTTGGGAGGAGAAACGAAGGGAAGCACGGGTTGTTTCTAGGATTAACGCGAAGCCTTGATTGCCTTCAATTAGTAAATAAATATAAATATAACATATATTGCACTCTTTTTTGTTTGAACAAGTAGATTGCACTCTTGGCCCTGCCCAACCCCAACATTGCTGCTGGAGTTCTTGGTGGATATTAGTGGGATCTCTAATTTGTGTTGCTTAAAAAATCAATTTCAATAATTTAATCTGTGTAAGTAAAAGAAATGAGATCAGTGACGAAGCAGAGTAGCAACAAGATGTCCCACGTGGGTGGCCGGCACAACTGTTTGACCGATCTTTTCCCGATCGAACTTTCTTCTCCTCCAAGCTCGCTGCAAGCATATCCATTAGTCTTCTACCGCAAGAAATCATTTAACAAATGGGACGAAGACAGTGATCCAACAACACAGTGACACCGCTACATAACACGATGCCAAACCAGTCTTACACTCCAAGAAATGTTAAAACAAATACAAAGAGGAGACTAATCAAGCTCCTAATCAACCTCCTAACCAGTGACACCTCTATATAAGACGATGCCAAATGTGCCACCAGTCAATGCACACTCTTTTAGCTTCTAGTAGCCCAACCTCTCTTGACCATTGAGAAAAATGGCTTTTGACCTTGCAGCTGCGGCGACGGCAGTGCCATGGAGCTACCTCCTGTACGGGCTCACGGGCTCTGCGCTCCTGTGGCAGGCCCGCCTGCTGCTGGACCGGCTGTGGTGGCGCCCGCGGCGGCTGGAGCGAACGCTGCGCGCGCAGGGCGTCGGCGGCACGCGGTACCGCTTCCTCATGGGCGACCTCAAGGACTTCGGCCGGCTCAACGACGAGGCCTGGTCCAAGCCATTGCCGCTGCGCTGCCACGACATCGTGCCCCGCGTCATCCCGTTCCTCCACAACAACGTCCGGGACAACGGCAAGCCCTGCTTCTCTTGGTTCGGACCGGTGGCCAACGTGGCCATCACTGACCCTGAGCTTATCAAGGACGTGCTGTCCAACAAGTTTGGCCACTTCGAGAAGCCCCAGTTCCCGGCTCTCACCAAGCTGCTCGGCAACGGCCTCACCACCCATGAGGGGGAGAAATGGGTCAAACACAGGAGGATCCTCAATCCCGCGTTCCATCTTGAGAAGCTCAAGGTCAGCGGAAAAAATTGCACACAATTTAGACAAATTTCATTTCAGTTTGTGTGGTATATAATGAACAATTTATTTACGTTATCTTCGAATTTCGCTTCAATTTCAACTTTAGAAAGATTATACGTATATATGTCACCAGATGGAGCTCATGCTTCCGTTAGTTTATGGCTCAATTTGCAGCTCATGCTACCGGCTTTTTCTGCGAGCTGTGAAGAGCTTATCACCAGATGGAAGGAGTTGGATGGTTCTGACGGATCGTGCGAGGTGGATGTGTGGCCGGAGCTCCAGAACCTCACCGGGGATGTCATTTCCCGCACAGCTTTCGGAAGCAGTTATCTCGAAGGAAGGCGGATATTCCAACTGCAGTCCGAACAAGCTAAGCTCTTTGTTGGTGCAGTCCAGAGGATTATTATTCCGGGTTACCTGTAAGTTATTATGTGATTCTTGGGTTTTTCCTCGCTTTTGCTAATTTTTCAATGGATTAAATTTCTTAAAAATCGCAATCAACGCTAGTCATGAATATTTTTCCTTTTGGTTACACTTTTTTTACGTCATGGGACCTGCCTGATGTACCGCAGATTCTTGCCCACCAAGAACAATTTGAAGATGCGCAAAAACAATAAGGAGGTCGAATCAATCTTACAAGGTCTAATTAATAAAAGAATGCAAGCTATGGAAGAAGGTAAAAAATCCGAAAATGATCTACTAGGCCTGTTGCTAGAGTCAAATATGAAGGACGTGGACGAGAATGGCCAACCTAGGCAAGGAATGGCAATGGAAGATGTCATCCAGGAGTGCAAGCAATTTTACTTGGCAGGAATGGAGACAACGTCCGTATTGCTGACGTGGACAATGATTGTACTAAGCATGCATCCAGAATGGCAAGACCTTGCGAGGGAGGAGGTCCTAGGTTTATTTAGGAAGAACAAACCCGAGTATGAGGGCCTTAGCCGACTCAAAACGGTGAGTGCTAGCTTAAATTAATGTATTTTGTTTTCTTAACCGCGGAAGGTAACATGACTTTGAAGGTATAAATAATTGATTTTTATCTTTCCACTAATTTTAGGTGACCATGATCCTTCATGAGGTTCTTCGGTTGTATCCATCGGCTACAACTTTTAGCCGAAAAACATATAAAGACATGGACATCGGAGGCGTCAGATACCCCTCGGGCGTGTTCGTCGAGGTGCCCGTTCTATTCATCAATCATGATCCAGACATATGGGGAAGTGATGCCAATGAGTTCAAACCAGAGCGATTTGCCCAGGGGATTTTCAAGGCATCCAAGCATCCGGGCGCCTTCTTGTCATTTGGTTGGGGGCCACGGGTGTGCATCGGCCAGAACTTTGCAATGCTCGAAGCCAAGATGGCGCTAAGCATGATCCTTCAACATTTCAAGTTTGAACTCCCATCATCGTATACGCATGCACCGCACACCGTGATGACATTACAACCGATGCATGGTGCGCAAATTAAGCTCAGAGCTATCTGACAAGGTGCACATTTAAGCCAATATTTGGTTGTTCTTAATTATCGGTGTAAACAATGTTGGCTTTTGTAAGATGAACTCTGTGTTTTACCTTTTCGTGTAAGCAATATTGGTTTGAGTAAGATGAACTATGCATTTGACTTATGGTGTAAACAATGTTAGTTTTTGTAAGAAGAATTATGTACAAGTCAATAAAAATGTCGTCATAATGTGTTGGATCTTGCTTGTAGGCTTGAGTAACACGTATACGTGTTGTTATGAAAATAACTTTTGACTATGGTGTCGTTAGTAACGTGGTCAAGAATAATATGAGCGGAGGTGTGCACGTCGTCTTATAGAGAAGGTTGGAGTACACAACCAAGTTTGACTCGTGGATATTTTTTGAATAGGTTCAGACGCCTCACGAGAGCGTAGCCTACTCCTATATGAAGAGCGGAATCGAGAGATGGGCTTGTCTCAGAGAACGCCGAGAGCGTAACCTTTTCCGAAACTCCCTAACTATCGGCGATCCAAGCCTTACGAGGTCCATCGGACCCCGAAAACCGAGCTCCAACGAAATGTGGTCCTATGAAAGGGGTGTGCTTCTCCACTTGAGTTTATTCAAGTGGGAGTGAATGAGATTGCATGCCCGTCGGGGGCTATTAATAGGCTGTGAGTCCTTGAAAAATGATAAGGCTACCCTTCAAAGCCGTAGGTAGGAGGGATGCATTGGTAAATGGTGGTCGATGAATCCATGAAGACTATCCAAAGGAGGTTTTGTTGGAAATATGCCCTAGAGGCAATAATAAATTGGTTACTATCATATTTCCTTATTCATCATAAAGGTTTATTATTCATGCTAGAATTGTATTGAACGGAAACGTAAATACATGTGTGAATAAATAAACAAATACTAAGTCCCTAGTAAGCCTCTACTAGACTAGCTCGTTGATCAAAAGATGGTTAAAGTTTTCCTAACCATAGACATGTGTTGTCACTTAATAATGGATCCTAACCATAGACATGTGTTGTCACTTGATAATGGGATTATGTCATTAGGATAATGATGTGATCGACAAGACCCATTCGTTAGCATAGCATATGATCGTTCATTTTTTGCTATTGCTTTCTTACAAATACATGTTCCTTCAACCATGAGATCATGCAAGTCCCGGATACCGGAGGAATACCTTATGTGCTATCAAACGTCACTTCATAACTGGGTGATCATAAATGTGCTCTACAGGTATCTCCGAAGGTGTCTGTTGAGTTGGCGTGAATGGAGATTGTGATTTGTCACTCCGTATGACGGAGAGGTATCTCTGGGCCCTCTCGGTAATACATCATCACAAGAAGCTTGCAAGCAAAGTGACTAAGGAGTTAGTTACTTACAAGATGATGTATTATGGAATGAGAAAAGAGACTTACCGGTAACGAGATTGAACTAGGTATGGAGATACGACGATCGAATCTCGAGCAAGTAACATACTGACGGACAAAGGGAACTATGTATGTTGTCATAAAGGTTTGACCGATAAAGATCTTCATAGAATATGTACGAACCAATATGGGCATCCAGGTCCCGCTATTGGTTATTGACCGGATAAGCGTCTCAGTCATGTCTACATCATTCTCAAACTCATAGGGTCCGCACGCTTAATGTTAGTTGATGATATAGTATTATATGAGTTATGTATGTTGGTGACCTAATGTTGTTTGAAGTCCCAGATGAGATCAAGAACATGACGAAGAGCTTCGGAATGGTCCGGAGGTAAAGATTGATATATATGATGATAGTGTTTGGTCTCCAGAAGGGTTCCGAAATTCACCGGAAGGGTTTCGGAAATTTTCAAAAATGTTCTGGTGCGAGGACACTTTGGTTTGGCCAAGGGGTAAAGCCCACGAGGCTTTAGTTCGGTGCACAAAGAATTAGTATGGAAGGCAAGGGCTAGATGCCAGGGTTCATGGCGTCTACCCATGGGTTAGACGCCAGAGTCTGTGGCGTCTACGTAAACGCCTGGAACCGTGGCGTTTAGCCCTAGAATCCGAGGACTCTTCTTTGCGTTCCAAACCTATTTTGGGGAGGCCCTCTCTCTAAGTAACGACCCCAAGGCTCAACATATAAGTAGAGGAGCAAGGCTAGCCCCTAGAACACACCACGATTCACCAAGCCGTGTGTCAGCGCCCCTCTCCCTCTAGTTCATCCTCCGCTCTAATCCGTTGTGCTTGGCGAAGGCCTGCAGAAATAGTTTCACCACCACCGTCACCACACCATCATGCTGCCAGAACTAATCTACTACTTCGCCCCTCTTGCTGGATCGAGAAGGCGAGAACATCATCGAGCTGAACGTGTGCTGAACGCGGAGGTGCCATGCATTCGGTTCTTGATAGGAACGGATCGTGAAGTTGTACGACTACATCAACCGCGTTGATAAACACTTCCACTCAGCGATCTACAAGGGTATGTAGATGCTCTCCCCCTCTCGTAGTTATGCATCTCCATGGTTAGATCTTGCGTGTGCGTAGAAATTTTTTGTTTTCCATGCAACGTTTCCCAACAGTGGCATCTGGCTAGAGTCAGGTCTATGTGGAGATGATATGCACGAGTAGAACACAAAGGAGTTGTGGGTGGTGATGTTCATATTGCTTACCACCAATGTCTTATTTTGATTCAACAGTATTGTGGGATAAAGCGGCTCGGACCAACCTTCCATGTCCACGTACATGAGACCGGTTCCACTGACTAACATGCAACTCGTTTTACATAAAGGTGGCTGGCGGGTGTTAGTTTCCACTTTAGTTGAATCTAATTTGACTACGGCGGTCCTTGCAGAAGGTTAAATGGCAACTTGATAATCACCATTGTGGTTTTGCGTAGGTAAGAACGGTTCTTGCTAGTTGCCCATAGCAGCCACGTAAAACTTGCAACAACAAAGTAGATGACGTCTAACTTGTTTTTGCAGGGTATGTTGTGATGTGATATGGTCAAGACGTGATATGATATATATGTTGATGTATGAGATGATCATGTTTTGTAATAAGTTCACGACTTGCATATCGATGAGTACGACAACCGACATGAGCCTTAGGGTTGTCTTTAATTATTTTATGACCTGTGTGTCAATCACTAAGTGCCATGTAATTGGTTTACTTTATCGCTATGCATCAGCAATAGTTGTAGAAGCAATAGTTGGCGAGACGACATCGACGCAATGATAGAGATCAAGGTGTTGCGTCGGTGACGATGGAGATCATGTCGTTGCTTTGGACATGGAGATCAAAAGCACAAGATGATGATGGCCATATCATGAACATTTCTTTGATTGCATGTGATGTTTATCCTTTATGCATCTTATTTTGCTTAGAACGACGGTAGCATTATAAGTTGATCCCTTAACTTAATTTCAAGATAAAAGTGTTCTGCTGAGTATGCACTGTTGCTAAAGTTCGTCGTTTCGAAGCACATCGTGATGATCGGGTGTGATTAGAATCTACATTCACATACATCGGGTCTAAGCTAGTTTTGCACATGCAGAATACTTGGGTTAAACTTGACGAGCCTAGCATGTACAGACATGGTCTCGGAACACTATAGACCTAAAGGTCGAACATGAGTCATATAGTAGATATGATCGACATGGATATGTTCACCATTGAAGACTACCCCATCTCACGTGAGGATCGGACATGGGTTAGTTGATTTGGATCATGTATCACTTAGACAACTTGAGGCTCATTTAAGTGAGAGTTCATTATTAATTTGATTATTTGAACTAAATTTATCATGAACTTATTCATAATAGTCTTTGCAAATCTATGTTGTAGATCAATGGCCCATGCTACCATTTCCTTGAATTTTAATGCATTCCTAGAGAAAGCTAAGTTAAAAGATGATGGTAGCAACTGCTGGGAAACGTATCATGCAAATTCAAAAAAATTCCTACGCAAACGCAAGATCTATCTAGGAGAAGCATAGCAACGAGAGGGGGAGAGTGTGTCCACGTACCCTCGCAGACCGAAAGCAGAAGCGTTTGACAATGCACTTGATGTAGTCGAACTTCTTCTAGCTTCGACCGATCAAGTACCGAACGTACGACACCTCCGAGTTCTGCACACGTTCAGCACGATGACGTCCCTCGCCTTCTTGATCCAGCAAGGTGTCGAGGAAGTAGATGAGTTCCGTCAGCACGACGGCGTGGTGACGGTGATGGTGAAGTGATTCTTGTAGGGCTTCGCCTAAGCACCGGAAAACTATGACCGGGGGTGTAAACTGTGGAGGGGGGCGCCGCACAGGGCTAACGATTGTTGTTGTGTGTTCTAGGCGCCCCTTCCCCACGTATATATAGGTGGGAAGGGGAGGGGAGCAACCTTGGGGTGCCCCAAGTAGGAGGAATCCTACTTGTGGTCCTCTCCCAATTCGGCCTCCCCTTCCTTATTTCCGGAGGGGGGAAAAGGAAGAGGGAATGGAGGAAGGAAGGGGGAGAACCCCCTCTTCCTTCTCTAATTCAGCCTCCTGCCTAGGGGGGCGTCTATTGGCGAACGCAATATTTCAAAAAAATTACCTACAATCACGCAAGATCTATCTAGGAGATGCATAGCAACGAGAGGGGGGAGTGTGTCTACGTACCCTCGTAGACCGAAAGCGGAAGCGTTTAGTAATGCGTTGATGTAGTCGAACGTCTTCGCTATCCAACCAAACGCACGACACCTCCGTGATCAGCACACGTTCAGCTCGATGACGTCCCTTGAACTCTTGATCCAGTTGAGGCCGAGGGAGAGTTCCGTCAGCATGACGGGGTGGTGACGATGATGATGAAGTTACCGATGCAGGGTTTCGCCTAAGCACTACAATGATATGACCGAGGTGTGTAACTGTGGAGGGGGGCACCGCACACGGCTAAAAGATCAACTTGTGTGCCTTTGGGGTGCCCCCTCCCCACGTATATAAAGGAGGGAGGAGAGGAGGCCGGCCCTAGGAGAGGGCGCGCCATGGGGGAGTCCTACTTGGACTCCTAGTCCGAGTAGGATTCGGTCCCCCTTTCCTTGTCCAAGTAGGACAAGAAGGGAAAGAGATAAGAGAAAGAAGGAGGGGGGCGCCGCCCCCTCCCCTTGTCCAATTCAGACTGGGCAAGGGGGGCGCACGCCACCTCTGGACGACCCTCTCTCTTCTCCACTAAGGCCCATGTGGCCCATTAATCCCCCGAGGGGTTCCGGTAACCCCCCAGTACTTCGGAAAATGCCCGAACCTATCCGAAACCATTTCGATGTCCAAACAAAACCTTCCAATATATAAATCTTTATGTCTAGACCATTTCGAGACTCCTCGTCATGTCCGTGATCTCATCTGGGACTCTGAAAAAACTTCAATTCATCAAAACACGAAACTCATAATACAAATTGTCATCAAACATTAAGCGTGCGGACCCGACGGGTTCGAGAACTATGTAGACATGACCGAAACATATCTCCGATCAGTAACCAATAGTGGAACCTGGATGCTCATATTGGCTCCTACATAATCTACGAAGATCTTTATCGGTCAGACCGCATAACAACATATGTTGTTCCCTTTGTCATCGGTATGTTACTTGCCCGAGATTCGATCTTCGGTATCATCATACCTAGTTCAATATCGTCACCGGCAAGTCTCTTTACTCATTCCATAATGCATCATCCCGTGGCTAACTCATTAGACACATTGCTTGCAAGGCTCATAGTGATGTGCATTACCGATAGGGCCCAGAGATACCTCTCTGATACACGGAGTGACAAATCCTAATCTCGATCTATGCCAACTCAACAAACACCATCGGAGACACCTGTATAGCATCTTTATAATCACCCAGTTACGTTGTGGCATTTGATAGCACACAAGGTGTTCCTCCTCTATTCGGGAGTTGCATAATCTCATAGTCTGAGGAACATGGACAAGTCATGAAGAAAGCAATAGCAGAAAAACTAAACGATCATTATGCTAAGCTAACTGATGGGTCTTGTCCATCACATCATTCTCTAATGATGTGATCCCGTTCATCAAATGACAACACATGTCTATGGCTAGGAAACTTAACCATCTTTTATTAACGAGCTAGTCAAGTAGAGGCATACTAGGGACACTCCGTTTGTCTATGTATTCACACATGTACTAAGTTTCCGGTTAATACAATTCTAGCATGAATAATAAACATTTATCATGATATAAGGAAATATAAATAACAACTTTATTATTGCCTCTAGGGCATATTTCTTTCAGTCTCCCACTTGCACTAGAGTCAATAATCTAGTTCACATCGTCATGTGATTTAACACCAATAGTTCACATCTTTATGTGATTAGTTCACATCTCCACGTGACTAATACCCAAAGGGTTTAGTAGAGTGTAACATCCCAAAATTCTAAATTTTGGAATGTTATAATAAATAGATAGATTTGATTGATTGTTTGATTGATTGTCTGAAAGTGAGTGAATTCGAAAGTTTTTGAAAGTTAAATGAGAGGGAATAAAAGGACTTTCCCAAACTTTCATTTTTGTTTTTATGATCTCTGTGAATTCAAATTCTTTTCATCACGAAGCCCTGGAGAGAAGATGACATGACTTCTTCCATTTATTTAAATGAAAAGGGTTTATGAAAATATTTGAATGTCATTTGAAAATATTTTTCCAATTCAGAAACTTTAAGCAACTCAATGATTTTCATGAGAGAAGATAAAATGACTTCTTCAAAACATATGAAATATGAGTTGGGAGTTTAAAAGGATCAAATTTAAAGTCCTTTTGAAATTATTTTCAATTTGGAGTTATTTGAGTTTTATTCAAATTATTTTCTCCAAAAATAAAATACGTGGAAATTAGGGTAAAATGATTCCCTACATCAGAAAATTGGAGAAAAATAAATTTGAAATCACTTTGGTATTTTTTAAATGATTTTTATTGGATTTTAGTAGGGCAGTAGCACTCTTTGAATTATTTGAAATTGTGTGAATTTTATTTTACTCTAGAAAAAAGTTCATGTTGTAGGAAATCTTTTTCGGAAAATCTTGATATATTATATGCCTATATAATATTTTTTTTCTGTTTTTATTTGTCTGAGAAAATGTTTTGTAAAAAAAAACTCTCTCGCGTCACCGACTGGGCCGGCCCAGCGCCCGAGCCAGGCCGCGGCCCAACGGCCCACCCCCGCTCGTCCCCGAGCTCCGCTCGGTCTCCCGAGCCAGCACGGCAGCGCCGCCACCGCCGTGCTCCGCCCGGCCTCTCCCCGCCGCCTCTCATGCCCCCTCCTCCACGCCACCTCCTCCCCTATAAAACTCGAGGCCCCGGGCCCCGTTCCTCTCCTTCCCGAGCCGCGCCGCCGCCCACGCATCCCGCGCGCCGCCGCCTGCCGTCGACTCCCGCCGCCTGCCGTCGACTCCCGCCGCCGCAAGCCGCCGCTCCCCCCCGCTCGCTGCCGCACCGCACGCCACACCCCGCCGCCCGCGCTGCTGCTGCCTGCTTGCTGCTCCACCCCGCATCGCTCCTCGTCGCCGCCCGCGCTGCCGCCCCAGCTCGCCGTCGATCCGCCGCCCGTCGCCGGACTCCAACCGCCGCGGTAAACCGCCGCCGGCGTCGAACCCGCCGTGAACTGGTAATAAGCCCGCCCGGTTCACCGGTTTTTTTAGGGTTTCGGTTTATGTTTAAAAACCATTTTTATTTAGTTAGCGAGCGTTCGCTCGTTAGCTTTTAGTAACGGACGTTTTTCGTTCTGTAGCGTTCGGCAGCGAACGTTCGTTGTTTAGTACTTTTCTTTTCTTTTTAGTTTTCTGCTAGGGACTCGTTTGTGAATATTTTTATTTATAGATTAGCCCCTGTTTTTCAAACGATCGCTACTTTTTACTCGTTAGTCCAAATCCAACGAAACCAACGCCCACTTCTTCATTATGATCCCCTCTATCCAGTAATACAACTTAAATATGTTTTTGAAAGTTTAAAATTTGAATTAGACCAGATTTGAATTCAAACTTCGTTTGTACATAACTTGAGTTTCGTAACTCCGATTTAGTTGATTCTTTTTGCAAATCAAAGCTCTTGACCTAAACTTTCTGATAAGGCCAAATTCAGATACTTTTGGTACTGTTAGAAATTGTTTTATGTTGCAAGAGTTATTTGCTAGTTTTGATGTTTTCCGAACTGTCTTCTTCGTTCTTCCCGACCTTTTGAGTGGTTGCTTATGCGTGGTTACTATTGCTTACCTACGATAGATTGAACGGAGTGTGACGAGTAGAACTATCAAGAGTTATGAGTGCGAATCATCTTCATCAACATTGCAGGCAAGTTCACACTTTGATCATATCCCTTTCATACCTAGTTTTTATGCATTAGTTTCACCCTCAAACATTGCATGGTTAGGAATTGATAATATGTGGGTATTGGGAAGTAGTTGATGAGGTAGGAACCTATTTCCCTGCATTCAAACCTTGGGAGTTACTTTTACATTATGCTCATAATGCTATGCTATGCTCGTAGACGTGGATTGGTTTGAGAGAATTCATGACAGATGTGAGAGTTATTATTTAATGGTTAACTTAAGGTGGCTACTTTAATACACATATAGGTGGATTGGTTGGGGCACCTAGAGAACCCAGTGTTTGCCCAAAGGGATCCCGGAGGACCCGTGTGATTACCCTATGGAATGCCACCCAGACTCAAAGGGATCATAAGATTATTCATGCTAGAAACTTCCGTGTGCAGCCACAAGCTATTATGGGCTCTAGCATAGTTGAGTAAGTTGCGTGAAGCTCTTGAAGAGATAGACTAGCAGATGTAGTGGGTTGTAGGTGGTATAGTCTATCCGGAGTAGGGAGTTAATGCTTCTGAAAGACTGTGTCTCGGTCATCCGTTTCTCAAACACATGTAGTGCGAGAAAACCAACGGAGGAGATCGATTCTTGTGGGGAAAAGTGCGCAAACCTCTGCAGAGTGTACAAACTAATCATGGTTAGCCGTGTCCCCGGTTATGGACAATCTTGAGTATCTGGTTCTTGGATTATCATGTTGATCTCAACACTTTAATGATTAATTTGATTGGGTTAATGATTATTATTTTGGGATTGAGTTGGAGGAACCTTCTCAATAATTTTCAACCAACTTTGTAGTTAAATAAAATATATTCCTTTGCAGTAGGGAAAATTGGCTTTTCACAAAAACATTATAACCATAGAGCTTTTCCACCAGCCAAATATGCATGTAGTGATAGCTATTATTCATCATTATCCTCTGGTGTGAATTTGCTAGTACATTCAATGTACTGACCCTTTGTGGCTGCAATATCTCATGTTGCGGGATTCTTATGACGAGTAAGTGATACGTTAGGGTTACGATTTCTACACTCAACTTTGTCGTTGGTGTTGATGGGAATCCACAACCTTGTTACTTCCGCTATTTGGATTGAGGTAATAATATTTTGCGTTACTTTATACATGTGATTTACCTCTGTTATAAATCCTCGAGTACTGTGTGTGTCAGCATACCAATCCAGGGATGAAACTTAAGCACAGAGACTTGACCGTCTGAGGTCGGGTCGCTACATAGAGTCAATAATCTAGTTCACATCACTATGTGATTAACACCCAAAGAGTGATCATGTTTTGCTTGTGAGAGAAGTTTAGTCAACGGGTCTGCCACATTCAGAGCCGTATTTATTTTGCAAATTTTCTATGTCTACAATGCTCCGCATGGAGCTACTCTAGCTAATGGCTCCCACTTTCAATATGTATCCAGATTGAGACTTAGAGTCATCCAGATCAGTGTCAAAGCTTGCATCGACGTAACCCTTTACGACGAACATTTTGTCACCTCCATAACCGAGAAACATGTCCTTATTCCACTAAGGATAATTGTGACCGCTGTCCAGTGATCCAGGAGTGGATCACTATTGTACCCTCTTGCCAAACTCATGGTGAGGTACACAACAGGTCTGGTACACAGCATTTCATACTTTATAGAACCTATGACTGAGGCATAGGGAATGACTTTTCATTCTATTTCTATTTTCTGCCGTGGTCGGGTTTTGAATCCTTACTCAACTTCACACCTTACAACGGCAAGAACTCCTTATTTGACTGATCCATTTTGAACTCCTTCAAAATCTTATCAAGGTATGTACTCATTGAAAGTCTTATCAAGCGTTGCTACCTCTTGAGCACTGCGTTGGATTTCCCCGAAGAGGAAAGGATGATGCAGCAAAGTAGCATAAGTATTTCCCTCAGTTTTTGAGAACCAAGGTATCAATCTAGTAGGAGGTTGCGTGCGCGTCCCTAGTACCTGCACAAAACAAATAACTCCTCGCAACCAACGTGATAAGGGGTTGTCAATCCCTTCACGGTCACTTACGAGAGTGAGATCTGATAGATATGATAAGATAATATTTTTGGTATTTTTATGATAAAGATGTGTAACATCCCAAATTTTCAATTTGGAATGTTATACATTAGATCATCATTGCATATCATATTTTATTTTGTATTTCGGTTGATCCTAGAAATCCTAAGCAACTCAATGACCCACGGAGAGAGTTGGGGATTTTGTTATTTTCATATTTGAGTTTTTCTCAGATTTTGAGAATAGGATCATTTGATTTTATTTATTTTATCATCAATTATTTCTATTACAAAAATATGAGAGAGGGAATAAAATGACTTTACCAAAATAAATAAATATTGAGGATTTAATAATAAAATCAAGTAAGATTTTATTTCGGAGTTTTTCGGTGTTTTATTTGAATTTAGGAAAAATGTGCGTTTTCAAAATTGCATTTAGGTCCCAAATAAATGTTCACCTTGTGCGGCTTGATTTTAGAAGCCTGTGAAAATTTATTTCGGAATTTTTGGAGTCCGTTTAGTATTTCTTTTTATTTTCTTTCTTCCGAGCGGAAAAAATGCGAACCGACTTAACGGGCCATGTCCGACCTGGACACTGGCCCGGGAGGGCTTTATAAGCCGAGGCCCAGCCCCGGGGGGAAACCCTAAGCCGCCCCAAGCCACCCCAAGCCGCCGCCGCCGCCGTGCTGTCACCGTCGTCCGCCGCCGCCGCCGGATCCCGCCGCCGAGGTTCGCCGCGCCTCGTTTTCCGTGTCGTCATTTAAAAAAAAATCGGTTTTTGTCGTTTTTTAGTTTTGGTTTTTTAAATAGATCGGGTTTTCCGGTTTATTTAAATAGCGAGCGTTCGTTCGTTCGTTCTAGCGAGCGTTCGTCGTTTTTCTTTTTGTCGGATTAAATCCGCGATTTTTCTGATCGCGATTCCTGATCCGATTTTCGTTTTAGTATAACTTTTCGCTCGTTTATCGGAATCAGGCGATTCAAGCGCCTAGAGTTTCGTCTCGAAACCCTCTATCCGTTTAACCAACTTAAAAAAGGTTTTGCTACTGTAAAATTTTCCCTAGATCCAGGTTAGTAGAACGAAGTTGTTTTCTTTCACCGTTTGACTTTCATTGCTTCGTACGATTTGATTCTTTTTGCCAACCAGAGTTCTTAAGTTGAACCTTCTGGTTAGATCTCTTATTTGAGTTTTACCTGTGCATTAGATGAGTTCTTATTGTATGCTTGTTTGTTTGTTTGCGATAGAGTACCCGGAGTGCGCCACTTGTTACTTCGAATCGCTAGGTTTCGCGGATCATCAGCAAGGCAAGTAACACTTTGATCATACCTTTTCTACTACCCATTTTTATTGCATTAGATCAATCCTCACACATTGCATGATTAGGATCTAATTAAATTGTGGGATGGGAAGTAGATGAGGTAGTACCTATTACCTGTTATTATCAAACCTTTGGGAGTTACTTCTACGTTTGCTTATTATGCCATGCTATGCTAGTAGACGTGGATTGGGTGAGTGATATCCATGACAGATGTGAGATTGTTAATTAATGGTTTATCTAAGGTGGCAACTTAAACACACATCTGGGTGGATTGAGGCACCTGGGTATTCCAGGACTTGCCTGTTTTCTTTTGGACCGCCACCCAGGCTCAAAGGGATCATGAGACTATTCATACTAGAAACTTCCGTGTGCAGCCACAAGCTATTATGGGCTCTAGCATAGTTGACTAAGTCGTGCGAACTCTTACAGTGGTAGACTAGCAGATGTAGGGGATGTAGGTGGTACGGTCTACCCGATTGTAAGGTGCTAGCGCTTCTGAAAGACTATGTCTCGGTCATCCGTCTTCTCAAACACCATGTAGTGCGAGAAACCAAACGGAGGCGATCGAGTCTTGTGGGGAAAAGTGCGCAAACCTCTGCAGAGTGTAACAAACTAATCATGGTTAGCCGTGTCCCCGGTTATGGACATCTTGAGTATCTAGTACCTGGATTATCATGTGAATCTCATCACATTACTTTAAATGAATATTGTTGGGTTTTAATGATGATGCTTAATTAGGATTGAGAATGCTGTCAACCATTCTCAATGTTTAACAACTACCATGATAGTTAAATAAATTTATTCCTTTGAAGTAGGGAAAAATTGGCTTTACGCAAAACTGTAACCATAGAGCTTCCACCAGCCAAATATGCATATAGTATAGCTGTTTCATTCCATTACTCTCTATGTGTTACATTGCCAGCATATTCCATGTGCTGACCCGTTTTGGGCTGCAACGTTAATGTTGCAGCCTTTTCAGATGACGATTAAGGAGTTTTTAGGTCGTGGTTCTATACTCAGTGATGTCGTTGGAGTTGATGGACTCACTTATCTTCCAAGCCTTCCGCTGTTATCGTTATTAGATGGCCTTAAGCCATATTTATTGTAATAAGTTATCTTATGAGACACTCGATGTAATAAGTGTGTGATTGCTACTCTGCTATAAATCCTCCGAGTACTGTGTGGTGTCAGCATTACTGATCCAGGGATGACACCGGAGCACAGAGATCAGACTGTTTGAGGTCTGGTCGCTACAGAGATGGTATCAGAGCACACGCTGACTGTAGGACACGATCACTAAGATAAAAGACCTAGATCACTACTCATTCTCTTCTCTTCTGACCTCTCATCTTTTCTACTCTTTAGGATGGCGGATGCAAGGAACAAGTTCACACAACCGGATGAAGATACACCCTTTGGACGACACTTGAAGCAAGTCACTAGATACCTGAACATAGGAGTACCAAGCTTCACGGGAACCTACAACGCCACTTTACCTGAAGAAGAGCGCTGGATGATTCAAGTTCAAGTTCCAGGAAGGACGTTCATGCCAGTCACTGAGCCCATAGAGTTTTCTTTTGATGCACCAACTTGGAGTTTAGGAAAGAGCATGGCAGCTCACATCGCCATGGGACGCATTGGAGAAGTCTACCGCAATGATCTCAAGGATACTATCTACCAGATTTGTGGGTGCCGAGATGAACACTGGGAGATGATCAGCACCAGGAAGGATAGGTCAATCGCAGCTTTTATCCAGGAGTTAAACCAGCACATTCGATGACAGGAGAACCAGATGTGCGCCGACATGATAGATCTGAAGAAGGCTAAGACTAGAATCAAGGAACTGGAGGAAGAACTCAAGGCTACACGTGAAGATTATGAAGAAGAAATTGAAGTATTGGTGGAGAAGAATGACGACCTGATCAAGAAGATTGGAATATTTATGGGAGACCCTAAGCCAGTAGATGAAGACGAAGAACCCCAGGAGATTAGCCCGGAAGACTACATCATCATCGACGGAACCGACTCGGAAGCAGATAGTAGCGATGATGACTATGTTGATGAAGCTGGAGTAGATATCATGGAGTCTACCACCGAAGAATATTTCTAGTAGACCACCTCATCAGTAGTAGTAGTCACCATGTAAATATAGTAGTCCGAGCACTTTTCCGATAGTTAGATCGATTGTATGCCCTTGTTTGATTCAATAAAGTGAATTGTTTGCTTTTGCCTCATGTGCATATGGGTAGTGTTTTCTCTTTAGACCCCCTCTATTCTTATATCTCATCTTTTCTAAACCCTCAGATGCCTCCGAGACGTGACCCCGGATTTGCCTTTCCACCGGAGCTCACCCAGTTGATCCAGCAGCAGAACACATTGATGCAGTTGCTAGTCCAGAATCAGAATCAGGGGAACAACAACAACAACCCACCACCACCACCACCTGTTGATCACTTAGCCCGTTTTCTTAGGCTGAATCCGCCGGTGTTTTCCAGTAGCACCGAGCCGATAGTAGCAGATGATTGGCTCCGCAAGACAGCTAGGGAGTTGACCACAGCAGGATGCACAGACGCGGAGAAGGTGAAGTTTGCCGCACATCAGCTTGAAGGACCCGCAGCATCATGGTGGGAGAATTTCACAGCCACTTTCCCAGTTGACACTGTCACATGGTACCAGTTTCAGCAGGCTTTTCGTACTGCACATGTTTCAGCAGGAGCTATGGCCATGAAGAAGCGTGAGTTTCGCAACTTGCGCCAAGGAGGACGGACAGTTGGCCAGTATGTGGAGGAATTTAGTAAGTTAGCATGTTATGCCCCAGATGACGTCGCTACGGATGCAGCTAAGCAGGAGAAGTTTCTGGAAGGACTGAATGATGAGTTGAGCATGCAGTTGATGGTAGCCACCTTCAACAACTACCAGGAGTTGGTAGATCATGCTCTTATGATTGAAGGGAAGCAATAGTAGATTGAGAACCGCAAGAGGAAGTATGGACAAGGGAAGTACAATTCAGGAGCTCAGCAGAAGCCACGTTTTACCCCTGGACCGGGAGGACATTTTCAGCATACCCATGGAGGAGGTAGCTCGCACAATCACAATGGCGCCAAGAATGGAAATGTCAATGGAGGAAGCAACGGCCAGAACCGCACCAACCCCTCAACCCCAGCCAAGAAGGACCTGAGCCAAGTCACTTGTTTTAAGTGTCAGAAGACCGGACAATATGCCAATGAATGTCCTGAAGGCCAAAATGGCAATGGAAGTTCTGGGAAGAAGCCGAACCCTTTCAACAGGGGACAGGTGAACCACGTTAGCGTGGAGGAGGTTGAAGCTCTACCCGATGTAGTAATAGGTAAGTTTTTGGTTAAGTCATTTACTGCACTCGTTCTTTTTGATACTGGTGCATCGCATTCATACATATCAAGGGGATTTGTGGATAAGTATAACCTATCAACCCAAGCCCTTAGGTCACCCATGTTAGTAACCTCGCCCGGAGCAGAGTATGTGGCTAGTCTATGGTGTGATCGGTTACCATTAAGGATTGGTAACTATGTTTTTCCCTCAGACCTAATAGTATGGAATCTCAAGGATTGGATGTGATATTAGGCATGGATTGGTTATCAAAGTATGAAGGGAATATTGAATGTGCTAGTAAGTCAATTTTGCTTACCACCCCAGAAGGGAGAAGGATCAAGTATGTATCCCGGCATGTGCCAAAGAGGACTCAAGTAAATTGCTTAACAGGAGTTGTGCAGGAGGAAGTACCAGTGGTAAGGGATTTTCCTGAAGTATTTCCAGAAGTGTTGCCAGGCATGCCACCGGATAGAGATATTGAGTTTTTGATTGAGCTATTGCCAGGCACAGGGCCAATATCAAAGAGACCATATAGGATGCCAGCAAAGGATTTGGTGGAAATTAAGAAGCAGATTAAGGAGTTTCTGGATAAAGGATATATTCGCCCAAGTTCTTCGCCTTGGGGATCGCCAGTACTACTAGTGGAGAAGAAGGATGGATCGTTAAGGATGGTTGTTGACTATCGAGGATTGAATGAAGTAACGATCAAAAACAAGTACCCACTACCAATGATCAATGATCTGTTTGATCGATTGCAAGGAGCTAAGGTATTTTCCAAGATCGATCTGTGATCAGGATACCTCCAGTTGAAGATTCGAGAACAGGATATTCCTAAGACAACTTTTACCACCAGGTATGGGCTGTATGAGTATACCGTTATGTCATTTGGTCTGACTAACGCACCTGCCTATTTTATGAACATGATGAACAAAGTGTTTATGGAGTGTTTGGATAAGTTCATCGTAGTGTTCATTGATGATATCTTGGTTTATTCTAAGAATGAAGAGGAGCATAAGGAGCATTTGCGTTTGGTACTTGGAAAGCTCAGAGAACATCAGTTATATGCCAAGTTCAGCAAATGTGAGTTCTGGTTGAAAGAAGTAGGATTCCTCGGACACGTTATATCCGGAGAAGGAATAGCAGTAGATCCCGTTAAAGTTGAAACCGTGGCCAAGTGGGAAGCCCCAACAACCGTTGGAGAGATCCGGAGTTTTCTTGGACTCGCAGGATACTACCGGAGATTTATTGAGAATTTCTCAAAGATTGCGAAGCCTATGACTGAGTTGTTAAAGAAGGATACCAAGTTCATATGGACAGAGGAATGTGAGGCTAGTTTCCAAGAGTTGAAGAAACATTTAGTTACCTCACCAATGTTGATTTTGCCAGACCAGACCAAAGATTATGAGTTGTATTGCGATGCTTCACGTCGAGGAATTGGAGCAGTGCTTATGCAGGAAGGGAGAGTTGTTTCATATGCCTCAAGACAACTGAAGCCTCATGAGTTGAATTATGCCACGCATGATTTGGAGTTACCAGCCGTAGTGCATGCTTTGAAAACATGGAGACATTTCCTCATTGGAAATCATTGTGAGGTGTACACGGATCATAAGAGTTTGAAGTACATTTTCACACAGAAGGAGTTAAACCTCAGACAAAGGAGATGGTTGGAGCTTATCAAGGATTATGATATGAAATTGCATTATCATCCCGGAAAGGCTAATGTAGTAGCAGACGCATTAAGCCGCAAGAGCCATGTCAATACGTTAATGACGGGAAAAATACCAAGGGAGTTAGCCGAAAATCTTCATGAACTATGTTTGGAAATAGTTCCGAGAGGCTATGTAGCAGCATTGGAGATTCAGTCAACTTTGATGGATAGAATCAGAGAAGCTCAGAAAGCTGACAAAGAGATTGCCGCTATAAAGGAGAAACTCGGTAAAGGAAAAGCTAAAGGATTTCGTGAGGATGAGCACGACACCCTATGGTTTGAAGACCGTGTTTATGTACCCAATGACCTGGAGATCAGGAAGTTGATTTTGCAAGAGGCACACGATTCACCATATTCAATTCACCCAGGAAATATCAAGATGTATCTGGATTTGAAGGATATTTTCTGGTGGACCGGAATGAAGAAGGATATTGCGGAGTATGTAGCAGTTTGTGATGTATGTCAGAGAGTAAAGGCAGAGCATCAGAAGCCAGCAGGATTGTTACAACCATTGCCGATACCCGAATGGAAGTGGGATAAGCTAGGCATGGATTTTATCACGGGATTGCCCAGGACTCGTTCAGGCTATGACTCGATTTGGGTTGTAGTTGATCGATTGACGAAAGTAGCTCATTTCATCCCAGTAAAGACCACTTACACCAGTGCTAAGTTGGCAAAGATATACATGACCAGGATCGTATGTCTGCATGGAGTTCCGAGGAGTATCGTATCAGATAGAGGAACCCGGTTTACCTCAAACTTCTGGAAGCAGTTGCACGAAACTTTGGGTACCAGGCTAGAATTCAGTACGGCTTTTCATCCACAGACAGATGGACAGACCGAGAGAGTCAATCAGATTTTGGAGGATATGCTGAGAGCTTGTGCGCTAGATTATGGATCTAGTTGGGACGATAATTTACCATATGCAGAGTTCTCTTACAACAACAGTTACCAAACCAGTTTAAACATGGCCCCTTTCGAAGCCTTGTACGGAAGGAGGTGTAGGACACCATTGTCATGGGACGAAGTTGGAGACCGCCAGTTGTTTGGACCTGACTTGATTAAAGAGTCTGAACAGAAGGTGAAGTTGATTCGCGATAGGCTCAAGGTAGCCCAGTCCAGACAGAAGAGTTATGCAGATTCTAAACGCAAGGAGACAGTTTACGAAGTTGGAGATAGAGCTTATCTTCGAGTATCTCCACTTCGGGGAACAAAGTGTTTTGGAGTTAAAGGGAAGTTAGCACCACGATTTGTAGGACCATATCGAGTTTTGGAGCGTATGGGAGAAGTGGCCTACAAGTTGGAATTGCCCGAAGGATTGTCAGGAGTTCATGATGTATTCCACGTTTCCCAGTTGAAGAGATGTCATGCGGAAATGGCTGATATACCATTGAGAGACACAGTGCCTTTGGAAACTATTCAGTTGGATAATGATTTGACGTACGAGGAGAAACCAATTAAGATCCTCGAGTTTGCCAGTCGAGTCACTCGCAGCAAGGTTATCAAGTTTTGCAAAGTTCAGTGGAGCCACCACACGGAGGATGAAGCCACTTGGGAACGAGAGGAAGATTTACTCAAGGACCACCCTCACCTATTTTCTAGCCAACCCGAATCTCGAGGGCGAGATTCATCTTAAGGGGGGTAGGTTTGTAACATCCCAAATTTTCAATTTGGAATGTTATACATTAGATCATCATTGCATATCATATTTTATTTTGCATTTTGGTTGATCCTAGAAATCCTAAGCAACTCAATGACCCACGGAGAGAGTTGGGGATTTCGTTATTTTCATATTTGAGTTTTCTCAAATTTTGAGAATAGGATCATTTGATTTTATTTATTTTATCGTCAATTATTTCTATTACAAAAATATGAGAGAGGGAATAAAATGACTTTCCCAAAATAAAGAAATATTGAGGATCTAAAAATAAAATCAAATAAGATTTTATTTTGGAGTTTTTCGGTGTTTTATTTGAATTTAGGAAAAATGTATGTTTTTCAAAATTGCATTTAGATCCCAAATAAATGTTCACCTTGTGTGGCTTGATTTTAGAAGCCCGTGAAAATTTATTTCGGAATTTTTGGAGTCCGTTTAGTATTTCTTTTTATTTTTTTTCTTCCGAGCGGAATAAAAAAAATACGAACCAACTTAACGGGCCGTGTACGACCTGGACACTGGCCCGGGAGGGCTTTATAAGCCGAGGCCCAGTCCCGGGGGGAAACCCTAAGCCGCCCCAAGCCGCCCCAAGCCGCCGCCGCTGCCGCAGCCGCCGCCGCCGTCCGCTGCCGCAGCCGCCGCCGCCGTCCGCCGCCGCCGCCGGATCCCGCCGCCGAGGTTCGCCGCGCCTCGTTTTCCGTGCCGTCGTTTAAAAAAAATCAGTTTTCATCGGTTTTTTTTAGTTTCGGTTTTTTAAATATATCGGGTTTTCCGGTTTATTTAAATAGCGAGCATTCGTCCGTTCGTTCGTTCTAGCGAGCGTTCGTCGTTTTTCTTTTTCTCGGATTAAATCCGTGATTTTTCTGATCGCGATTCGTGATCGGATTTTCGTTTTAGTATAACTTTTCGCTCATTTATCGGAATCAGGCGATTCAAGCGCCTAGAGTTTCATCTCGAAACCCTCTATCTGTTTAACCAACTTAAACAAGGTTTTGCTACTATAAAATTTGCCCTAGATCCAGATTAGTAGAACAAAGTTGTTTTCTTTCGCCGTTTGACTTTCGTTGCTTCGTTCGATTTGATTCTTTTTGCCAACCGGAGTTCTTAAGTTGAACCTTCTGGTTAGATCTCTTATTTGATTTTTACCTGTGCATTAGATGAGTGCTTATTGTATGCTTGTTTGTTTGTTTGCGATAGAGTACCTGGAGTGCGCCGCTTGTTACTTCGAATCGCTAGGTTTCGCGGATCATCAGCAAGGCAAGTAACACTTTGATCATACCTTTTCTACTACCCAGTTTTATTGCATTAGATCAATCCTCACACATTGCATGATTAGGATCTAATTAAATTGTGGGATGGGAAGTAGATGAGGTAGTACCTATTACCTGTTATTATCAAACCTTTGGGAGTTACTTCTAACGTTTGCTTATTTTGCCATGCTATGCTAGTAGACGTGGATTGGGTGAGTGATATCCATGACAGATGTGAGATTGTTAATTAATGATTTATCTAAGGTGGCAACTTAAACACACATCTGGGTGGATTGAGGCACCTGGGTATTCCAGGACTTGCCTGTTTTCTTTTGGACCGCCACCCAGGCTCAAAGGGATCATGAGACTATTCATACTAGAAACTTCCGTGTGCAGCCACAAGCTATTATGGGCTCTAGCATAGTTGACTAAGTCATGCGAACTCTTACAGTGGTAGACTAGCAGATGTAGGGGATGTAGGTGGTACGGTCTACCCGATCGTAAGGTGCTAGCGCTTCTGAAAGACTATGTCTCGGTCATCCGTCTTCTCAAACACCATGTAGTGCGAGAAACCAAACGGAGGCGATCGAGTCTTGTGGGGAAAAGTGCGCGAACCTCTGCAAAGTGTAACAAACTAATCATGGTTAGCCGTGTCCCCGGTTATGGACATCTTGAGTATCTAGTACCTGGATTATCATGTGAATCTCATCACATTACTTTAAATGAATATTGTTGGGTTTTAATGATGATGCTTAATTGGGATTGAGAATGCTGTCAACCATTCTCAATGTTTAACAACTACCATGATAGTTAAATAAATTTATTCCTTTGAAGTAGGGAAAAATTGTCTTTACGCAAAACTGTAACCATAGAGCTTCCACCAGCCAAATATGCATATAGTATAGCTGTTTCATTCCATTACTCTCTATGTGTTACATTGCCAGCATATTCCATGTGCTGACCCGTTTCGGGCTGCAACGTTAATGTTGCAGACTTTTCAGACGACGATTAAGGAGTTTTTAGGTTGTGGTTCTATACTCAGTGATGCCGTTGGAGTTGATGGACTCACTTATCTTCCAAGCCTTCCGCTGTTATCGTTATTAGATGGCCTTAAGCCATATTTATTGTAATAATTTATCTTATGAGACACTCGATGTAATAAGTGTGTGATTGCTACTCTGCTATAAATCCTCCGAGTACTATGTGGTGTCAGCATTACTGATCCAGGGATGACACCAGAGCACAGAGATCAGACTGTTTGAGGTCTGGTCGCTACAAGATGCAAAGTAAAATAAAAGCAAAGTAAAAAGAAAAGGAAATAACTAAGTATTGGAAGATTAATATGATGAAGATAGACCCGGGGGCCATAGGTTTCACTAGTGGCTTCTCTCAAGAGCATAAGTATTTTATGGTTGGTGAACGAATTACTGTTGAGCAATTGACATAATTGAGCATAGTTATGAGAATATCTAGGTATGATCATGTATATAGGCATCACGTCCAAGACAAGTAGACCGACTCCTGCCTGCATCTACTACTATTACTCCACTCATCGATCGCTATCCAGCATGCATCTAGAGTATTAAGTTCATGAAAACAGAGTAACGCCTTAAACAAGATGACATGATGTAGAGAGATAAATTCATACAATATGGTAAAACCCCCATCTTGTTATCCTCGATGGCAACAATACAATACGTGCCTTGCTGCCCCTACTGTCACTGGGAAAGGACACCGCAAGATTGAACCCAAAGCTAAGAACTTCTCCCATTGCAAGAAATATCAATCTAGTAGGCCAAACCAAACTGATAGTTCGAAGAGACTTGCAAAGATAACCAATCATACATAAAAAAATTCAGAGAAGATTCAAATATTGTTCATAGATAATCTTGATCATAAACCCACAATTCATCGGTCTCAACAAACACACCGCAAAAAGAAGATCACATCGAATAGATCTCCACAACAGAGGGGGAGAACATTGTATTGAGATCCAAAAAGAGAGAAGAAGCCATCTAGCTAATAAGTATGGACCCGAAGGTCTGAAGTAAACTACTCACACTTCATTGGAGAGGCTATGGTGTTGATGTAGAAGCCCTCCGTGATGGATGCCCCCTCCGACGGAGTTCCGAAATAGGACCCAAGATGGGATCTCGTGGATACATGAAGTTATGACGGTGGAATTAGGGTTTTTGGCTTCGTATCTGATCGTTTGGGGGTATGTAGGTATATATAGGAGGAAGGAGTATGTCGGTGGAGCAACAGGGGGCCCACGAGGGTGGAGGGCGTGCTGAGGGGGGGGGGGGGGGTAGGCGCCCCTCTACCTCGTGGCCTCCTCCTTTGTTTCTTGACGTAGGGTGATGACCCACAAGTATAGGGGATCTATCGTAGTCCTTTCGATAAGTAAGAGTGTCAAACCCAACGAGCAGAAGGATATGATAAGCGGTTTTCAGCAAGGTATTCTCTGCAAGTACTGAAATAAGTGGTAACAGATAGTTTTGTGATAAGATAATTTGTAACGAGCAACAAGTAACAAAAGTAAATAAAGTGCAGCAAGGTGGCCCAATCCTTTTTGTAGCAAAGGACAAGCCTGGACAAACTCTTATATAAGGAAAAGCGCTCCCGAGGACACATGGGAATATCGTCAAGCTAGTTTTCATCACGTTCATATGATTCGCGTTCGGTACTTTGATAATTTGACATGTGGGTGGACCGGTGCTTGTGTGCTGTTCTTACTTGAACAAGCATCCCACTTATGATTAACCTCTATTGCAAGCATCCACACTACAACAAAAGTATTAAGGTAAACCTAACCATAGCATGAAACATATGGATCCAAATCAGCCCCTTACGAAGCAACGCATAAACTAGGGTTTAACCTTCTGTCACTCTAGCAACCCATCATCTACTTATTACTTCCCAATGCCTTCCTCTAGGCCCAAATAATGGTGAAGTGTTATGTAGTCAACGTTCACATAACACCACTAGAGGCTAGACAACATACATCTCATCAAAATATCGAACGAATACCAAATTCACATGACTACTAATAGCAAGAATTCTCCCTTGTCCTCAGGAACAAACGTAACTACTCACAAAGCATATTCATGTTCATAATCAGAGGGGTAATAATATGCATAAAGGATCCGAACATATAATCTTCCACCAATTAAACCAACTAGCATCAACTACAGGGAGTAATTAACACTACTAGCAACCTACTAGCACCAATCCCGGACTTGGAGACAAGAATTGGATACAAGAGATGAACTAGGGTTTTGAGATGAGATGGTGCTGATGAAGATGTTGATGGAGATTGCCCTATCCCGATGAGAGGAGCGTTGGTGATGACGATGGCGATGATTTCCCCCTTCGGGAGGGAAGTTTCCCCAGTAGAACAGCTCCGCCGGAGCTCTAGATTGGATCCGCCAAGGTTCCGCCTCGTGGCGGCGGAGTTTCGTCCCAAAAGGTTGCTTCTTATTTTTTTCTCGATGAAAGACTTCATATAGGAGAAGATGTTCATCGGAGAGCCACCAGGGGGCCCACGAGGTAGGGGGGCGCGCCCTAGGGGGGGGGGCGACCCCCACCCTCGTGGAAAGGGTGTGGGCCCCCTGGTCTTCATCTTTGGCGAGGATTTTTCATTATTTATTATAAGGTATTCCGTGGAGTTTCAGGACTTTTGGAGTTGTGCAGAATAAGTCTCTAATATTTGCTCCTTTTCCAGCCCAGAATTCCAGCTGCCGGCATTCTCCCTCCTTATGTAAACCTTGTAAAATAAGAGAGAATAGCCATAAGTATTGTGACATAATATGAAATAACAGCCCATAATGCAATAAATATCGATATAAAAGCATGATGCAAAATGGACGTATCATAGGGTCCAAGTCTCCTGGATCATGTTCGGTGAGAAAATCATGTTCCCGAAGGTTTCATTCCGTTTGGACTCCGTTTGATATTCCCTTTCTTCGAAACCCTAAAATAGGCAAAAAAACAAGAATTCTGGGCTGGGCCTCCGGTTAATAGGTTAGTCCCAAAAATAATATAAAAGTGGATAATAAAGCCCAATAATGTCCAAAACAGTAGATAATATAGCATGGAGCAATAAAAAATTATGGATACATTGGAGACGTATCAAGCATCCCCAAGCTTAATTCCTGCTCGTCCTCGAGTAGGTAAATGATAAAAACAGAATTTTTGATGCAAAGTGCTACTTGGCATAATTTTAATGTAATTCTTCTTAATTGTGGTATGAATATTCAGATCCGAAATATTCAAGATAAAAGCTTAAGATTGACATAAAAATAATAATACTTCAAGCATACTAACTAAGCAATTATGTCTTCTCAAAATAACATGGCCAAAGAAAGTTATCCCTACAAAATAATATAGTCTGGCTATGCTCTATCTTCACCACACAAAGTATTTAAATCATGCACAACCCCGATGACAAGCCAAGCAATTGTTTCATACTTTTGACATTCTCAAAACTTTTTCAATCTTCACGCAATACATGAGCGTGAGCCATGGATATAGCACTATAGGTGGAATGGAATGGTGGTTGTGGAGAAGACAAAAAGGAAGAAGATAGCCTCACATCACCTAGGCGTATCAACGGGCTATGGAGATGCCCATCAATAGATATCAATGTGAGTAAGTAGGGATTGCCATGCAACAGATGCACTAGAGCTATAAGTATATGAAAGCTCAACAAAAGAAACTAAGTGGGTGTGCATCCAACTTGCTTGCTCATGAAGACCTAGGGCATTTTGAGGAAGCCCATCATTGGAATATACAAGCCAAGTTCTATAATGAAAATTTCCCACTAGCATATGAAAGTGACGAAATGAGAGACTCTCTATCATGAATATCATGGTGCTACTTTGAATCACAAGTGTGGTAAAAGGATAGTAGCATTGCCCCTTCTCTCTTTTTCTCTCATTTTTTTATTTGGGCCTTTTCTCTTTTTTATGGCCTCTTTCTCTTTCCTTTTTTTTATTTTTCGTCCGGAGTCTCATCTCGATTTGTGGGGGAATCATAGTCTCCATCATCCTTTCCTCACTGGGACAATGCTCTAATAATGATGATCATCACACATTTATTTTCTTACAACTCAACAATTACAACTCGATACTTAGAACAAAATATGACTCTATGTGAATGCCGCCGGCGGTGTACCGGGATATGCAATGACTGATGAGTGACATGTATGAAAGAATTATGAACGGTGGCTTTGCCACAAATACAATGTCAACTACATGATCATGCTAAGCAATATGACAATGATGGAGTGTGTCATAATAAACGGAACGATGGAAAGTTGCATGGCAATATATCTCGGAATGGCTATGGAAAAGCCATAATAGGTAGGTATGGTGGCTGTTTTGAGGAAGGTATATGGTGGGTGTATGATACCGGCGAAAGGTGCGCGGTATTAGAGAGGCTAGCAATGGTGGAAGGAAGAAAAGTGCGTATAATCCATGGACTCAACATTAGTCATAAAGAACTCATATACTTATTGCAAAGATCTACAAGTTATCAAAGCAAAGTATTACATGCATGCTCCTAGGGGGATAGATTGGTAGGAAAAGACCATCGCTCGTCCCCGACCGCCACTCATAAGGAAGATAATCAATAAATAAATCATGCTCCGACTTCATCACATAACGGTTCACCATACGTGCATGCTATGGGAATCACAAACTTTAACACAAGAATTTCTCAAATTTACAACTACTCAACTAGCACAACTTTAATATCACCATATTCATATCTCAAAACAATTATCAAGCATCAAACTTCTCATAGTATTCAACACACTCATAAGAAAGTTTTTACTATTCTTGAATACCAAGCATATTAGGATTATTTAAGCAAATTACCATGCTATTTAAGACTCTCAAAATAATCTAAGTGAATCATGAGAGATCAATAGTTTCTATAAAACAAATCCACCATCGTGCTCTAAAAGATATACGTGAAGTACTAGATCAAAACTATATAACTCAAAAGGTATAAGCGAAGCACATAGAGTATTCTAACAATTTCCAAATTATGTATGGCTCTCTCAAAAGGTGTGTACAGCAAGGATGATTGTGGTAAACTAAAAAATAAAGACTCAAATAATACAAGACGCTCCAAGCACAACACATATCATGTGGTGAATAAAAATATAGCTCCAAGTAAAGTTACCGATAGAAGTAGACGAAAGAGGGGATGCCTTCCGGGGCATCCCCAAGCTTTGGCTTTTAGGTGTCCTTAGATTATCTTGGGGATGCCATGGGCATCCACAAGCTTAGGCTCTTGCAACTCCTTGTTCCATAATCCATCAAATCTTTACCCAAAACTTGGAAACTTCACAACACAAAACTCAAAGTAGAAAATCTCGTGAGCTCCGTTAGCGAATGAAAACAAAAGACCACTTCAAGGTACTTTAATGAACTCATTATTTATTTATATTGGTGTTAAACCTACTGTATTCCAACTTCTCTATGGTTTATAAACTATTTTACTAGCCATAGATTCATCAAAATAAGCAAACAACACACGAAAAACAGAATCTGTCAAAAACAGAACAGTCTGTAGTAATCTGTAGCTAGCGCAAGATCTAGAACCCCAAAAATTCTAAAATAAATTTCCGGACGTGAGGAATTTATCTATTAATCATCTTCAAAAATAATTAACTAAATATCACTTTCCAAATAGAAATGGCAGCATTTCTCGTGAGCGCTAAAGTTTCTGTTTTTTACAGCAAGATATCAAGACTTTCCCCAAGTCTTCCCAATGGTTCTACTTGGCACAAACACTAATTAAACACAAAAAACACCAAAACAGAGGATAGGTAAATTATTTATTACTAAACAGGAGCAAAAAGCAAGGAATAAAAAAATAAAAATAAAACTGGGTTGCCTCCCAACAAGCGCTATCGTTTAACGCCCCTAGCTAGGCATAAAAAGCAAGGATAGATGTAGGTATTGCCATCTTTGGTTGGTAATTATTCAATGAGGCATCTACCATCCTTAGGAATTTCTTTATTTTTAGTTATTATCAAACTTTTAGGCACAAGATCGAAAAATTCATTTGTAACAAATGGTTCCTTAATGATAGCAACAAGATTGGGATGAATACTTATAGATTTGAGATCCGCAGTTTCCTTACTGGAGGATTCACCCTTATTTTTAGGGACATACATAAGCTTGGCAATTTTAGTAGGAGGACTTGGAGTATTTTTTACGGAAGAAAAAGCGGTTCCCAAGTTGGTAATGATACCCTCAAGTTTATCGATTCTAGTGGAATCATGATTTATTTTCTCATTAACTATGGGTTCCTTCTCTCTAATATTTTTCAAAGTGAATCCTACTTTAGATCCATATTGAGAGATTCGGTTGTGGATCTTTTTATCCAAATTTTCAATTGACTCTACGGTAGCAACCTTATTTTCAATAATTTCGAGCCTTTGCATTACATGCTCCAAAGTTAATACAGTTCCATTAACCAAAAGAGGTGGTGAGCCAAATAAATCTATCATAGCATTATAAGAATCAAAAGTGTGGCTACCCAAGAAATTCCCTCCGGTAATGGTATCAAGGACATATCTGTACCAAGGAGCAACACCTACATAAAAATTGCGAAGAAGAACGGAAGTAGATTGCTTCCTAGTAGATCTATTTTGGGCATTGCAAATTCTATACCAAGCGTCTTTTAGATTTTCTCCCTCCCTTTGCTTAAAATTTAGAACTTCATTCTCGGGAGACAACGGAGAATATAGAGGACTCGCCATAACGACAAGCAAACGGAAAAGAGGCAAACGGAAAAGAAAGGGAGGATAGAGAGAGAGGGCGAATAAAACGGCAAGGGTGAAGTGGGGGAGAGGAAAATGAGAGGCAAATGGCAAATAATGTAATGCAGGAGATAAGGGTATGTGATGGGTACTTGGTATCTTGACTCAACGGCGCCAAAAATGGCTCGTTGTCGGGAGTCAAATCTTGACTTGCGCGAACCTCCCCGGCAACGGCGCCAGAAATTCTTCTTACTACCTCTTGAGCACTGCGTTGGATTTCCCCGAAGAGGAAATGATGATGCAGCAAAGTAGCGTAAGTATTTCCCTCAGTTTTTGAGAAGCAAGGTATCAATCCAGTAGGAGGTTGCGCGCGCGTCCCTAGTACCTGCACAAAACAAATAACTCCTCGCAACCAATGCGATAAGGGGTTGTTAATCCCTTCACGGTCACTTACGAGAGTGAGATCTGATAGATATGATAAGATAATATTTTTGGTATTTTTATGATAAAGATGCAAAGTAAAATAAAAGCAAAGGAAATAACTAAGTATTGGAAGATTAATATGATGAAGATAGACCCGGGGGCCATAGGTTTCACTAGTGGCTTCTCTCAAGAGCATAAGTATTTTACGGTGGGTGAACGAATTACTGTTGAGCAATTGACATAATTGAGCATAGTTATGAGAATATCTAGGTATGATCATGTATATAGGCATCACATCCAAGACAAGTAGACTGACTCCTGCCTGCATCTACTACTATTACTCCACTCATCGACCGCTATCCAGCATGCATCTAGAGTATTAAGTTCATGAAAACAGAGTAACGCCTTAAGCAAGATGACATGATGTAGAGGGATAAATTCGTGAAATATGATAAAAACCCCATCTTGTTATCCTCGATGGCGACAATACAATACGTGCCTTGCTGCCCCTACTGTCACTGGGAAAGGACACCGCAAGATTGAACCCAAAGCTAAGAACTTCTCCCATTGCAAGAAAGATCAATCTAGTAGGCCAAACCAAACTGATAATTCGAAGAGACTTGCAAAGATAACCAATCATACATAAAAGAATTCAGAGAAGATTCAAATATTGTTCATAGATAATCTTGATCATAAACCCACAATTCATCGGTCTCAACAAACACACTGCAAAAAGAAGATTACATCGAATAGATCTCCACAAGAGAGGGAGAGAACATTGTATTGAGATCCAAAAAGAGAGAAGAAGCCATCTAGCTAATAACTATGGACCCGAAGGTCTGAAGTAAACTACTCACACTTCATCGGAGAGGCTATGGTGTTGATGTAGAAGCCCTCCGTGATGGATGCCCCCTCCGGTGGAGCTCTGGAATAGGCCCCAAGATGGAATCTCGTGGATACAGGAAGTTACGGCGGTGGAATTAGGGTTTTTGGCTCCGTATCTGATCGTTTGGGGGTACGTAGGTATATATAGGAGAAAGGAGTACGTCGGTGGAGCAACAGGGGGCCCACGAGGGTGGAGGGAGCGCCTGGGGGGGGGGGAGGCGCGCCCCCTACCTCGTGGCCCCCTCCTTTGTTTCTTGATGTAGGGTCCAAGTCTCCTGGATCATGTTCGGTGAGAAAATCATGTTCCCGAAGGTTTCATTCCGTTTGGACTCTGTTTGATATTCCTTTTCTTTGAAACCCTAAAATAGGCAAAAAACAGCAATTCTGGGCTGGGCCTCCGGTCAATAGGTTAGTCCCAAAAATAATATAAAAGCGGATAATAAAGCCCAATAATGTCAAAAACAGTAGATAATATAGCATGGAGCAATCAAAAATTATAGATACGTTGGAGACGTATCAAGCGTCTTGATCTATCTTTATAGATCTTCATGCCCAATATGTAAGTAGCTTCACTGAGGTCTTTCATTGAAAAATTCTTATTCAAGTATCCTTTTATGCTATCTAGAAATTCTATATTATTTCCAATCAACAATATGTCATCCACATATAATATCAGATATGCTACAGAGCTCCCACTCACTTTCTTGTAAAGACATGCTTCTCCAAAAGTCTGTATAAAACCATATGCTTTGATCACACTATCAAAGCGTACATTCCAACTCTGAAATGCTTGCACCAGTCCATAAATGGATCACTGGAGCTTACACACTTTGTTAGCACCTTTCGGATTGTCAAAACCTTCTTGTTGCATCATATAGAACTCTTCTTTAGGAAATCCATTAAGGTATAGGAATGCAGTTTTGACATCCATTTGCCAAATTTCATAAAATGCGGCAATTGCTAACATGATTGAGACAGACTTTAAGCATAGATACGAGTGAGAAACTCTCATCATAGTCAACACCTTGAACTTGTCAAAATCCTTTTGCGACAATTCGAGCTTTGTAGATAGAAACACTACTATCAGTGTCTGTCTTCCTCTTGAAGATCCATTTAATCTCAATGGCTCTCCGATCATCGGATAAGTCAATCAAAGTCCATACTTTGTTCTCATACATGCATCCCATCTCAGATTTCATGGCCACAAGCCATGTCGCGGAATCTGGGCTCATCATCGCTTCCTCATAGTTCGTAGATTCATCATGATCAAGTAACATGACCTCCAGAACAAGATTACCGTACCACTCTAGTGCGGATCATACTCTGGTTGACCTACGAGGTTTGTGTTGGAAATATGCCCTAGAGGCAATAATAAAATGGTTATTATATATTTCTTTGTTAATGATAATTGTCTATTGTTCATGCTATAATTGTGTTATCCGGAAATCGTAATACATGTGTGAATACATAGACCACAACACGTCCCTAGTGAGCCTCTAGTTGACTAGCTCGTTGATCAAAGGATAGTCATGGTTTCCTGACTATGGACATTAGATGTCATTGATAACGGGATCACATCATTAGGAGAATGATGTGATGGACAAGACCCAATCCTAAGCTTAGCTCAAAGATCGTGTAGTTCGTTTGCTGTAGCTTTTCTGAATGTCAAGTATCATTTCCTTAGACCATGAGATTGTGCAACTCCCGGATACCGTAGGAGTGCCTTGGGTGTGCCAAACGTCACAACGTAACTGGGTGACTATAAAGGTACATTACAGGTATCTTCGAAAGTGTCTGTTGGGTTGGCACGAATCGAGACTGGGATTTGTCACTCCGTATGACGGAGAGGTATCTCTAGCACACTCGGTAATGCATCATCATAATGAGCTCAATGTGATCAAGTGGCTGATCACGGGATCATGCATTACGATACGAGTAAATTGACTTGCCGGTAACGAGACTGAACAAGGTATTGGGATATTGACGATCGAGTCTCGGGCAAGTAACGTACCGATTGACAAAGGGAATTGTATACAGATTGATTGAATCCTCGACATCGTGGTTCATCCGATGAGATCATCGAGGAGCATGTGGGAGCCAACATGGGTATCCATATCCCGCTGTTGGTTATTGACCGGAGAGTCATCTCGGTCATGTCTGCATGTCTCCCGAACCCGTAGGGTCTACACACTTAAGGTTCGGTGATGCTAGGGTTGTTAGGAAGACTTGTATGTGATTACCGAATGTTGTTCGGAGTCCCGGATGAGATCCCGGATGTCACGAGGAGTTCCGGAATGGTCCGGAGGTAAAGATTTATATATGGGAAGTTGTCATACGGTCGCCGGAAAGGTTCGGGGGCATATCGGTATTGTACCGGGGCCACCGGAGGGGTTCCGGGGGTCCACCGGGAGGGGCCACCTCTTCCGGAGGGCCTTATGGGCTGTATGGAGAAGGGAACCAGCCCAAGTGGTCTGGGGCGCCACACCCCCTAGGGCCCATGCGCCTAGGGTTTGGGGGAAACCCTAAAGGGGGGCGCCCCCTTGCTTGGGGGGCAAGCCCCCCTCCCCTTGGTCGCCGCCCCCCTCTAGGCCGGCCCCCTTCCCCCTTCCCCTATAAATAGAGGGGTGAGGGGAGGGCTGCACACCACATCCAAGGTGCAGCCCCTCCCCTCCCCAACACATCTCCTCCATAAGAGCTTAGCGAAGCCCTGCCGGAGTACTGCAGCTTCACCACCACCACGCCGCCGTGCTGTTGTTGGAGCCCTCTTCCTCAACCTCTCCCTCCTCCTTGCTGGATCAAGGCGCGGGAGACGTCCTCGCTCCGTACGTGTGTTGAACGCGGAGGTGCCGTCCGTTCGGCACTAGGTCATCGGTGATTTGAATCACGTCGAGTACGACTCCATCATCCCCGTTCTCTTGAACGCTTCCGCTCGTGATCTACAAGGGTATGTAGATGCACTCCTCTCTCCCTCGTTGCTAGATGACTACATAGATTGATCTTGGTGATGCGTAGAAAATTTTAAAATTCTGGTACGATCCCCAACAGTGGCATCCTGAGCTAGGTCTATGCGTAGTTACTATGCACGAGTAGAACACAAAGTAGTTGTGGGAGTCGATATTGTCAATTATCTTGCCGTTACTAGTCTTATCTTGATTCGGCGGCATCATGGGATGAAGCGGCCCGGACCAACCTTATACGTACGCTTACGTGAGACCGGTTCCACCGACTGACATGCACTAGTTGCATAAGGTGGCTGGCGGGTGTCTGTCTCTCCCACTTTAGTTGGATCAGATTCGATGAACAGGTTCCTTATGAAGGGTAAATAGAAATTGGCAATTCACGTTGTGGTTTTGGCGTAGGTAAGAAACGTTCTTGCTAGAAACCTACAGCAGCCACGTAAAAACTTGCAACAACAATTAGAGGACGTCTAACTTGTTTTTGCAGCAAGTGTTTTGTGATGTGATATGGCCAAAGGATGTGATGAATGAAATATGTGATGTATGAGATGATCATGTTCTTGTAATAGGAATCACGACTTGCATGTAGATGAGTATAACAACCGGCAGGAGCCATAGGAGTTGTCTTTATTTATTTATGAAATGCGTGTCAACATAAACGTCATGTAATTACTTTACTTTATTGCTAAAGCATTAGCCATAGTAGTAGAAGTAATAGACGACGAGACAACTTCAAGAAGACACGATGATGGAGATCATGGTGTCATGCCGGTGACAACGATGATCATGGAGCCCCGAAGATGGAGATCAAAAGGAGCAAATGATATTGGCCATATCATGTCACTATTTGATTGCATGTGATGTTTATCATGTTTTACATCTTATTTGCTTAGAACGACGGTAGCTTAAATAAGATGATCCCTCGTAATAATTTCAAGAAAGTGTTCCCCCTAACTGTGCACCGTTGCGAAGGTTCATTGTTTCGAAGCACCACGTGATGATCGGGTGTGATAGATTCTAACGTTCGAATACAATGGGTGTAAGCCAGATTTACACACGCAGTACACTTAGGTTGACTTGACGAGCCTAGCATGTACAGACATGGCCTCGGAACACAGAAGACCGAAAGGTCGAGCAAGAGTCGTATAGAAGATACGATCAACATGAAGATGTTCACCGATGTTGACTAGTCCGTCTCACGTGATGATCGGACATGGCCTAGTTAACTCGGATCATGTTATACTTAGATGACTGGAGGGATGTCTATCTGAGTGGGAGTTCATTGAATAATTTGATTAGATGAACTTAATTATCATGAACTTAGTCTAAAATCTTTACAATATGTCTTGTAGATCAAATGGCCAACGTTGTCCTCAACTTCAACGCGTTCCTAGAGAAAACCAAGCTGAAAGACGATGGCAGCAACTATACGGACTGGGTCTGGAACCTGAGGATCATCCTCATAGCTGCCAAGAAAGATTATGTCCTAGAAGCACCGTTAGGTGACGCACCCATCCCATAGAACAAAGACGTTATGAACACTTGGCAGACACGTGCTGATGATTACTCCCTCGTTCAGTGCGGCATGCTTTACAACTTAGAACCGGGGCTCCAAAAGCGTTTTGAGCGGCACAGAGCATATGAGATGTTCAAAGAGCTAAAAATGGTTTTCCAAGCTCATGCCCGGGTCGAGAGATATGAAGTCTCCGACAAGTTCTTCAGCTGTAAGATGGAGGAAAATAGTTCTGTTAGTGAGCACATACTCAGAATGTCTGGGTTGCATAACCGCTTGACTCAGCTGGGAGTTAATCTCCCGGATGACGTGGTCATTGACAGAATCCTTCAGTCGCTTCCACCCAGCTACAAGAGCTTTGTGATGAACTTCAATATGCAGGGGATGGAAAAGACCATTCCTGAGGTATATTCAATGCTGAAATCAGCAGAGGTAGAAGTCAAAAAGGAAGATCAAGTGTTGATGGTGAATAAAACCACTAAGTTCAAGAAAGGCAAGGGTAAGAAGAACTTCAAGAAGGACGGCAAGGGAGTTGCCACGCCTGGTAAGCAAGCTGCCGGGAAGAAGCCAAAGAATGGACCCAAGCCCGAGACTGAGTGTTTTTATTGCAAGGGAAGTGGTCACTGGAAGCGGAACTGCCCCAAATACTTAGCGGACAAGAAGGCTGGCAACACGAAAGGTATATGCGATATACATGTAATTGATGTGTACCTTACCAGTACTCGTAGTAGCTCCTGGGTATTTGATACCGGTGCGGTTGCTCACATTTGTAACTCAAAGCAGGAGCTGCGAAATAAGCGGAGACTGGCGAAGGACGAGGTGACGATGCGCGTCGGGAATGGTTCCAAGGTCGATGTGATCGCCGTCGGCACGCTACCTCTACATTTACCTACGGGATTAGTTTGAAACCTCAATAATTGTTATTTAGTGCCAGCTTTGAGCATGAACATTGTATCAGGATCTCGTTTAATTCGAGATGGCTACTCATTTAAATCCGAGAATAATGTTTGTTCTATTTATATGAGAGATATGTTTTATGGTCATGCTCTGATGGTGAATGGTTTATTCTTAATGAATCTCGAGCGTAATGCTACACATATTCATAGTGTGAATACCAAAAGATGTAAGGTTGATAATGATAGTCCCACATACTTGTGGCACTGCCGCCTTGGTCACATAGGTGTCAAACGCATGAAGAAGCTCCATGCAGATGGACTTTTAGAGTCTCTTAATTACGAATCATTTGACACGAGCGAACCATGCCTCATGGGTAAAATGACCAAGACTCCGTTCTCAGGAACAATGGAGCGAGCAACCAACTTATTGGAAATCATACATACTGATGTATGCGGTCCAATGAGTGTCGAGGCTCGCGGTGGCTATCGTTATGTTCTCACCCTCACTGATGACTTGAGTAGATATGGGTATATCTACTTAATGAAACACAAGTCTGAGACCTTTGAAAAGTTCAAGGAATTTCAGAGTGAGGTTGAGAATCAACGTGACAGGAAAATCAAGTTCTTGCGATCAGATCGTGGGGGAGAATACTTGAGTCACGAATTTGGCACACACTTAAGAAAATGTGGAATAGTTTCACAACTCACGCCGCCTGGAACACCTCAGCGTAATGGTGTGTCCGAACATCGTAATCGCACTCTATTGTATATGGTGTGATCTATGATGTCTCTTACTGATTTACCGCTGTCATTTTGGGGCTATGCTTTAGAGACTGCCGCATTCACTTTAAATAGGGCTCCGTCGAAATCTGTTGAGACGACACCGTATGAATTATGGTTTGGGAAGAAACCTAAGCTGTCGTTTCTAAAAGTTTGGGGATGCGATGCTTATGTCAAGAAACTTCAACCTGAAAAGCTCGAACCCAAATCGGAAAAATGCGTCTTCATAGGATACCCCAAAGAAACTGTTGGGTATACCTTCTACCTCAGATCCGAAGGCAAGATCTTTGTTGCCAAGAATGGGTCCTTTCTAGAGAAAGAGTTTCTCTCGAAAGAAATAAGTGGGAGGAAGGTAGAACTTGATGAAGTATTACCTCTTGAACCGGTAAGTGGCGCAGCTCAAGAAAATGTTCCTGAGGTGCCTGCACCGACTAGAGAGGAAGTTGATGATGATCATGAAACTTCAGATCAAGTTGCTACTGAACTTCGTAGGTCCACAAGGACACGTTCCGCACCAGAGTGGTACGGCAACCCTGTCTTGGAAATCATGTTGTTAGACAATGGTGAACCTTCAAACTATGAAGAAGCGATGGCGGGCCCGGATTCCGACAAATGGCTGGAAGCCATGAAATCCGAGATAGGATCCATGTATGAAAATGAAGTATGGACTTTGACTGACTTGCCGGTTGATCGGCGAGCCATAGAAAATAAATGGATCTTTAAGAAGAAGACAGACACGGATGGTAATGTGACCATCTATAAAGCTCGGCTTGTCGCTAAGGGTTATCGACAAGTTCAAGGGGTTGACTACGATCAGACTTTCTCATCCGTAGTGAAGCTGAAGTCCGTCCGAATCATGTTAGCAATTGCCGCATTCTATGATTATGAGATATGGCAAATGGACGTCAAAACGGCATTCCTTAATGGTTTCCTTAAGGAAGAATTGTATATGATGCAGCCGGAAGGTTTTGTCGATCCTAAGAATGCTGACAAGGTGTGCAAGCTCCAACGCTCAATTTATGGGCTGGTGCAAGCATCTCGGAGTTGGAACATTCGTTTTGATGAGATGATCAAAGCGTTTGGGTTTATGCAGACTTATGGATAAGCCTGCATTTACAAGAAAGTGAGTGGGAGCTCTGTAGCATTTCTCATATTGTATGTGGATGACATACTGTTGATGGGAAATGATATAGAATTCTTGGAAAGCATAAAGGCCTACTTGAACAAGTGTTTTTCAATGAAGGACCTTGGAGAAGCTGCTTATATATTAGGCATCAAGATCTACAGAGATAGATCAAGACGCCTCATAGGTCTTTCACAAAGCACATACCTTGATAAGATATTGAAGAAGTTCAATATGGATCAGTCTAAGAAGGGGTTCTTGCCTGTGTTGCAAGGTGTGAAATTGAGCTCAGCTCAATGTCCGACCATGGCAAAAGATATAGAAGAGATGAGTGTCATCCCCTATGCCTCAGCCATAGGTTCTATTATGTATGCCATGCCTTGTACCAGACCTGATGTAAACCTTGCCGTAAGTTTGGTAGGAAGGTACCAAAGTAATCCCGGCAAGGAACACTGGACAGCGGTCAAGAATATCCTGAAGTACCTGAAAAGGACTAAGGAAATGTTTCTCGTTTATGGAGGTGACGAAGAGCTCGTCGTAAAGGGTTACGTCGACGCTAGCTTCGACACAGATCTAGATGACTCTAAGTCACAAACCGGATACGTGTATATTTTGAATGGTGGGGCAGTAAGCTGGTGCAGTTGCAAGCAGAGCGTCGTGGCGGGATCTACATGTGAAGCGGAGTACATGGCAGCCTCGGAGGCAGCACATGAAGCAATCTGGGTGGAGGAGTTCATCACCGACCTATGAGTCATACCCAATGCGTCGGGGCCAATCAAGCTCTTCTGTGACAACACTGGAGCTATTGCTCTTGCCAAGGAGCCCAGGTTTCACAAGAAGACAAGGCACATCAAGCGTCGCTTCAACTCCATTCGTGAAAATGTTCAAGATGGAGACATAGATATTTGTAAAGTACATACGGACCTGAATGTAGCAGATCCATTGACTAAACCTCTCCCTAGAGCAAAACATGATCAACACCAGAACTGCATGGGTGTTCGATTCATCACAATGTAACTAGAATATTGACTCTAGTGCAAGTGGGAGACTATTGGAAATATGCCCTAGAGGAAATAATAAAATGGTTATTATTATATTTCTTTATTCATGATAATTGTCTATTGTTCATGCTATAATTGTGTTATCCGGAAATCGTAATACATGTGTGAATACATAGACCACAACACGTCCCTAGTGAGCCTCTAGTTGACTAGCTCGTTGATCAAAGGATAGTCATGGTTTCCTGACTATGGACATTAGATGTCATTGATAACGGGATCACATCATTAGGAGAATGATGTGATGGACAAGACCCAATCCTAAGCTTAGCTCAAAGATCGTGTAGTTCGTTTGCTGTAGCTTTTCTGAATGTCAAGTATCATTTCCTTAGACCATGAGATTGTGCAACTCCCGGATACCGTAGGAGTGCCTTGGGTGTGCCAAACGTCACAACGTAACTGGGTGACTATAAAGGTACATTACAGGTATCTTCGAAAGTGTCTGTTGGGTTGGCACGAATCGAGACTGGGATTTGTCACTCCGTATGACGGAGAGGTATCTCTAGCACACTCGGTAATGCATCATCATAATGAGCTCAATGTGATCAAGTGGCTGATCACGGGATCATGCATTACGATACGAGTAAATTGACTTGCCGGTAACGAGACTGAACAAGGTATTGGGATATTGACGATCGAGTCTCGGGCAAGTAACGTACCGATTGACAAAGGGAATTGTATACAGATTGATTGAATCCTCGACATCGTGGTTCATCCGATGAGATCATCGAGGAGCATGTGGGAGCCAACATGGGTATCCAGATCCCGCTGTTGGTTATTGACCGGAGAGTCATCTCGGTCATGTCTGCATGTCTCCCGAACCCGTAGGGTCTACACACTTAAGGTTCGGTGATGCTAGGGTTGTTAGGAAGACTTGTATGTGATTACCGAATGTTGTTCGGAGTCCCGGATGAGATCCCCGGACATCACGAGGAGTTCCGAATGGTCCGGGAGGTAAAGATTTATATATGGAAGTTGTCATACGGTTCGCCGAAAGGTTCAGGGGCATATCGGTATTGTACCGGGGCCACCGGAGGGGTTTCGGGGGTCCATCGGGAGGGGACACCTCTTCCAGAGGGCCTTATGGGCTGTATGGAGAAGGAACCATCCCAAGTGGGCTGGGGCACCACACCCCCTAGGGCCCATGCGCCTAGGGTTTGGGGGAAACCCTAAAGGGGGGCGCCCCCTTGCTTGGGGGGCAAGCCCCCCTCCCCTTGGTCGCCGCCCCCCCTCTAGATCTCATATAGAGGGGGCCGGCCCCCTTCCCCCTTCCCCCTTCACCTATAAATAGAGGGGTGAGGGGAGGGCTGCACACCACATCCAAGGCGCAGCCCCTCCCCTCCCCAACACATCTCCTCCTCCATAAGAGCTTGGCGAAGCCCTGCCGGAGTACTGCAGCTTCACCACCACCACGCCGTCGTGCTGTTGTTGGAGCCCTCTTCCTCAACCTCTCCCTCCTCCTTGCTGGATCAAGGCGCGGGAGACGTCCTCGCTCCGTACATGTGTTGAACGCGGAGGTGCCATCCGTTCGGCACTAGGTCATCGGTGATTTGAATCACGTCGAGTACGACTCCATCATCCCCGTTCTCTTGAACGCTTCCGCTCGTGATCTACAAGGGTATGTAGATGCACTCCTCTCTCCCTCGTTGCTAGATGACTACATAGATTGATCTTGGTGATGCGTAGAAAATTTTAAAATTCTGCTACGATCCCCAACAATTTGATAGTAACTTGATCAGAAGTTTCATGATCATCATCATTAGCTTCCTCACTAATTGGTGTAGGAATCACTGGAACTAATTTCTATGATGAAATGCTCTCCAATTCGGGAGAAGTTACAATTACCTCATCAAGTTCTACTTTCCTCCCACTCACTTCTTTTGAGAGAAACTCCTTCTCTAGAAAGGATCCATTCTTAGCAACAAAGATCTTGCCTTCGGATCTGTGATACAAGGTGTACCCAATAGTTTATTTTGGGTATCATATGAAGACACACTTCTCCTATTTGGGTTCGAGCTTATCAGGCTGAAGCTTTTTCACATAAGCATCGCAACCTCAAAATTTTAAGAAACGTCAGCTTAGTTTCTTGCCAAACCATAGTTCATACGGTGTCCTCTCAAGGGATTTATATGGTGCCCTATTTAACGTGAATGCAACTGTCTCTAATGCATAACCCCAAAATGATAGTGGTAAATCGGTAAGAGACATTATAGATCACACCATATCTAATAAAGTACGGTTATGACATTTGGACACACCATTACGCTGTGGTGTTCCAGGTGGCATGAGTTGCGAAACTATTTCACATTGTTTCAAATGAAGACCAAACTCGTAACTGAAATATTCACCTCCGCGATCAGATCGTAGAAATTTTATTTTCTTGTTATGATGATTTTCCACTTCACTCTGAAATTCTTTGAACTTTTCAAATATTTTAGATTTATGTTCATTAAGTAGATATACTCATATCTGCTCAAATCATCTGCGAAGGTCAGATAATAATGATACCTGCCGCGAGCCTCAACACTCATCGGACCGCATACATCTGTGCGTATTATTTCCAATAAGTCAGTGGCTCATTCCATTGTTTCTTAGAACGGAGTCTTAGTCATCTTGCCCATGAGGCATGGGTCACAAGCATCAAGTGATTCATAATCAAGTGATTCCAAAAGCCCATCGGTATGGATTTTCTTCATGCGCTTTACACCAATATGACCTAAATGGGAGTGCCACTAGTATGTTGCACTATCATTATCAACTTTACATCTTTTGGCATCAATATTATGAATATGTGTATCACTACGATCGAGATTCAATAAACCATTCACCTTGTGTGTATGACCATAGAAGGTTTTATTCATGTAAATAGAATAACAATTATTCTTTGACTTAAATGAATAACTGTATTGCAATAAACATGATCCAATCATATTATGCTCAACGCAAACACCAAATAACATTTATTTTAGGTTCAACACTAATCTCGAAGGTAAAGGGAGTGTGCGATGGTGATCTTATCAACCTTGGAATCACTTCCGACACACATCGTCACCTCGCCCTCAACTAGTCTTTGTTCATTTCTAACTCCTGTTTCAAGTTAGTAATCATAGCAACTGAACCAGTATCAAATACCCAGGGGCTACTATGAACACTAGTAAAGTACACATCAATAACATGTATATCATATATACTTTTGTTCACTTTGCCATCCTTCTTATCCGCAAAGTACTTGGGGCAGTTCCGCTTCCAGTGACAAGTCCCTTTGCAGTAGAAGCACTCAGTCTCAGTCTTAGGCGCAGACTTGGGCTTCTTCCCTTGAGTAGAAACTTGTTTGCCATTCTTCTTGAAGTTCCCCTTCTTCCCTTTGCCCTGCTTCTTGAAACTAGTGGTCTTGTTGACCATCAACACTTGATGCTCCTTCTTGATTTCTACCTCCGTAGCCTTTAGCATTACGAAGAGCTCGGGAATTGTCTTATCCATCCCTTGCATATTATAGTTCATCACAAAGCTTTTGTAGCTTGGTGGCAGTGATTGAAGAACTCTGTCAATGACACTATCATCAGGAAGATTAACTCCTAGTTGAGTCAAGTGGTTATGGTACCCAGACATTCTGAGTATATGTCCACTGACAGAACTATTATCCTTCATCTTGCAACTATAGAAGTTATTGGAGACTTCATATCTCTCAATTCGGGCATTGGCTTGAAATATTAACTTCAACTCCTGGAACATCTCATATGCTCCATGACGTTCAAAATGTCGTTGAAGTCCCGATTCTAAGCCGTAAAGCATGGCACACTGAACTATCGAGTAGTAATCAGCTTTGCTCTGCCAGACGTTCGTAACATCCGGTGTTGCTCCTGTAGCAGGCTTTGCACCTAGCGGTGCTTCCAGGACGTAATTCTTTTGTGCAGCAATGAGGATAATCCTCAGATCACGAACCCAGTCCGCATCATTGCTACTATCATGTCTCAACTTATTTTTTTCTAGGAACATATCAAAAATAAAACAGGGGATCTATACGCGAGCTATTGATCTAAAACATAGATATGCAAAACTATCAGGTACTAAGTTCATGATAAGTTAGAGCTCAATTAATCATATTACTCAAGAACTCCCACTTAGATAGACATCCCTCTTGTCATCTAAATGATCACGTGATCCATATCAACTAAACCATGTCTGATCATCACGTGAGATGGAGTAGTTTTCAATGGTGAACATCACTATGTTGATCATATCTACTATATGATTCACGTTCGACCTTTCGGTCTTAGTGTTCCGAGGCCATATCTACATATTCTAGGCTCGTCAAGTTTAACCCGAGTATTATGCACGTGCAAAACTGGCTTTCACCCGTTGTATGTGAACGTAGAGCTTATCACAGCCGATCATCACGTGGTGTCTCGCCACGACGAACTGTAGGAACGATGCATACTCAGGGAGAACACTTGTACCTTGAAATTTAGTGAGAGATCATCTTATAATGCTACCGCCGTACTAAGCAAAATAAGATGCATAAAGGATAAACATCACATGTGTCGGTGTCAAACCCGGCCGATCTCGGGTAGGGGGTCCCGAACTGTGCGTCTAAGGCGGATGGTAACAGGAGGCAGGGGACACGATGTTTACCCAGGTTCGGGCCACTTGATGGAGGTAACCCTACGTCCTGCTTGATTGTTCTTGATGATATGAGTATTACAAGAGTTGATCTACCATGAGATCATAGAGGCTAAACCCTAGAAGCTAGCCTATGGTATGATTGTATCTTGTCCTATAGACTAAACCCTCTGTTTATATAGACACCGGAGGGGGCTAGGGTTACACAGAGTCAGTTACAAGGAGGAGATCTATATATTCGTATACCTAGCTTGCTTTCCACGCCAAGGAGAGTCCCATCCGGACACGGGACGAAGTCTTCAATCTTGTATATTCATAGTCCAATTGTCCGGCCAAAGGATATAGTCCGGCTGTCCGGAGACCCCCTAATCCAGGACTCCCTCAATAGCCCCTGAACCAGGCTTCAATGACGATGAGTCCGGCGCGCAGTATTGTCTTCGGCATTGCAAGGCAGGTCCCGCAATGCGGCTTAACCGCCCTACGGGCTGTATACCTTTATCATTTCTTTTCTCTTTCAGGGCCTAACTCTCTGGAAGCCCTTTCCGGCAGTACGATTGCCGGACACATTACGGGAAGGAACAACCAAGGAGGCAAGAAGCTAAGATGTACACGAGAACCCTCAGGTGGTCTCTAATATTAATTGATATACCCGCTTTCTACTATCCATACACAGCTTTCCCTTGGATAGGACATGTCAAATAGTCCCACTTTCTGCTTATTGCACTACTTGTACTAGTACGCTTCGACGTATTATTTAAATAACAATGCATACATTAGTCTATTATTGCATTATTTATCCTTTTTTCTCTTATATGTCCATTTACGACAATTCGCACCCATATATCGGGTACGGTCAGTACACCAGGGGCTTTCATTTACCCCATAATACGGCGAGAAGTCCGAACACTTTCGACAATGCGGCACCCCGAACTTATAGCACTATATGCATCAGCTCCGAATCATGTCTTGGGTCAATAGTTGGGTTTTCCCGCTGTCGGTGTCAAAACCGGTGATCTCGGGTAGGGGGTCCCGAACTGTGCGTCTAAGGCGGATGGTAACGGGAGGTAGGGGACACAATGTTTTTACCCAGGTTCGGGCCCTCTTGATGGAGGTAAAACCCTATGTCCTGCTTGATTAATATTGATGATATGGGTAGTACAAGAGTAGATCTAGCACGACATCGGAGAGGCTAAACCCTAGAAGCTAGCCTATGGTATGATTGTATGTGGTAGTTGTTGTGTCCTACGGACTAAAACTCTCCGGTTTATATTGACATCGGAGAGGGTTAGGGTTACACAAGGTCGGTTACAAAGGAGGAGATATCCATATCTGTATTTCCCAGCTTGCCTTCCACGCCAAGTAGAGTCCCATCCGGACAAGAGACGAAGTCTTCAATCTTGCATCTTCATAGTCCAACAGTCTGGCCAAAGGATATAATCCGGTTGTCCGGAGACCCCCTAATCCAGGACTCCCTCAGTAGCCCCTGAACCAGGCTTCAATGACGATGAGTCCGCGCGCAGTATTGTCTTCGGCATTGCAAGGCGGGTTCCTCCTCTGAATACTCCATAGAAGATTTTGAACACCAGAATATTGTCCGGCTCTGCAAAACAAGTTCCACATACCACCGTAGAGAGAACAATATTTCCACAAATCCAATCTGCTGACACGTTTGATAGCATGACATCACGTCATGGCCCGGTCATTATTCGAACTGTTTTTCTCTACCAGCACCGCACATAACGTGAGGCAGTTTTCTTGACACGTCTTGTCAAAGCAGAGATCGTGTCCCCCTTATTACGGGATTCTCATCAATACAAACGTGGGTAACCTAACCGTGCCATCAATTACGGAGTTTGGGGAATAAGCGATTTTACCAGGTAAGTGGGGAGGCGCATCGCCTCTTCCGCCCCTATAAAGGGACAAGGATTCACCCTTTTTTACCCACACCTTCTTCCTCCTTGCTTACCCATTATCACACACTCAAGCTCCAGCGCCCAAGTTCGTGTCTTTCTTCTCAAACCACTCCAAGCATGTCCGGAGCGGGAGGCAAGTGGATGGTCTCCTCCGTCATGGAGGAGAACATCACAAAGTTACGGGAAGCCAGATATCTGGCCGCGGATATCGCGCACCGGCTGCCAGATGCAGGGCAGCTCATCCCTACGCCCAAACCCCATGAGAAGGTAGTTTTTCTTACCCACTTCGTCCGTGGACTGGGATTTCCCCTCCACCCGTTTGCCCGCGGGCTCATGTTCTACTATGGGCTGGATTTTCATGATCTGGCCCCCAACTTCATCCTCAACATCTCGGCGTTTATCATCGTGTGCGAGGCCTTCCTCCGCATCATGCCCCACTTCGGCCTGTGGCTGAAGACCTTCAATGTTAAACCGAAGGTGGTGGTCGGCCAGCAAGCAGAGTGCGGAGGCGCCATGGTAGGCAAAATGCCTAATGTCACTGGCTCGAAGGATCCTATGTGGAGACCATAAAGGGGTGGCAATCGGGGTGGTTCTACATCACCAGCGCGACACCAACTGGGTGGCGGCCCCTAAATTTCAATCCGGAATCCCCACGCGGCTCACTTCCTGGAAAGAGAAGGGCATGTCCTGGGGTTCTTCGGTAGAGCTGAACGGACTCCAGACCTGCATCAAGAACATGATGAGCAAGAAAATCAAGCTCGTCAACATGGTCCAGGTCATGCTCTTCCACCGGATTCTCCCGTGTCAATGATGGGCATTCAACTTGTGGGAGTTCGACCCGGCCCAGCACCAGACGCTGTGAGAGTTCTACGACACGACGCATAAGGACGTCTGGAGGGTGCTGTTCAAGGGCGCCAAGGTACCTCCTTCCCTCACCGAGGACCGCAGACTCAACGCAAAGCGCCATGCGAATCCGGTAAGTTTTTGCATCTCACAGGGTATTTATTTTCCCCAGTTGAATGATGTGCGGGATCTAAGCTCCCATGCCATTAACAGGACTGGATAAAGACAGCGGAGCAGCTCGATTGCCCAGCCCCCTGCCTAAAGATCCCACAGATGCTCTCCTAATGGAGATGCTGGCTCCGGCACCTTACGAGGTGCCGGCGAAGAAGACCAAGAAGAAGGCCCCGGGGACCCGAAAGGGTCTCCGGTGCAAGGTCGTATCGGACTCATCGTCCGATGACTCCGGCGCTCACTCCTCCCACGAAAACGAGGAGGAGGAGGAAAGTTCTCTCCCCCCAGCCGGGGGAGACAAGAAAAGGAAGGACAACCCAACCGGGGAGGCCGAAGGGTCCAAGAAGGGAAGGACCCTCCTTCCGGACTGCTCCACGACGGCCGCCTACAGTGGCGATGAGTGGCTACCCAGGGTCAAGCCCCTGGCGAAGTCGTAAGTATCCGGACACCATAGTAATTCATGGTATGTTTTATTGCACTACTTCTCCTCATGCCGAACATGATTATGCAGTCCGTCCCGAGCTCATCTCGACGTATCCTCGTCGAGCGGTTCATTGGACTCATCGGATAGGAACAGTGGTTCTCTTCCGACCGCCTCCACCCCTCGCCCTACGGAAAACGTCGAGGTGTTGTCTTGAAAGGAACCAAGCCGAGGGGAGGTGATCCCGGGGGCGCCTTGAGGCGACCTCCCGGACCCTGGGTACAAAGGGAGCAAAACTCCCACGGGCTCCGAGTTCGCCCCCAGCCGAACACCGCACCGGAACCTTCGATGGTTCCGGACTCCGACAAGCGATCCCCCATTAAGGGGGGCCAGCCACCCATGCTGGTGTCCTCTGTCCATCCAGAGGCACCGAACAACTTGCTGGAAGAGCTTCGCAGCGCCTCCATCGACGAAGAGCACCGCACTATCATGAGTGCGGTGATCGAGAAAGTTTAGTCCACCAAAAACAGACTGACCGAAGCTTGCGCCAGCCTCCTAACAGGCTTTGAGGTAAGCAATCAAAATATAAGAAAGTATTACTGCATAGATAGTAGCCCCTGATGCTCTGTTCGGTGTTCGAGAAGAAAGGCCGAATAGAGGATCAAATGATGACTCAGGAGTCTAATCAGAATATATCTATGTGTATGTGCAGGCTTCACTGCTGGCCACTGCCGCACGTACTACAGAGGTCTCTGCACTGAAGTAGGACCTGGAGCGGTCCGAGAACGAGCTCAGCCTTACCAAGAGGCAGCTCGAGGAGAGCAAAGGTAAGCAATACCTTGTCTACTGATAACCCACAAGTATAGGGGATCGCAACAGTTTTCGATAAGTAAGAGTGTCGAACCCAATGAGGAGCTAAAGGTAGAACAAATATTCCTTCAAGTTCTATCGACCACCGATACAACTCTACGCATGCTTGACGTTTGCTTTACCTAGAACAAGTATGAAACTAGAAGTACTTTGTAGGTGTTGTTGGATAGGTTTGCAAGATAATAAAGAGTACGTAAATAAAAAGTAGGGGCTGTTTGGATAAAGAAACAATAAAGTAAATATAGAGAGTGTGGAAAAGTGGTGGTAGGAGTTGCGGAATTGTCCCTTAAGCAATTGACTACTTTACTAGACCGATAGCAAGTATTATGTGGGAGAGGCCACTGCTAGCATGTCATCCCTGACTTGGAATTCTATGCACTTATGATTGGAACTATTAGCAAGCATTCGCAAATACTAATGTTCATTAAGGTAAAACCCAACCATAGCATTAAGATATATTGGTCCCCCTTCAATCCTGTATGCATCAATTTCTGTGCTAGGTTGAAGCTTCTGTCACTCTTGCCCTCCAATACATAGTCCTATCAACATACAACTAACCCTAGGGTGTGATCCACGCGCGCAATCATATGATGGGCACCAAAGGACAGCAACATAACCACAAGCAAATTAAATCAATCATAGCAATTCATCAACCACCGACAGGACAACGAAATGTACTCAGACATCATAGGATGGCAACACATCAGTGGATAATAATATGAAGCATAAAGCACCATGTTCAAGTAGAGGGTACAGCGGGTTGCGGGAGAGTGGACCGCTGTAGATAGAGGGGGAAGGTGATAGAGATGTTGGTGAAGATGGCGGAGGTGTTGGTGTAGACCGCGGTGATGATGATGGCCCCAGCGGCGTTCCGGCGCCACCGGAAGCGAGGGGGAGAGAGCCCCCCTTCTTCTTCTTCCTTAACCTCCTCCCTAGATGGGAGAAGGGTTTCCCCTCTGGTCCATGGCCTCCATGGCATGGGAGGGGCGAGAGCCCCTCCAAGATTGGATCTGTCTCTCTGTCTCTCTCTGTTTCCGCGTTCTCTGATTCTACCCTTTCACCGTTTCTTATATTCCCGGAGATCCTAACTCCGATTAGGCTGAAATTTTAACATGATCTCTATCCGGAAATTAGCTTTCTTGCAGCGAAAGAAGGGCACCAACCGCCTTACGGGTGGCCCACGAGGGTCAGGGGCGCCCCCCCCTGCCTCGTGGCCACCTCGGGAACCGTCTCGCGTGGATTTTTCTTCCCAAAAATCATATATATTCCAAAAAAATCTCCATAAATTTTTATCCCGTTTGGACTCCGTTTGATTTGGATATTTTGCGAAACAAAAAACATGCAATAAACAGGAACTGGCACTGGGCACTGGATCAATATGTTAGTCCCAAAAATAGTATAAAAAGTTGCCAAAAGTATATGAAAGTTGTAGAATATTGGCATGGAACAATCAAAAATTATAGATACGACGGAGACGTATCAGCATCCCCAAGCTTAATTCCTGCTCGTCCTCGAGTAGGTAAATGATAAAAAAGATAATTTTTGATGTGGAATGCTACCTAGCATAATCTTGATCATATGTTTAATCATGGCATGAATATTAAGACACAAGTGATTCAAAGCAATAGTCTATTATTTGACATAAAAACAATAATACTTCAAGCCTACTAATAAAGCAATCATGTCTTTTCAAAATAACAAGGCCAAATAAAGTTATCCCTACAAAATCAAATAGTCTGGCTATGCTCCATCTTCACCACACAAAATACTCACATCATGCACAACCCCGATGACAAGCCAAGCAATTGTTTCATACTTTTGACGTTCTCAAACCTTTTCAACTTTCACGCAATACATGAGCATGAGCCCTGGACATAGCACTATAGGTGGAATAGAATGGTGGTTGTGGAGAAGACAAAAATGAGAAGATAGTCTCACATCAACTAGGCGTATCAACGGGCTATGGAGATGCCCATCAATAGATATCAATGTGAGTGAGTAGGGATTGCCATGCAACGGATGCACTAGAGCTATAAGTATATGAAAGCTCAAACTGAAACTAAGTGGGTGTGCATCCAACCTGCTTGCTCATGAAGACCTAGGGCATTTGAGGAAGCCCATCATTGGAATATACAAGCCAAGTTCTATAATGAAAATTCCCACTAGTATATGAAAGTGATAACTCAAGAGACTCTCCATATGAAGAACATGTTGCTACTGTGGTAAAAGGATAGTAACATTGCCCCTTCTCTCTTTTTCTCTCATTTTTTTGTTTTTTTTGTTTTTTGTAGGCTTCTTTGGCCTCTCTCTCTCTTTTTTTGGGGGCTTCTTTGTCCACTTTTATTTTGATAACCTCACATGGGACAATTTTCTAGTAATGATGATCATCACACTTTTATTTACTCACAACTCAATATTACAACTCGATATCTAGAACAAAGATATGACTCTATATGAATGCCTCTGGCGGTGTACCGGAATGTGCAATGATCTAGCGTAGCAATGACATCAAAAAACGGACAAGCCATGAAAACATCATGCTAGCTATCTTATGATCATGCAAAGCAATATGACAATGAATGCTCAAGTCATGTATATGATGATGATGAGAGTTGCATGGCAATATATCTCAGAATGGTTATGGAAATGTCATGATAGGTAGGTATGGTGGCTGTTTTGAGGAAGGTATATGGTGGGTTTATGGTACCGGCGAAAGTTGCGCGATACTAGAGAGGCTAGCAATGGTGGAAGGGTGAGAGTGCGTATAATCCATGGACTCAACATTAGTCATAAAGAACTCACATACTTATTGCAAAAATCTATTAGTCATCAAAACAAAGTACTACGTGCATGCTCCTAGGGGGATAGATTGGTAGGAAAAGACCATCGCTCGTCCCCGACCGCCACTCATAAGGAAGACAATCAATAAATACCTCATGCTCCAACTTCGTTACATGGCGGTTCACCATACGTGCATGCTACGGGAATCAAAAACCTCAACACAAGTATTTCTACAATCCACAACTACCCACTAGCACGACTCTAATATCACCATCTTTATATCACAAAACTATTGCAAGGAATCAAACATATCATATTCAGTGATCTACAAGTTTATGTAGGATTTTATGACTAACCATGTGAATGACCAATTCCTGTCATCTCTCTAAATAGATATAAGTGAAGCAAGAGAGTTCAATTCTTTCTACAAAAGATATGCCCACGCTCTAACAAATATAAGTGAAGTAAAAGAGCATTCTACAAATGACGGTTTTCTATGTAAAGAGAAACAGGCAATCCAAACTTCAAATGATATAAGTGAAGCACATGAAGCATTCTATAAAGCCATACTCAAAAGATACAAGCGAAGTGCATAGAGCATTCTATAAATCAACCACGGACTATCTCATACCAGCATGGTGCATAAAATAAAAATGAAAACTAAATGCAAAATACACTCCAAGATTGCACATATCGCATGAACGAAACGAATCCAAAAACATACCAATACTTATTGAAGAAAAACGGGATGCCTTCCGGGGCATCCCCAAGCTTAGGCGCTTGAGTATCCTTGAATATTTACTTGGTGTGCCTTGGGCATCCCCAAGATTGAGCTCTTGCCTCTCTTCCTTCTTCTCACATCGAGACCTTCTCGATCATCGAACACTTCATCCACACAAAACTTCAACAGAAAACTCGGTAAGATCCGTTAGTATAATAAAGAAAATCACTACTCTAAGTACTATTGCAAACCAATTCATATTTTGTTTTTGCATTGTGTCTACTGTAATATAACTTTTTCATGGCTTAATCCACTGATGTAAATTGATAGTTTCATCAAAACAAGCAAACTATGCATCAAAAACAGAATCTGTCAAAAACAGAACAGTCTGTAATAATATGAACATTAACCATACTTCTTATACTTGAAAAATTCTACCAAAATTATGGAAAATAAAAAATTTGTATAGTAAGACAGTGCAAAAATAATCAGAACCATTTGACATTCCAGATAAAAATGTAAAATCGCGCACTACAGCCAAAGTTTCTGTCCTGCACCGTACAAACCATCAAGCAAATGTAAACATCCTAAAGGCAAACCTTGGCACATTATTTTTATAATACAATGGAATTGTACAAGGGGATAATTATTTTTATTGAAAAGTTTCTGTAATCAAGATTCACAAAGTTTCTATGAGCATGAACAAAGTTCAAGGCTAGCTCCCACTTCAACAATGCTTGTCTTTCTCACTTTCGCTTTCCTTTTTGAAAAAGTTTTGGGTTCCCCTCTTTATTTTTGTTGTTTTTAAACTATATGAAAACACTCAACAGAAATAAATGACTCTCTAAAACTTCCGGGTTGTCTCCCTGGCAGCGCTTTCTTTAAAGCCATTAAGCTAGGCATATAGTGCTCAAGTAATGGATCCACCTGGATCCCAAGGTATATGAAAGCCAATTTTAATTAACAATGATTTGTAATTTAGTGGTGAGCACAAGGTAACATATATCATTTAATGAAGAAGTCTAACTCTCTTCCTATGCATCAACATGTCATAAAAGAACAATTCATGCACACATAGTAAAGGCCAATGCATAGTATAAACAGTTTGTTACAATTCTATCATATTGGAAACATAGAGAGGTGGAGATATAGTTCCTCTCTCATAATAATTGCAAGTAGGAGCAGCAAGCACATGTATATTATATTCATCAAAATCATCGTGTGCAATGGAAAAAGGCATCCCATCAATATAATCCTTAATAAGTGCAAACTTCTCCGATATAGTGTAGTCGGGAGAATTCAAAAAGATAATAGGACTATCATGCGTGGGTGCAATAGCAACAATTTCATGTTTAACGTAAGGAACTATAACAAGTTCATCTCCATAAGCATAATTCATATTGGCATCTTGGCCACAAGCATAGCAAGAATCACCAAAAAGGGATATATCAAAAGAATCAACGGGATCATAAAAATCATCATAGCAATCATCCTCCGGTAAGCACGAAGGGAAATTAAACAATGTATGAGTTGGAGGGTTACTCTCATTAGAAGGTGGGCATGGGTAGCTAATCCGCTCTTCCTCCTTTTGTTCTTCTCTCTCCTCATCATCTTTTTCATCCAATGAGCTCATAGTTTCATCAATATCTTCTTCCATAGACTCCTGCAAAATATTAGTCTCTTCTTGGACAGCGGAGTAGTACTCAATATATGGTTCAACATAGGCATTAGAAGCATAATTATCATAGCAATATTTAACTATGGCAAAATTTTCAGATTTGTAAAGAGTAGCATCATACTTTTCAATCAAAGAAGAAATTTCGTAAGCACCCTTAAAAGCAACAAATTCTTCAATTTGTTGAACATCATAGTAACTATAAACACCCTTAGCATAAGAGGATACGATTCCATTATCACTAAACAAACATTGGTAGGGAAGGTGTTTCTTAGGGTCTTCAGAACAACAAGTATAATCATATATTTCACATAAATTCCAAGCATAGCATTGCAAACGATGAATTTGATCCAATAAAGTTTTCCCTTTTTCAGATATTCGGTGTCGCGCAAAACAAGCATGCTCATCTAAAGATTTGCCCTCAACTAAGCTAGTTGGGGTTTCAGCACGAGCACATAGGGATCGAAGATGATCCAAGTAATAAGCTTCAGCAGTGTGATAGATTTTGAGTGGTTCTTAAACCATTGGTTTAGTAGGTACAACTAATTTTTTTGGTATTTTGCGTTTCCTACCCATAACTAAAGATAGAAAACAACTAAGAATAGAAAATAAAAATTACTTAGTGATAAAGCAAACAAGAACACACGAAAATATTCACCCCACGCTATTTCTCCCCGGCAACGGCGCCAGAAAAAGGTCTTGATAACCCACAAGTATAGGGGATCACAACAGTTTTCGATAAGTAAGAGTGTCGAACCCAACGAGGAGCTAAAGGTAGAACAAATATTCCCTCAAGTTCTATCGACCAACGATACAACTCTACGCACGCTTGATGTTTTCTTTACCTAGAACAAGTATGAAACTAGAAGTACTTTGTAGGTGTTGTTGGATAGGTTTGCAAGATAATAAAGAGTACGTAAATAAAAAGTAGGGGCTGTTTAGATAAAGAAACAATAAAGTAAATATAGTGAGTGTGGAAAAGTGGTGGTAGGAGTTGCGGAATTGTCCCTTAAGCAATTGACTACTTTACTAGACCGATAGCAAGTACTATGTGGGAGAGGCCACTGCTAGCATGTCATCCCTGACTTGGAATTCTATGCACTTATGATTGGAACTATTAGCAAGCATCCGCAAATACTAATGTTCATTAAGGTAAAACCCAACCATAGCATTAAGATATATTGGCCCCCCTTCAATCCCGTATGCATCAATTTCTATGCTAGGTTGAAGCTTCTGTCACTCTTGCCCTCCAATACATAGTCCTATAAACATAAAACTAACCCTAGGGTGTGATCCACGCGCGCAATCATATGATGGGAACCAAAGGACAGCAACATAAACACAAGCAAATTAAATCAATCATAGAAATTCATCAACCACCGACAGGACAACGAAAATCTACTCAAACATCATAGGATGGCAACACATCATTGGATAATAATATGAAGCATAAAGCACCATGTTCAAGTAGAGGGTACAGCGGGTTGCGGGAGAGTGGACCGCTGTAGATAAAGGGGGGAAGGTGATGGAGATGTTGGTGAAGATGGCGGAGGTGTTGGTGTAGATCGCGGTGATGATGATGGCCCCCGGCGGCGTTCCGGCGCCATCGGAAGCGAGGGGGAGAGAGAGCCCCCCTCCTTCTTCTTCTTCCTTGACCTCCTCCCTAGATGGGAGAAGGGTTTCCCCTCTGGTCCATGGCCTCCATGGCACGGGAGGGGCGAGAGCCCCTCCGAGATTGGATATGTCTCTCTGTCTCTCTCTGTTTCCGCGTTCTCTGATTCTACCCTTTCACCGTTTCTTATATTCCTAGAGATCCGTAACTCCTATTGGGCTGAAAATTTAACGCGATCTCTATCCGGAAATTAGCTTTCTTGTGGCGAAAGAAGGGCACCAACCGCCTTACGGGTGGCCACGAGGGTCAGGGGCACGCCCAGGGGGGCAGGCGCGCCCCCCTGCCTCGTGGCCACCTCGGGCACCGTCTCGCGTGGATTTTTCTTCCCAAAAATCATATATATTCCAAAAAAATCTCCGTCAATTTTATCCTGTTTGGACTCCGTTTGATATGGATATTCTACGAAACAAAAAACATGCAACAAACAGGAACTGGCACTGGGCACTGGATCAATATGTTAGTCCCAAAAATAGTATAAAAAGTTGCCAAAAGTATATGAAAGTTGTAGAATATTGGCATGGAACAATCAAAAATTATAGATACGACGGAGACGTATCATCTGCGCTTTTAAAAAGAAGTTCAGTTGTGAAACAATAGGATCATCATGAATTTGTCAGGGGCCACGACCGGGTGGTGACCCTGACGAAGGCGTTGTCCGAGGCCGAAAACAAAGCGACCAAGGAGCACCATGAGCGGGAAAAGCAAGAAGCCCGAGTAGGCAAGGTGCAGCAAGAGCTCGAGGATCTCGCCAAGAAACATGAGTCCTTGGAGCTTGACTCTAAGACGCGAGAGTCCGAGCTCGCGCATGCGCTTGAAAGCGCCTGGAGCGCCAAGGCTGAAGCCCACAAGGCCCTCAAGGAGATTGATGCAGTGAAGACGATAGCAGCGGGTAAGGCATTCATTATGCAAAGCAAGCATGTGAAGGAAACTTTCCTTTTTCTTACCCGAGTTCGGAGCTCTCCAGGAGAATTCACAGATCTTCCCCGCAGTGTACTGGACGCCTCAGAGTTTTACCGAGCTTAGGAGGGGAGCTCGACGGAAAAGTTGTTCTGGTCTCAGTATACTGGGACCGAACACCCAATGCCCTTGAGCGACCAACTGAAGCAATTGGTCGAGCTTCCCAAGGCGGCCGAACATGACATGAGGGGCCTTATAGTCCGGATGTGGCCTGGCGAGCCCCTGTCCGACAGCTACTTCGGCGAGCCCCTGAGCTCCCAGAAGATCTCTCCTATCGTGAGCACCCAGTTGCTATTCTTGAAGAGACTGAACGCAAGACTCACAACAAGTCAATCATATTTCTCAAAGTCAAGTGGTCACATCATTCCAACCGTGAAGCTACATGGGAACGCGAGGATCACCTCCGTTCTGAGTACCCGGCGTTCTTTCAGTCCTAGATCTCGGGACGAGATCCTTTCGTAGTGGTGGAGTGTTGTAACACCCCGGATGTAACTTTCCCAATTTGTACTCCAACTCTTGCTGTTTCCGGCGTTAAGTTAATTTATTTTCTCGGGTTCGGGTTCTTTGTCTCCGTGTGTTGTTATCGTTGTCATGCATCTCATATCATGTCATCATGTGCATTGCATTTGCATACGTGTTCGTCTCATGCATTCGAGCATTTTCCCCGTTGTCCGTTTTGCATTCCGGCGCTTCGTTCTCCTCCGGTGGTCATTTCTACCTTTCTTCCGTGTGTGGGGATTAAACATTTCCGGATTGGACCGAGACTTGCCAAGCGGCCTTGGTTTACTACCGATAGACCGCCTGTCAAGTTTCGTACCATTTGGACTTCGTTTGATACTCCAACGGTTAACCGAGGGACCGAAAAGGCCTCGTGTAGGTTGCAGCCCAACACCCTTACAATTTGGCCCAAAACCCACCAAAACCTTCTCCATCATCTAGATCGTTCGATCACGATCGCGTGGCCGAAAACCGCACCTCATTTGGACTCTCCTAGCTCCCTCTATGCCTATATATAGACCCCTTCCCCGAAATCCGGATCCCCCTCGTCCAAACCCTAGAGATCGTCCCCGCGCCGACCGGACACGTCCGTCCGGGCCGGACATCGCCGCCGCCCCAACCGGGAGCCACCACGTGGCAGCGCCCGACTTCGCCGCGCCGCCATCCCCGCCGGCCCGCTCGGCCCGGTCGGGGCCCCCGGAGCCCGTTCGGCTCGCCCCCGCCGCCTGGGAGCCCCGCGCCCGCGCGCCGCCATCTCCCCCGAAACCGATCGCTGCCTGCCCTCTAGCGCCGCCTCGCTGCCTCCTCGCGTCGCCGGGCTAGCTCCGCCGCCCGCCGCCAAGGCCGAGCTCGCCGGCCCGGCCACCGCACGCCGCCCCGTGCCTCTCCGTCCATCGCCGCCGCATCGTCGCTGTCTTGTCGGCCGACAAAGGCCCCGGCGAACTCCCCTCCCTTCGGCAAGACCCTCATCGCCGGCAAGCTTCAGATCCGCCGCCGGTGAACAGTGGATCGCGCGCGTGAACAGTAAACCCTAGATCCGCGAGGTTGTTTTTCTTCTAAGTCCCAAAATCCCAGATCCAAGTGCTCATGTTCGTAGCCTCGTAACTTTGCATCTGTAGATCCGATTCATTTTCATTCCATTGAATCATTTTCATTTGAGTTCATCTTGATGTCGGAAATGTTGTTAGAAGAGAGCTACTTGAGATAATTGTCAGATCTGCTACTCCATTTAGCTTTTTGTCATTTTTTCCATGATTATTGTATGCATGATATGCCCATGAGTTCTACATATGTTTTGTTAAGGGTTTTGTCATCTTTCTAGAGGTGCAACCCATGTATTTTTGTGATGTGTGTGGTGACTATCACGAGCTTGCAAAGTGGTGCACTTGTTAATTCTGTTTTCAGGGACTTAGCAATTCTACTAAGTCCTTGTTCTGTTTATCTCATGATGCCATATGTTCATGTTGTTTCCTAGTGATCCGTGCCTCTTTTGAGGATGATCAGTAAGTCTGAAAACTAAGGGATCTGCTTCAGCATGTGCCAGTTTTCACTAAGTCTGAAAACTGATTATGTTTTTTTGCTATGTTCACATGCTTGCAATTGTATTTTCTGATCCCTTTTGGCTCAAGGTAACTAAGGGACTTTTGTTAAGCTCTTTGAGTAGCTCCATGCCATGCTTTACTTTGTCTTGTTCAGGTCCTGTAGCATGTGGTTTTGTTGCTCGAAGAGTGCTACCTGATCTGAAATTCCAGACAAGTGTTAATTTCACTAAGTCTGAGATCTGTTTACCATATGCATTTTTGCCATGCTTGTTTGAACCTGTTAGTGGATGAATTGGCCGTAGCTCAGTGCTAGACTTTTGTTAACCATCTTGAATGCATCACTTCCATGTATTTTGTTGTCATGTTTGGGTGCTGTAGCATGTTCATCTCACTGCATTTATATGGCTACTTGCTGTAAATCGCAGACCGGTGTCATATTTGAATCGCTTGCCATTTCCAAACCGTAACTCCGATTCCGGTGTTCTTTATATCGTTTTCAAGAGATTTCATCTCATATTTCCAGTGGAACACTTGGATTTCCAAGTTGAGGCCAGGATCTTGCATTTCCTATCATGTCTTGCATATGCATCCCGCATCGCATCCTGCATAGCATATCATCTTTGCATCATCTTGTTTGGTCCTTGCACGTGGTTGATTGTGTCCTTGTTGCTTGTTTGTCTTGTTTGGGTAGAGCCGGGAGACGAGTTCGCTAACAAGGAGCCCGTTGAGTTTGCTTTCGAGGATCCAGTCAACTCTGACAACTGTGCAGGCAAGATGATCATACCCTCGAAATCACTACTATCTTTGCTATGCTAGTTTGCTCGCTCTTTTGCTATGCTAATGCTACGATGCCTACCACTTGCTTTCAAGCCTCCCAAATTTCCATGTCAAACCTCTAACCCACCATGTCCTAGCAAACCGTTGATTGGCTATGTTACCGCTTTGCTCAGCCCCTCTTATAGCGTGCTAGTTGCAGGTGAAGTTTGAAGGCCGTTCCTTGTTGGAACATTTATTTACTTGTTGGGATATCATTATATTGCCATGTTATCTTAATGCATCTATATACTTGGTAAAGGGTGGAAGGCTCGGCCTCTCGCCTAGTGTTTTGTTCCACTCTCGCCGCCCTAGTTTCCGTCATATCGGTGTTATGTTCCCGGATTTTGCGTTCCTTACGTGGTTGGGTTATAATGGGAACCCCTTGATAGTTCGCCTTGATTAAAGCTTTTACAGCAATGCCCAACCTTGGTTTTACCATTTGCCACCTAGCCTTTTCTTTCCCTTGGGTTCTGCAGACTCAAGGGTCATCTTATTTTAACCCCCCCGGGCCAGTGCTCCTCTGAGTGTTGGTCCCACCGAGCGATGTCCGGGGCTACCAGGGGCAACTCTGGGCTGGCCTACCCGACGTCTTGCTCATCTGAGTGTGCCCTGAGAACGAGATATGTGCAGCTCCTATCGGGATTTGTCGGCACATTCGGGCGGTGTTGCTGGTCTTGTTTTAACCTATCGAAGTGTCTGGAAGAACCGAGACACCGAGTTTGATCGGAACGTCTTGGGAGGAGGTCTATTCCTTCGTTGACCGTGAGAGCTTGTCATGGGCTAAGTTGGGACTCCCCTACAGGGATTTGAACTTTCGAAAGCCGTGCCCGCGGTTATGGGCAGATGGGAATTTGTTAATGTCTGGTTGTAGATAACTTGAACCTTAAATTAATTAAAATGAATCAACTGAGTGTGTTACCGTGATGGCCTCTTCTCGGCGGAGTCCGGGAAGTGGACACGGTGTTGGAGTAATGTTTGCGCAGGTTGTTCTCTAGTTTCTCGCTCGCGCTTTGCCTCCTCTTCTCGCTCTCTTTTGCGAATAAGTTAGCCACCATACTTTCTAGTCGCTTGCTGCAGCTCCACACATATTTACCTTGCCACACCTATAAGCTTAAATAGTCTTGATCGCGAGGGTGCGAGATTGCTGAGTCCCTGTGGCTCATAGTTTACTATTACACCAGATGCAGGGCCTGATGATTCTGCTCCAGGAGACGCGCTTGAGCTCAAGTGGGAGTTCGACAAGGACTCTCAACGTTACTATGTTTCCTTTCCTGATGATCAGTAGTGGTGCCCAGTTAGGGGTGATTGGGACCGTGTCGCTTGTTGGGTTATCTTTTATTTTGGCGCCGTAGTCAGGCCATGAGTGTTTGGATGATGTAATGTTGTTTATGTACTTGATTGACATGGCGAGTGTAAGCCAACTATGTTATCTCCCCTTTATTATTCATATTACCTGGTATGTTGTGAAGATTGCCTAACTTGCGACATATGCCTTCAATGCGATTATGTCTCTAAGTCGTGCCTCGACACGTGGGAGCTATAGTCGCATCGAGGGTGTTACAAGTTGGTAATCAGAGCCTTCCCCGACCTTAGGAGCCCCATTGCTTGATCGTTATTAGCGGCCGAGTTGTGTCTAGAAAAAATGTTTTGAGTCATTTAGGAATTACATATCGGAGAGTTTAGGAATTCTTTTTACTTCCCAGTCTCCTCATCGCTCTGGTAAGGCACCCTGATGTAGAGTTTTGACTCTTCTCTTCTCAAATTTCACTAAATTTTTTTTTAGGATCACGCGGGTATCTTGGAATCGTTCCGATGGTTTTATGATGAGAACATTGTCTTGGTGCCTCCTATCAGGGGTTTAGTGGAAGTGTCCCGGGGAGTTGAGCTCTGAGGTGTTGTCGTCATAATTTTATCGTTGCAGTTCTGGAATACCTGAGTTTAGTACGCCGACATCGAAAATCTCTTTTATGCAGTTCGTTGGTGAGATAACCTCGACGCCACCCAGTACTGGGGCGGGAGTTCGGGAGTATCGCCATAACTTGTATAACAGATGCTTTTCGAAGGTTGAGGTAGATGGTTTCCGAAGTTTTCTTGGTTATGTGTTGAAGGATGGATACAGCTGGATGTAGGATTTGCTAGTTTGGGTGAGATATTATGCTTCCCCTGTATCCCCAACACCTGATTGCATAACCAGAAAGGTTCGAGAGTTTCATAGGTGGGAATTCTAGTAGTTCTAGTTCTTCTTCCACGGATATTGGTTTGAGATTGGGATTTCTTACAGATTATTCGTTCTTGATCTGTACCTTGTTGATTTATTTCTCTACCTTAATTCTACGTGGCTTCTCAATTTATGGATATGTGACCATTTCAAGAGGAATGCATTCGTTCATTTTGTTCGGATGTGAAGACTATATGTTGCAATTTTCATTCCGTTGGATTCAGCTTCAATATTTGTCTATCAATGTGCTAATGGATGTCAACCTCTTCAGGATGGCTCCTCCAACGCGCATGACTCCGAATCCTGATCCGCCACCACCTCCCCCTCCTCCGGAGGCATGGCAAGCTGTGATGGCCGCAACCAATGCAAACACACAGTTGATCATGCAAATTCTTCAAGAGCGCAATCAAGGCAACCAAGGGAATCAAGGCAACAATCAGAATCACTTTGCTACACTCAACCAGTTCATTGCTAACGGGCCAAAGACTTTCAGCAATTGTGTTGAGGCAACCGATGCTGACGATTGGCTAGTGGATCTGTGCAAGCATTTCGAGTGCAGTAACGTCAGGCCTGAGGACTTTGTCAAGTTCGCTTCCTTCCAACTCAAAGATCAAGCTGCAGAATGGTTCCAGCAGTACAAGGACTCCAGAGGTGGACGTGTTATCACTTGGGATGAATTCCGTCAAGATTTCCGAGCTCATCATGTTCCTCAGAGCATGGTTGAAAGAAAGCGTGAGGAATTCCGCAACCTGAAGCAAGGCTCTTTGTCTGTCTATGACTACAACAAGTTGTTTTAGAAGCTCGCCCGCTTTGCCAAGCAGGACGTCCCTGATGAGAAGAGTATGATATATCAGTTCAGGGGTGGTCTCAGAGAAGAAATTCAGCTAGCTCTTGTCCTCTTTGAGCCCTTGAGATACGATGAGTTCTACAACATGGCACTGAAGCAAGAGGCTGCTCAGTTGAGGTGTGATGCTTCCAAGAAGCGAGTCAGAGATGTTACTCCTTCTTCCTCTACTCAAGTGGCCAAGCAGCAGAAGTATTGGCTTCCTCCTCTGTTTCGTCAACTGTATCAGCAGAAGAGCAAAGGTGGCAGTGGTTCTTCCCACCCACCCAACCCTGGCTTTCAGAACAAGACTTCGTCTCAAGCTCCAAGATAGAGTGCTCCGTATCACCGTCCGCTTTCAGAGGTCACGTGCAATAAGTGCCAACAGAAGGGTCACTATGCCAACAAGTGTTTCAACCAGAGGCGTCTTCCTCCCCCTCCTCCTGTCAGATCGACAAGTACAACTATGGTCAAGCATAACACCAAGTCTGCCAAGATCAACTTGCTGAATGCAGCTCAGGCAGAGGACTCACCAGATGTGATCATGGGTAACCTTCCCGTTAATGACATTCCCGCAAGAGTTCTTTTTTACACTGGTGCATCTTTATCGTTTTTATCGAAGCCTTTTGCATCCATGCATGATGTGCATACTATTGATTTGCCTAAGCCGATAGTGGTTTCTTCTCCGGGTTTGTTCATGAACACTAAAATGATGGCTCCGGATGTTACTATCACGTTGGGCGATTACAAGTTTATTTCTTCTCCAATGGTGCTTGGTAACTCGGATATTGATCTTATTCTCGGAATGGATTGGCTTACTAAGCACAAGGCGCATCTTGATTGTGCAGCCAGGCAGATTCAATTGACTCATTCGTCTGAGGATGTAATTGTCTTTGCCGCTCGTGATGATACCATCCGTCTGTTTTCTCTCAATGAGAAGGGTGAATTGGATGCTATCTCTCAGATTCCAGTCGTTTGCGAATATCAAGACGTCTTTCCAGAAGAGCTTCCAGGAATGCCTCCGCATTGGCCAGTTGAATTCGTTATTGATCTTGAGCCTGGCACGGAACCTGTGTGCAAGTGTCCGTACAAGCTCGGACCTGAAGAGTTGAAGGAGCTGAAGAAGCAACTCGATATTCAAGAGAAAATGGGTCTCATCCGGCCTAGTTCTTCTCCGTGGGGTTGTGGTGTTCTTTTTGTGAAGAATAAGGATGGAACGGACCGACTTTGTGTTGATTACCGTCCATTGAACAAGAAGACCATCAAGAACAAATACCCACTTCCCAGCATCAATGAGCTGTTCGAACAACTCAAGGGTGACCAAGTATTCTCCAAGCTTGATCTCCGTATGGGGTATCATCAGATTCGAATCCGTGAGCAAGATATTCCCAAGACGGCTTTCAGGACAAGCTATGGTTCATATGAATACACTGTCATGTCTTTTGGCCTCGTCAACGCTCCTCCGACGTTCTCTCGTATGATGAACTTCATCTTCAACGCCTACACCAATGACTTCGTTTTGGTCTATCTCGACGACATCCTGGTTTTCTCGAAGAACAAGGAAGATCATGCCAAGCACTTGCGTTTGGTTCTCGATAAGCTCAGGGAACATCAGTTCTACGCCAAGTTCTCCAAGTGTGAATTTTGGCTCGATGAGGTTCTTTATCTTGGTCATATCATCCCTGCCAAGGGCATTGCCGTGAATCCTGAGAAGGTGTCTGCAATTGTGAATTGGGAACCTCCTCAGAACTTGAAGCAACTCCGTAGCTTCCTCGGTCTCGCAAGCTACTGCCGAAGATTCATTGAAAACTTTTCTAAGATCGCGAAGCCTCTCTCTAATCTTCTCCAGAAGCACGTCAAGTACGTTTGGTCTCCACAGTGTGACATTGCTTTCAACACTTTGAAAGAGAAATTGATCACTGCTCCAGTTCTCACTCCGCCTGATGAATCCAAACCGTACGAGGTCTTTTGTGATGCCTCTCTCCAAGGTCTTGGCGCAGTATTGATGCAAGAGAAGAAAGTTGTTGCTTATACCTCTTGCCAGCTGAAGCCTAATGAGAAGAACTACCCCACTCATGATCTCGAGTTGGCGGCAGTTGTGCATGCTCTTTTGACTTGGAGACATCTCTTATTGGGAAGAAAAGTGAACATTTTCACTGATCACAAGAGTCTCAAGTACATCTTCACTCAGCCTAATCTCAACCTCAGGCAAACTCGATGGGTCGAAATGATTCAAGAGTATAATCCGAGTATCGAGTATACTCCAGGCAAGGCCAATGTGATTGCTGACGCTTTGAGCAGGAAAGCTTACTACAATAGTCTGATTCTCAAGCCTTACCAACCCGAGCTTTGTGAAGCTTTCCGCAAGCTTAATCTGCAAGTTGTTTCTCAAGGTTTCCTCGCCAACCTTCAAGTCTCTCCTACCTTGGAAGACCAGATTCGCCAAGCCCAGCTTCTTGATGCTATGGTGAAAAAGGTGAAGATTGGGATTGCCAAGAGTCAGCCCAAGTACAAGTGCTACCGCCTTGATGACAAGGACACTCTCTTCTTCGAGGATCGTATTGTTGTACCCAAAGGTGACCTCCGTAAAGTGATCATGAACGAGGCTCACAATTCTCTCCTCTCCATCCACCCTGGGAGCACGAAGATGTATCAGGACCTTAAACATGCTTATTGGTGGACTCGAATGAAGCGCGAGATTGCTCAATTCGTGAATGAATGTGATGTCTGCAGAAGAGTGAAGGCAGAACACCAAAGGCCAGCTGGTCTCCTCCAACCTCTTGCCATTCCAGAATGGAAGTTTGACCACATTGAAATGGACTTCGTGACTGGGTTTCCAAAGTCCAAGCGTGGCAATGATGCTATATTCGTTGTCATCGACAAACTCACCAAAGTGGCACACTTTCTTCCTATCAAAGAGTCGATCACTGCAGCTCAATTGGCGGAACTCTATACCTCTCGAATTGTCTCTCTGCACAGTATTCCACAAGTGATCTCTTCAGACCGTGGCAGCATCTTTACCTCGAAGTTTTGGGATTCTTTTCAGAAGGCCATGGGCACCAACATCCACTTCAGCACAGCTTTCCATCCTCAAACTAGCGGTCTAGTCGAGCGTGTCAACCAGATTCTTGAAGATATGCTCAGGGCTTGTGTGATCTCCTTCGGCATGAAGTGGGAGGATTGTCTTCCTTATGCTGAATTCTCCTACAACAACAGTTTTCAAGCAAGTTCGGGCAAGGCCCCATTTGAAATTTTGTATGGCAGGAAGTGCCGTACCCCTCTCAACTGGTCTGAAACCGGCGAACGTCAGCTTTTGGGAAATGACTTAATCACAGAAGCAGAGGAAATGTGCAAAGTCATTCGTGATAACCTCAAAGCAGCCCAATCCCGCCAGAAGAGCTACTATGATAATAAGCACCGTGATTTGGCTTTCGAGATCGGAGATCATGTTTACCTCCGCGTCTCTCCTATGAAAGGTACTCGTCGCTTCGGTATCAAAGGGAAGCTTGCCCCTAGATACGTGGGACCTTTCAAGATTGTCAGCAAGAGAGGCGACCTCGCCTATCAACTCGAGCTTCCTTCAAACTTTGCAAATGTTCATGACGTGTTCCATGTCTCTCAGCTCTGAAAGTGCTTCAAGACTCCTGACCGCATCGTCAACTTCGAGGACATTGAGCTCCAAGAAGATCTCTCCTATCGTGAGCACCCAGTTGCTATTCTTGAAGAGACTGAACGCAAGACTCACAACAAGTCAATCATATTTCTCAAAGTCAAGTGGTCACATCATTCCGACCGTGAAGCTACATGGGAATGCGAGGATCACCTCCGTTCTGAGTACCCGGCGTTCTTTCAGTCCTAGATCTCGGGACGAGATCCTTTCGTAGTGGTGGAGTGTTGTAACACCCCGGATGTAACTTTCCCACTTTGTACTCCAACTCTTGCCGTTTCCGGTGTTAAGTTAATTTATTTTCTCAGGTTCAGGTTCTTTGTCTCCGTGTGTTGTTATCGTTGTCATGCATCTCATATCATGTCATCATGTGCATTGCATTTGCATACGTGTTCGTCTCATGCATTCGAGCATTTTCCCCATTGTCCGTTTTGCATTCCGGCGCTTCGTTCTCCTCCGGTGGTCATTTCTACCTTTCTTCCATGTGTGGGGATTAAACATTTCCGGATTGGACCGAGACTTGCCAAGCAGCCTTGGTTTACTACCGATAGACCGCCTGTCAAGTTTCGTACCATTTGGACTTCGTTTGATACTCCAACGGTTAACCGAGGGACCGAAAAGGCCTCGTGTGTGTTGCAGCACAACACCCCTCTAATTTGGCCCAAAACCCGCTCCATCATCTAGATCGTTCGATCATGATCGCGTGGCCGAAAACCGCACCTCATTTGGACTCTCCTAGCTCCCTCTATGCCTATATATAGACCCCTTCCCCGAAATCCGGATGCCCCCTCGTCCAAACCCTAGAGATCGTCCGCGCGCCGGCCGGACACGTCCGTCCGGGCCGGACGTCGCTGCCGCCACAACCGGGAGCCGCCACGTGGCAGCGCCCCACTTCACCGCCGCCATCCCCGCCGGCCCGCTCGGCCCGGCCGGGGCCCCTGGAGCCCGTTCGGCTCGCCCCCGCCGCCTGGGAGCCCCGCGCCCGCGCGCCGCCATCTCCCCCGAAGCCGACCGCCGCCTGCCCTCCAGCGCCGCCTCGCCGCCTCCTCGCGTCGCCGGGCCAGCTCCGCCGCCCGCCGCCAAGGCCGAGCTCGCCGGCCCGGCCACCGCACGCCGCCCCGCGCCTCTCCATCCATCGCCGCCGCATCGTCGCCGTCTTGCCGGCCGGCCAAGGCCCCGGCGAACTCCCCTCCCTTCGGCAAGACCCTCATAGCCGGCGAGCTTCAGATCCGCCGCCGGTGAACAGTGGATCGCGCGCGTGAACAGTAAACCCTAGATCCGCGAGGTTGTTTTTCTTTTAAGTCCCGAAATCCCAGATCCAAGTGCTCATGTTCGTAGACTCGTAACTTTGCATCCGTAGCTCCGATTCATGCATATAGCATATCAAAATGTTCATCTAAGAGAGTACATCATTTCATTCCATTGCATAATTTTCATTTGAGTTCATCTTGACGCCCGAAATGTTGTTAGAAGAGAGCTACTTGAGATAATTGTCAGATCTGCTACTCCATTTAGCTTTTTGTCATTTTTGCCATGATTATTGTGTGCATGATATGCCCATGAGTTCTACATATGTTTTGTTAAGGGTTTTGTCATCTTTCCAAAGGTGCAACCCATGTATTTTTTTGATGTGTGTGGTGACTAGCACGAGCTTGCAAAGTGGTGCACTTGTTAATTCTGTTTTCAGGGACTTGGCAATTCTACAAAGTCCTTGTTCTGTTTATCTCATGATGCCATATGTTCATGTTGTTTCCTAGTGATCCGTGCCTCTTTTGAGGATGATCAGTAAGGATGTTTTGTTAATCTTGTAGTGCTCTATCCATCCATGTATTTTTTTGCAATTATAGAGCACCCTAGCTTGAGTCAATCGAGCTCTACTTTTGCTACTTTGTGAATCTCGGAAGATTGTCAACTTGTTTGCAATTTTGCCGATGATGTTGTAATTGATCCGTGCATGCTATGTTATTGTTCTTGTCATGTATAGCTTTCCTTTTGTGTATTATTGATAGGTGTATGCTTGTATTATCATGACTTGCACCGTAGTGAGTGCATCGAGCTCGCAAACATGCCTACTTGATATCTGCTTCAGCATGTGCCAGTTTTCACTAAGTCTGAAAACGGATTATGTTTTTTGCTATGTTCACATGCTTGCAATTGTATTTTCTGATCCCTTTTGGCTCAAGGTAACTAAGGGACTTTTGTTAATCTCTTTGAGTAGCTCCATGCCATGCTTTACTTTGTCTTGTTCAGGTCCTGTAGCATGTGGTTTTGTTGCTCGAAGAGTGCTACCTGATCTGAAATTCCAGACAAGTGTTAATTTCACTAAGTCTGAGATCTGTTTACCATATGCATTTTTGCCATGCTTGTTTGAACCTGTTAGTGGATGAATTGGCCGTAGCTCAGTGCTAGACTTTTGTTAAGCATCTTGATTGCGTCACTGCCATGTATTTTGTTGTCATGTTTGGGTGCTGTAGCATGTTCATCTCACTGCATTTAGATGGCTACTTGCTGTAAATCGCAGACCGGTGTCATATTTGAACCGCTTGCCATTTCCAAACCGTAACTCCGATTCCGGTGTTCTTTATATCGTTTTCAAGCGATTTCATCTCATCTTTCCAGTGGCACACTTGGATTTCCAAGTTGAGGCCAGGATCTTGCATTTCCTGTCATGTCTTGCATATGCATCCCGCATCGCATCCCGCATAGCATATCATCTTTGCATCATCTTGTTTGGTCCTTGCACGTGGTTGATTGTGTCCTTGTTGTTTGTTTTTCTTGTTGGGGTAGAGCCGGGAGACGAGTTCGCTAACGAGGAGCCCGTTGAGTTTGCTTTCGAGGATCCAGTCAACTTTGACAACTGTGCAGACAAGATGATCATACCCTCGAAATCACTACTATCTTTGCTATGCTAGTTTGCTCGCTCTTTTGCTATGCCAATGCTACGATGCCTACCACTTGCTTTCAAGCCTCCCAAATTGCCATGTCAAACCTCTAACCCACCATGTCCTAGCAAACCGTTGATTGGCTATGTTACCGCTTTGCTCAGCCCCTCTTATAGCGTTGCTAGTTGCAGGTGAAGTTTGAAGGCCGTTCCTTGTTGGAACATTTATTTACTTGTTGGGATATCATTATATTGCCATGTTATCTTAATGCATCTATATACTTGGTAAAGGGTGGAAGGCTCGGCCTCTCGCCTAGTGTTTTGTTCCACTCTCGCCACCCTAGTTTCCGTCATATCGGTGTTATGTTCCCGGATTTTGTGTTCCTTACGCGGTTGGGTTATAATGGGAACCCCTTGATAGTTCGCCTTGATTAAAGCTTTTCCAGCAATGCCCAACCTTGGTTTTACCATTTGCCATCTAGCCTTTTCATTTCCTTGGGTTCTGCAGACTCAAGGGTCATCTTATTTTAACCCCCCCGGGTCAGTGCTCCTCTGAGTGTTGGTCCCACCGAGCGATGTCCGGGGCTACCAAGGGCAACTCTGGGCTGGCCTACCCGACGTCTTGCTCATCTGAGTGTGCCCTGAGAACGAGATATGTGCAGATCCTATCGGGATTTGTCGGCACATTCGGGCGGTGTTGCTGGTCTTGTTTTAACCTATCGAAGTGTCTTGAAGAACCGAGATACCGAGTCTGATCGGAACGTCTTGGGAGGAGGTCTATTCCTTCGTTGACCGTGAGAGCTTGTCATGGGCTAAGTTGGGACTCCCCTGCAGGGATTTGAACTTTTGAAAGCCGTGCCCGCGGTTATGGGCAGATGGGAATTTGTTAATGTCCGGTTGTAGATAACTTGAGCCTTAACTTAATTAAAATGAATCAACTGAGTGTGTTACCGTGATGGCCTCTTCTCGACGGAGTCCGGGAAGTGGACACGGTGTTGGAGTAATGTTTGCGCAGGCTGTTCTCTAGTTTCTCGCTCGCGCTTTGCCTCCTCTTCTCGCTCTCTTTTGCGAATAAGTTAGCCACCATACTTGCTAGTCGCTTGCTGCAGCTCCACACATATTTACCTTGCCACACCTATAAGCTTAAATAGTCTTGATCGCGAGGGTGCGAGATTGCTGAGTCCCTGTGGCTCACAGTTTACTATTACACCAGATGTAGGGCCTGATGATTCTGCTCCAGGAGACGCGCTTGAGCTCAAGTGGGAGTTCGACGAGGACTCTCAACGTTACTATGTTTCCTTTCCTGATGATCAGTAGTGGTGCCAGGTTGGGGGTGATTGGGACCGTGTCGCTTGTTGGGTTATCTTTTATTTTGGCGCCGTAGTCGGGCCATGAGTGTTTGGATGATGTAATGTTATTTATGTACTTGATTGACGTGGCGAGTGTAAGCCAACTATGTTATCTCCCCTTTATTATTCATATTACCTAGGATGTTGTGAAGATTGGCTAACTTGCGACATATGCCTTCAATGCGATTATGTCTCTAAGTCGTTCCTCGACACGTGGGAGCTATAGTCGCATCGAGGGTGTTACATTCGGTCTGGTGCGGCGGCTTGTGGAGGCCTGCCCACAGCTTGAAGTTATAAAACGGCCCGTCTGCATCGAGGGTGCGCGCAGGGCTTTTGCCCGGGCAAAGGTGCACTGGGCGAAGCTGGACGCCGTGAAGCTGGTGAAGGAGGGTTCCCCGAGATGTATTATGAGAGTGTCCTGAAGGGTTCCCGCCTTGTGGCGGATGAATGCGCCAAGGATGTAATTTTTGAATGAACATGTTCATGTGATCCTGTAATGTGAAACGAGTTTATCTGCGCTATACAACGCTTTTTTTAAATTTAAAATATTACCTTTTGTGCGGCCGTTTATAAAATCTGAGAGTTGGCCAGCCGTCGGCTTCTGCCCCCATGTAACTAGTACTGGGGTGTTCGGGATAAACTTGAGCACTCTTTACCCCAATTTTGGGTCCTTCAAGGGAGGTGTTCAGCGCAACGAACCAGGCAATCGGACTATAAGGCTTTATCACTCTCACTTAGCCATAGAAGTCTACAATTTTAAATTTTGGCGAAGCCCCTAATATCCGGAAGACTGAATTTGGGGCACTATACATGCCTAAGCCGGACAAGGCCGACTCCTCGCCCGAAGCGGAAAAAGTCTTTAAGGACTTGAGACCTCTCGAACAGCAACCAATCTCTCGCCTTATCATGACAGTTAGTTTTCGGATTTCTCTACTGAGGTGCTCGTCCGGAAGAACCAGGACACAATCGCAATAGTTCTCCCACCGCTACGTTAGCCGATATAGCAGAATGTAAGGTACCAAAGCATGGGAGCCGGTGAGGGAGTCCTGGATTAGGGGGTCTCCGGACAGCCGGATTATATCCTTTGGCCGGACTGTTGGACTATGAAGATGCAAGATTGAAGACTTCGTCTCGTGTCCGGATGGGACTCTACTTGGCGTGGAAGGCAAGCTAGGAAATACGGATATGGATATCTCCTCCTTTGTAACCGACCTTGTGTAACCCTAACCCTCTCCGGTGTCTATATAAACCGGAGAGTTTTAGTCCGTAGGACACAACAATTACAACATACAATCATACCATAGGCTAGCTTCTAGGGTTTATCCTCTCCGATCTCGTGGTAGATCTACTCTTGTACTACCCATATCATCAATATTAATCAAGCAGGATGTAGGGTTTTACCACCATCAAGAGGGCTCGAACCTGGGTAAAACATTGTGTCCCCTACCTCCTATTACCATCAGCCTTAGACGCACAGTTCGGGACCTCCTACCCGAGATCCGCCGGTTTTGACACCGACATTGGTGCTTTCATTGAGAGTTCCTCTGTGTCGTCGCCGTTAGGCTTGATGGCTCCTACTATCATCGATGGCGATGCAGTCCAGGGTGAGACTTTCTCCCTGGACAGATCTTCGTATTCGGCAGCTTTGCACTGCGGGCAAATTCGCTTGGCCATCTGGAGCAGATTGAAAGTTATGCCCCTGGCCACCAGGTCAGGTTTGGAAGCTTAAACTACACGGTTGATATCCATGGATACTTGATCTTCGATGGATTCGAGCCTCTGCCTTGTGCGTCACGCGGTCACGATGAGGGCGGTTTAGCGCTACCATCGGATAGTGTTCAAGAGATCGCACATGCAGCCGCTCTGACCCTTAATTCGGAGCCAGGTGTGCCTTCCGCGGACGGTTGGATGGACCCCGCCATGGAGGCCTTACCCTCAGCGGCGATCGAGCCAAACATCGACCTTACCTTGCATGAGAGCCGTGCTGTTAAACTGCCGGATCCTTCTCCGGCCACGGACTCCGAACCGCCTGCGCCCGTTCCTATCGAATCCGATTGGGCGCCGATCATGGAGTTTACCTCCGCGGATATTTTTCAGCACTCGCCCTTTGGCGACATACTGAACTCATTAAGGTCTCTCTCCTTGTCAGGAGGATCCTGGCCGAACTATGTCCGGCAAGACTGGGATGCGGACGACAAAGAAATTCGAGGCCCACCCACCACCCACTTAGTAGCCACTGTCGATGACTTAACTGACATGCTCGACTTCGACTCCGAAGACATCGACGGTATGGACGACGATGCGGGAGGTGAAGAGGAACCACCGCCCACAGGGCACTGGACAGCCACCTCATCATACAATATATACATGGTGGATACACCCAAAGAAGGCAATGGCGACGAGATAGCGGAGGATGACCCCTCCAAGAAGCAACCCAAGCACCAACGTCAGCGGCGCCGCTCTAAGTCCCGCCAAAGCAAAAGTGGTGATACCGGTACATAAGATAATAATACTCCGGATAGTGCCGAAGACAACAACAATCCCCTCCAGCAAGATTTAGAGCAGGAGAATGGAGGAGCCAGCCCTCTAGAGAGAGCGGCAGATGGAGAAGAGGAGGATGATAATTACATGCCCCCCTCCGAAGACGAGGCAAGCCTCGGCGACGACGAATTCGCTGTGCCAGACGATCCCGTCGAACAAGAGCGCTTCAAACACCGGCTTATAGCCACGGCAAATAGCCTTAAGAAAAAGCAGCAGCAGCTTCAAGCTGATCAGGATCTGCTAGCTGACAGATGGACTGAGGTCCTCGCGGCCGAGGAATATAAACTCGAGCGCCCCTCCAAGAGTTACCCAAAGTGCAGGTTGCTACCTCGACTGGAGGAAGAAGCGCATGATACGGCTGATCGGCCACCTCATGGCCGTGATAGAGAGGCATTCCAGCCAAAAACTCAGCCTCCACCCCGACGCCATTCAAATAAAAAGGCATGGGGAGATACGCCAGACCTACGAGACATATTGGAGGACAAAGCAAAGAATGCAAGATCGATCTACGGATCACGAGGGCGCGCCACTCTGCGAGACGATAAACGTCACGCCGGATATAGTAAAAGCAAATCTGGCCGGGCCAAACACAGCGGGCAAGACCCATTCGAGCGGCGTCGCGATATAGCCCAATACAGAGGCGCCGCACACCCCTTATGCTTCACAGATGAAGTAATGGATCATCAAATCCTAGAAGGTTTCAAACCTGTAAATATTAAATCATACGACGACACAACATATCCCGCAGTATGGATCAAGGATTTCCTCCTCCACATCCACATGGCCCGCGGTGACGACTTACACGCCATCAAATAGCTCCCACTAAAGCTCAAGGGACCAGCGCGACATTGGCTTAACAGCTTGCCAGCCGAGTCCATCAGCTGTTGGGAAGATCTGGAAGCCGCATTCCTCGACAACTTTCAGGGCACTTATGTGCGGCCACCAGATGCCGATGACTTGATCCACAGAATTCAGCAGCCAGAAGAATCACCCATGCAATTCTGGACTCGGTCCTAACAAAGAAAAATCAAATTGTCGACTGTCTGGATGCAGAGGCCCTAGCGGCTTTCAAACACAACATCCGCGACGAATGACTAGCCCGGCACCTTGGTCAGGAAAAGCCGAAATCTATGGCAGCCCTCACGACACTCATGACCCGCTTTTGTGCGGGAGAAGACAGCTGGCTGGCTCGTAGTAGTAACATATCAAAGAACCATGGTACTTCGGATACCAAGGACGGCAATAGCAGGTCACATTGCAACAAACATAAGCGCCGCATTAATAGCGATAATAACGAGGATACGGCAGTCAATGCCGGATTCAATGGCTCTAAACCCGGTCAGCGGAAAAAGCCATTCAAACAAAGTATGCCGGGACCGTCCAGCTTGGACCGTATACTCGATCGCTCGTGTTAAATACACGACACCCCAGAAAAGCCAGCCAATCACACCAACAGGGATTGTTGGGTGTTCAAGCAGGCCGGCAAGTTAATTGCCGAAAACAAGGACAAGGGGCCACATAGCGATGAGGAGGAGCCCTGGCAGCCACACACCGGAGGACAGAAGAAGTTTCCCCCACAAGTGCGGATGGTGAACATGATATACGCAACCCACATCCCCAAGAGGGAGCGGAAGCGCGCGCTCAGGGACGTATATGCGTTGGAGCCAGTCGCCCCAAAATTCAACCCGTGGTCCTCCTATCCGATCACTTTCGATTGCAGGGACCATCCCACTAGTATCCGTCATGGCGGATTCGCCGCACTGGTTCTGGACCCAATCATTGACAGATTTCCCCTCACTCGAGTCCTTATGGATGGCGGAAGCAGCCTGAACCTGCTTTATCAGGACACAGCGCGCAAAATGGGTATAGACCCCTCAAGGATCAACCCACAAAAAAGACCTTTAAGGGCGTCATTCCAGGTGTAGAGGCCCATTGCACAGGCTCAATTACACTGGAAGTGGTGTTCGGATACCCGGATAACTTCCGAAGCGAAGAGTTAATCTTCGATATAGTCCCATTCCTCAGTGGTTATCATGCACTGCTCGGGCGAACCGCATTTGCGAGATTCAATGCGGTACCACATTATGCATACCTCAAGTTGAAGATGCTAGGACCTCGCGGCGTTATTACAGTCAATGGAAACAAGAGCGCTCTCTCCGAACAGAGGAGCACACTGTGGCCCTCGCAGCAGAAGCACAAAACAGCCTCTCAAGGCAATCCACCAGTTCGGCGTTTCAAGACCCGGACACCTTCAAGCACGCTCGGAGCAATCGGCAAATAGACCGCCTGGCGCGATCTGAGCTCGCGTAGCAATGCGGGCCCCACCCCAGTCCCAGCCAAACGGCGAAGCTCGTGCCACGCGTACATAATTACGCATAAAAAATACCATGGGCACAGGTGGGGAGGGGGCACGCTGCGGCACGCCCCAAGACGCGGCTTAAACCACACTAGGGGCTTCTCGTTTGGTTATTTTTCTCTTTTTTCAGGACCTTAATCTCTGGAAACCATATCCGGCAGCACTATTGCCGAACACATGATGCAGCAACCAAGGAGGCATAAAGCTATGTCACACCACGGAATTCCCAGGTGGATTACAATAACGAGCGAAATATTTGATTTAATACTATTCCTCAGCTTGCCCTTGGAAGGGACATAGTCCCACTCTTTGCTTATCGCACTATCTGTATCATTCTGCTTTAACGCACCTTTTTGAATAAACAATGCATAACATCACGACTATTATTGCATTCTTGTTATATATATGTGTGTGTTCATTAACGATGCCTTGCAACCGTACACTTTGGTACGGCCAATACACCAGGGGCTTACGTACCCCACAATATGGTGTGAAAAGTCCGAACACTTTCACAAGTGCGGCACCCCGAACTTATAGCATTATATGCATCAGCTCCGAATCATGTCTTTGGTCAAATGTTGGGTTTGCCCGGCTCCTATGTTTTGGTACCTTACGTTCCGCTCTATCGGCTAAGGTAGTGCTAGGAGAACTACTGCGATTGTGCCCCGGTTCTGCCGGGCTTAGCACCTCACTAGAGAAAGCTAAAACTGACTGTCATGATAAGGTGAGAGACTGGTCGCTGTTCGGCGAGGTTTTTCGAGTCCCTAAAGACTTATGCCGCTTAGGGCGAGGGGCCGGCCCTGTCTGGCTTATAGGCGTGTATCGTGCCCCGAATTCGGCCTTCCGAATACCAGGGGCTTCGCCGAAATTTAAAATTATAGAATTCTATGGCTAAGTGAAAGTGATAAAGCATTATTAGTCCGGTTGCGTTGTTCGTTGTGCTGAGCACCTCCCTCGAAGGACCCAAATATGGGAACAAGAGTGCTTAGGTTTATCCCGAACACCCCAACACTCGTGGCATGGGGGCAGATGCCGAGGACTAGCCATCTCTCAGATTGGATAAACGGCCAAACAGAAGGTAATATTTTAAATTCACACAAGCGTTGCATAGCGCATATGAAACAAGTTTTCATCATACAGGATCACACGAGCAAGTTTACTCAAATATTACATCCTTGGAACATTCGTCCGCTACAAGACGGGCACCCTTCAGGACACCCTCATAATAAATTTCGGGGGTGCGATGGTCTTTGCCCTGCGGCGGCCCTTCCTTGATCAGTTTCACGGTGTCTAGCTTGGCCCACTACACCTTCACATGGGCGAAAGCCCGGCGTGCACCTTCGATGCAGACGGACCGCTTGACGACCTCCAGCGATGGGCAAGCATCCACAAGCCACCTCACCAGGCTGAAGTAGCTGTTCAGAAGGGCGTCGCCAGGCCATAGCTGGACTATAAGGCCCTTCATGGCCTGTTCGGCCGCCTTGTGCAGCTCGACCAGCTGCTTTAGCTGGTCACTCAAAGGCATCGGGTGTTCGGTCCCAGTATAGTGAGACCAGAACAGCTTCTCCGTTGAGCTTCCCTCCTCGGCCTGGTAAAACTGTGCGGCATCCGACACGCCGCGGGGCAAATCTGCGAATGCTCCTGGAGAGCTCCGAATTCGGGTAAGTAATCGGTAATTTACTTTTACATGCTTGCTCTGCATATAGAATGCCTTACCCGCTGCTATCTTCTTCATTGTGTCGATCTCCTGGAGGGCCTTTTGGGCTTCGGCCTTGGCACTTTTCGCGCTCTCGAGGGCCGCGACAAGCTCAGACTCTCACCTCTTTGAGTCAAGCTCCAACGCCTTGTGCTTCGTCACGAGAGCCTGGAGCTCTTGCTGCACCTCGCCCACCCGAGCCTCTTGCTTTTTTCGCTCGGTGCGCTCCTTGGCCGCTTTATCTTCGGCCTTGGTTAGCGCTTGCTTCAGGGATGCCACCTCGGTCGTGGCCCCTGGCAGATATACGATGATCCTGTCATTTTGCAATCGCGTTTTTTTATATATACATATCTATAGACAGGGTATTATTTACCCTTGTTCTCCTCGAGCTGCCTCTTGGCAAGGCCGAGCTCTTTCTTGGATCCCTCTAGGTCCTACTTCAGTACGGCGACCTCCGCAGTCAGTGCGGTGGATGCCAGCAGCGAGGCCTGCATACGCATATTGACATACTTATATTAGACTCCTGCGATATTATTTGATCCTCTGTTCGGCTTTTATTTGTGAACACCGAACAAAGCATCAGGGGCTACTATCCATGCGGTAATATTTTTCCTATATTTTAAAACACTTACCTCAAAGCCTGTTAGAAGGCTGGCACAGGCTTCAGTCAATCCGCTCTTGGCGGACTGAACCTTCTGGACCACCACACTCATAATAGTACGGTGCTCCTCGTCGATGGAAGCGCTATGAAGCGCTTCCAGCAGATTGTCCGGCGCCTCTGGATGGACAGAGGTCATCGGCACAGGCGTCTTGCCCCTCTTAGAAGGAGGCCACCTGCCCGAGCCCGGAACCACTGGAGGTTCCGGCGCGGTGTTCGGCTGAGGGCCGAACTCAGAGCTCTCAGGGGTGTTGTCCCCTCGGCTCCCGGAGTCTGGGAGGCCGCCTTGAGGCGCCTCCGAGACTGTCTCCCCTCGACCCGGTGCCTCATGAGACAACACCTCGGCGTCGTCCGCAGGATGAGGGGAGGTGGCGGTTGGGACTGGATCACTATCCATGTCCGACGAGCCCAGGGAGCCGTCCGATGATACATCGATACTGGCTCGTGGCGGCCTGCATAATCATGTTCGGCGTTAGGGAAAGCAGTGCGACAAAGGAATGCTACGAGTTACTCTGGTATCCGAATACTTACGATCTCCCTAGGGGCTTGGCCCTGGGCAACCACTCATCTGCGTCTTCATCGGCGGCGGTGGAGCTGTCCGGAAGGAGAATCCTTCCCTTCTTGGACCCTTCGCCCCCCAGTTGGGACGGCCTTCGTTTTCTTGTCTCCCCCGCCTGGAGGGGGAGCATCTTCGTCTTCCTCCTCGTCTTCGGGGGAGGAGTGTGCCGCAGAGTTATCGGACGATGAGTCCGATAACACCTAGCGCCGGGAACTCTTCCGGGTTCCCTTGGCCTTCTTGGTCTTCTCCGGCACCTTGTAAGGAGCCGGAGTCAGCATCTCCGTCAGGAGAGCGCCCGCAGTGTCTTCGGGCAAAGGGGCCGGACAGTTAATCTACCCGATGTCTCCACCCAGTCCTGTCAAAGGCATGGAGATTAGACCCCGCATATAATTAAGCTAGGGGAAATAAATGTCCTATGGGACGTATTGAACTCACCGAACGCGCTAGGCGCTTTGCGCTTAGTCAGTGGTCCTCGGCGAGAGAAGGAGGGACCTTGGCGCCCTTGAACAACACCTTCTAGACGTCCTTGTGCGTCGTATCAAAGAGCTCGCTCAGAATCTGGTGCCGGGCCGGGTCAAACTCCCACAAGTTAAAATCCCGTTGTTGACACGGGAGAATCTGGTGGATGAGCATAACCTGGACTATGTTGACAAGCTTGAGCTTCTTGCTTGCCATACTCCGGATACATTTCTGGAGTCCATCCAGCTCCACCGATGAACCCCACGACAAGCCCTTCTCTTTCCAGGAAGTGAGCCATGTAGGGAATCTGGATCGAAACTCGAGGGCTGCCGCCCATTTGGCGTCGCGTGGCTCGGTGATGTAGAACCACGCCGATTGCCATCCCTTTATTCTCTCCACGAAGGAGCCTTCAAGCCATATAACGTTGGGCATCTTACCCACCATGGCTCCGCCGCATTCTACTTTTTGGCCTCGTACCACCTTCGGCTTGATATTGAAGGTCTTTAACCACAGGCCGAAGTGGGGTCGGATGCGGAGGAAAGCCTCACACATGACGATGAACGCCGAAATGATGAGGACGAAGTTCGAGGCCAAATCATGAAAGTCCAGCCCGTAGTAGAACATGAGACCACGGACGAATGGATGGAGGGGAAACCCCAGTCCGCGGAGGAAGTGGTGGAGGAAAACTACCCTCTCGTGAGGTTCCGGGGTAGGGACGATCTGCCCCGCGGCGGGCAGCCGATCCGCGATATTCGTGGCTAAGTATCCAGCTCCGTGCAACTTTGTGATGCCTCCCTCCGTGACGGAGGAGACCATCCACCTGCCTCCCGCTCCGGACATGGTTGGAGAAGGTTGAGGTGGGAAGTGCGGACTGGGGCGCTAGAGCTCGAGTGTGCGAAAACGGATGAGCAAAGGAGGAAGAAGGCGTGGATGAAATGGTGAATCCTTATCCCTTTATATGGGCGGACGAAACTAAGCGTCCCCACTAGCCTGGTAAAACTCACTTATCCCCCAAGCGCCGTAATCGATGGCGCGGTTGGGTTACCCACACCCGTATTGGTGAGAATCCCGTAATAAGGGGACACGATCTCTGCTTTGACAAGACATGTCAAAAAACTGCCTCGTGTTATGTGCGGGGCTAGTTAAAGGAAACGGTTCGAATAATCACCGGGCCATGGCATAATGTCGTGTTCCCAAAAAAAGTCAGCAAATTAGATTCACGGAAATATTATTCTCTCTACGGTGGTATGTGGAACTTATTTTGCAGGGTCGGACACTATCCTTGTATTCAAATTCTTCTGTGATGTATTCGGAGAAGGAACCCGCCTTGGAATGCCGAAGACAATACTGCGCGCCGGACTCATCATCATTGAAGCCTGGTTCAGGGGCTACTGAGGGAGTCCTGGATTAGGGGGTCTCCGGACAACCGGATTATATCCTTTGGCCAGACTGTTGGACTATGAAGATGCAAGATTGAAGACTTCGTCTCTTGTCCGGATGGGACTCTACTTGGCGCGGAAGGCAAGCTGGGAAATACAGATATGGATATCTCCTCCTTTGTAACCGACCTTGTGTAACCCTAACCCTCTCCGGTGTCTATATAAACCGGAGAGTTTTAGTCCGTAGGACACAACAACTACCACATACAATCATACCATAGGCTAGCTTCTAGGGTTTAGCCTCTCCGATGTCGTGCTAGATCTACTCTTGTACTACCCATATCATCAATATTAACCAAGCAGGACATAGGGTTTTACCTCCATCAAGAGGGCCCGAACCTGGGTAAAACATTGTGTCCCCTACCTCCCGTTACCATCCGCCTTAGACGCACAGTTCGGGACCCCCTACCCGAGATCCACCGGTTTTGACACCGACAGCCGGGAAAACCCAACTATTGACCCAAGACATGATTCGGAGCTGATGCATATAGTGCTATAAGTTCGGGGTGCCGCACTGTCGAAAGTGTTCGGACTTCTCGCGCCGTATTATGGGGTAAATGAAAGCCCCTGGTGTACTGACCGTACCCGGATATATGGGTGCGAATTGTCGTAAATGGACATATAAGAGAAAAAAGGATAAATAATGCAATAATAGACTAATGGTATGCATTGTTATTTAAATAATACGTCGAAGCGTACTAGTACAAGTAGTGCAATAAGCAGAAAGTGGGACTATTTGACATGTCCTATCCAAGGGCAAGCTGTGTATGGATAGTAGAAAGCGGGTATATCAATTAATATTAGAGACCACCTGAGGGTTCTCGTGTACATCTTAGCTTCTTGCCGCCCTTGGTTGTTCCTTCCCGTAATGTGTCTGGCAATCGTACTGCCGGAAAGGGCTTCCAGAGAGTTAGGCCCTGAAAGAGAAAAGAAATGATAAAGGTATACAACCCCTCCTATGTCCATGGTATTTTCAGTGCGTAATTATGTACTCGCGACATGGATTTCGTCGCTTGGCTGGGACTGGGACGGGGGCCGAATAGCTAGGCGAGCTCTGAACGCGCCAGGCGATCCTGTTGCAGTTTTTCTCCGGACTCGCTTGAAGGTGTCCGGGGGCTGGAACGCCGAATTAGTGGTTTGCCTTAAAAGGCTGCTTTGTGCTTCTGCTGCGAGGGCAGCAGTGTGCTCTTCCATGCGGAGCGAGCGCTCTGTGTTTCTATTTACAGTTATGACCCCCCTAGGTCCTGGCATCATGAGCTTGAGGTATGCATAATGCGCTACTGCATTAAATTTTCCAAATGCTGTTCGTCCGAGCAGTGCGTGATAGCCACTGCGAAACGGGATGATATCGAAGATTAACTCCTCGCTTCGGAAGTTGCCCGGTGATCCGAAGACCACTTCCAGTGTGATTGAGCCCGTGCAATGGGCCTCTACACTTGGGATGACACCCTTAAAGGTGGTTTTGGTGGGTTTGATCCTCGAGGGATCGATACCCATTTTTCGCATTGTATCCTGATAGAGCAGGTTCAGGCTGCCGCCGCCGTCCATAAGGACTCGGGTGAGGTTAAATCCGTCGATGATGGGGTCTAGGACCAGTGCGGCGGATCCGCCATGACGGATACTAGTGGGGTGGTCCCTGCGATCAAAGGTGATCGGACAAGCGGACCATGGGTTGAACTTTGGGGCGATGGGCTCCATCGCATAGACGTCCCTTAGTGCACGCTTCCGCTCCCTCTTGGGAATGTGGGTTGCGTATATCATGTTCACCGTCTTCACCTGTGGGGGGAACCCCTTCTGTCCTCCCGTGTTCAGTGGCCGGGGATCCTCCTCATCATCACTATGCAGCCCCTTGTCCTTGTTTTCGACATTTGACTTGCCGGCCTGCTTGAACACCCAGCATTCCCTGTTGGTGTGATTGGCTGGCTTGTCGAGGGTGTCGTGGATTTGACACGAGCGATCCAGTATGCGATCCAAACTAGACGGAGCCGGTGTACTTCTTTTAAATGGCTTTTTCCACTAACCGAATCTAGAGCCTCTGAATCTGGCATTGACTGCTGTATCATCGTTGTTATCGCCGTTGTTGTGGCGCTTTGGTCTGTTACGACGTGGTCTGCCGTTGGCATCTTTCGTATCCGAAGTGCCTGGATTCCTTGATGTGTTGTTGCTGCGAGCCAGCCAGCTATCCTCGCCCGCGCAAAAGTGGGTCATGAGTGTCGTGAGGGCTGCCATAGACTTCGGCTTCTCCTGGCCAAGGTGGCGGGCAATTCACTCGTCGCGGATGTTATGCTTGAATGCCGCTAGGGCCTCTGCATCCGGACAGTCAACAATTTGGTTTTTCATGATCAGGAACCGTGTCCAGAATTGCTTGGCTGATTCCCCTGGCTGCTGGGTTATATGGCTCAAGTCATCAGCATCCGGTGGTCGCACATAAGTGCCCTGGAAGTTGTCAAGGAATGCGTCTTCCAAATCCTCCCAAATGCTGACGGAGTCTGCTGGCAAGCCATTCAGCCAATGCCGAGATGGTCCTTTGAGTTTTAGTGGGAGGTACTTGATGGCATGTAGATCATCACCGCGAGCCATGTGGATGTGAAGGAGGAAATCCTCGATCCATACAGCGGGATCTGTTGTACCATCATACGATTCGATATTAATGGGTTAAAAACCCTCCGGGAATTCGTGATCCATAACTTCATCAGTGAAGCATAGGGGGTGTGCGGCGCCTCTGTGCCAAGCTATACCACGACGCAGTTCATATGAGTCTTGTCTGCTGTATTCGACCCGGCCAGATTTATCTTTCGTGTATTCGGCGCGACGATCATCGTCCCGTGTTGGCGTGCGCGCCCGTGACCCGTATATTGACCTTGCGAGTTTTGCCCTGCTGTCCAATACGTCTCGCAGGTCCCGTGTGTTGCCCCGGGCCTTGGTATTTTTGATTGAGTGGCGGCGGGGTGCAGGCTAAACTTTAGGCTGAAACGCCTTTCTGTCTCAGCCACGTGGTGGCCGGTCAGCCGCATCGTACACTGGTGATGGAGGTTTCAATGCTTCCTCCTCTAGGTGAGGTAGCAACCTGCGTTTTGGGTAACTCTTAGAGGGGCGCTCGAGTTCGTATTCCTCGGCCCCAAGGACTTCGGTCCATCTATCTGCTAGCAAGTCTTGATCAGCTTGAAGCTGTTGTTGCTTTTTCTTCAGGCTATTTGCTGTGGCCCTAAGACGGCGCTTGAAGTGCTCCTTCTCAATGGGATCCTCAGGCATGATAAATTCCTCGTCGCCGAGGCTCACCTCGTCTTCGGAGAGAGGCATATAATTGTCCTCCTCCGGTTCTCCATCTGCTGCCTGCTCTGGAGGGCTACCTTGTTCATCCTCCCGCTCTACATCGTACTGGAGGGGGTTATGGTTGTCTTCGGCACTATTTGGAGTTTTATTATCTCTTGTGCCGGTATCACTACTTTTGCTGTGGCGGGACTTAGAGCGGCGCCGCTGATGTCGGGGCTTGGGTTGCTTCTTGGAGGGGTCATCCTCCGCTGTCTCGTCGTTGTTGCCTTCTTTGGGAGTATCCACCATGTATATATCATACGATGAGGTGGCGGTCCAGCGCCCTGTGGGCGGTGGTTCCTGTTTGTCTCCTGCATTGTCATCCATACCGTCGATGTCTTCGGATTCAAAGTCGAGCATGTCGGTTAAATTGTCGACAGTGGCTACTAAGTGGGTGGTGGGTGGGCAGGAAATTTCTTCATCGTCCGCATCCCATTCTAGCCGGACATAGTTCGGCCAAGGCTCTCCCGACAAGGAGAGAGACCTTAACGAATTTAGCACATCACTGAAAGGCGAGTGCCGAAAGATATCCGCGGAGGTGAACTCCATGATCGGCGCCTAGTCGGATTCGATGGGCACGGATGCCGGTGGCTCGGAGTCCGTGGCCGGAGACGAGTCCAGTGGTTCGGCGACACGGCTCTCGTAAGGGGTGAAATCAGTATCCGGCTCCATCGCCACTGAGAGTGCGGCCTCCATGGCGGGGTCTATCCCTCCGTCCTTGGATGGCGTAATTTGCTCCAGATTGGAAGCCAGAGTAGTTGTAGATGCGATCTCCCGAACACTGTCCGACGGTAGAGTTACGTCGTGCTCGTCGCGATTGTGCGGTGTACCTGACACAGGCTCGGATCCGTCGAAGATCAAGTCTCCGCGGATATCGGCGGTGTAGTTTAAGTTTCCGAATCTGACCTGATGGCCAGGGGCGTAGCTCTCGATTTGCTCCAGATGGCCAAGTGAAATGGCCCGCAGTGCGAAGCCGCTGAATATAAAGATCTGTCCGGGGAGGAAAGCCTCACCCTGGACCGCATCGCTACCGATGATCGAAGGAGCCATCAAGCCTTACGGTGACGACATAGTGGAACTCTCAATGAAAGCACCAATGTCGGTGTCAAAACTGGCGGATCTCAGGTAGGGGGTCCCGAACTGTGCATCTAAGGCGGATGGTAACAGGAGGCAGGGGACACGATGTTTACCCAGGTTCGGGCCCTCTTGATGGAGGTAAAACCCTAGGTCCTACTTGATTGTTCTTGATGATATGAGTATTACAAGAGTTGATCTACCACGAGATCGTAGAGGCTAAACCCTAGAAGCTAGCCTATGGTATGATTGTATCTTGTCCTACGGACTAAACCCTCCAGTTTATATAGACACCGGAGGGGGCTAGGGTTACACAGAGTCGGTTACAAGGGAGGAGATCTACATATCCGTATTTCCTAGCTTGCTTTCCACGCCAAGGAGAGTCCCACCCGGACACGGGACGAAGTCTTCAATCTTGTATCTTCATAGTCCAACAGTCCGGCCAATGGATATAGTCCGGCTGTCCAGAGACCCCCTAATCCAGGACTCCCTCAACATGCAATCAAAATAAGTGATATGATATGGCCATCATCATCTTGTGCCTTTGATCTCGATCTCCAAAGCACCGTCATGATCACCATCATCACCGGTTTGACACCTTGATCTCCATCGTAGCATCATTGTCGTCTCGCCAACTATTGCTTCTACGACTATCGCTACCTTTTAGTGATAAAGTAAAGAAACCACATGGCGATTACATTTCATACAATAAAGCGACAACCATATGGCTCCTGCCAGTTGCCAATAACTGTTACAAAACATGATCATCTCATACAACAATTTATATCATCACGTCTTGACCATATCACATCACAACATGCCCTACAAAAACAAGTTAGACGTCCTCTACTTTGTTGTTGCAAGTTTTACGTGGCTGCTACGGGCTTCTAGCAAGAACCGTTCTTACCTATGCATCAAAAGCACAACAATTTTTCATCAAGTGTGCCGTTTTAACCTTCAACAAGGACCGGGTGTAGTCAAACTCAATTCAACTAAAGTTGGAGAAAATACACTCGCCAGCGACCTGTGTGCAAAGCACGTCAGTAGAACCAGTCTCATGAACGCGGTCATGTAATGTCAGTCCGGGTTGCTTCACCCAACAATACCACCGAATCAAAGTAAGACGTTGCTGGTAAGCAGTATGACTATTATCACCCACAACTCTTTGTGTTCTACTCGTGCATATAACATCTACGTATAGACCTGGCTCGGATGCCACTGTTGGGGAACGCAGTATTGCAAAACTCTTACCTACAATCATGCAAGATCTATATAGGAGATGCATAGCAACAAGAGGGGAGAGTGTCTCTAAGTACCCTCGTAGACCGAAAGCGAAAGCGTTTAGTAACGCGGTGGATATAGTCAAACGTCTTTGCGATCCAACCGATCCAAGTACCGAACACACGTTACCTCCGCGATCAACACACGTTCAACTCGATGACGTCCCTCGAACTCTTGATCTAGTTGAGGTCGATGGAGAGTTCCATCAGCATGACGGCATGGTGACGATTATGATGAAGTTACCAACGCAGGGCTTCGCCTAAGAACTACAACGATATGACCGAGGTGTGTAACTGTGGAGGGGGGCATCGCACACAGCTAAAAGATCAACTTGTGTGTCTTTGAGGTGCCCCCTCCCCACGTATATAAAGGGGGGAGGAGAGGAGGCCGGCCCTAGGAGGGGGAGCGCCATGGGGGAGTCCTACTTGGACTCCTAGTCCAAGCAGGATTCGGTCCCCCCTTTCCTAGTCCAAGTAGGAGAAGAAGGGAAGGAGAGAAGAGAAGGAAGGAGGGGGGCGCCGCCCCTCCCCTTGTCCAATTCGGACTGGTCAAGGGAGGGCGCGCGCCACCTCTAGCCGTCCCTCTCTCTTCTCCACTAAGTCCCATTATGTCCCATTAATCCCCCGGGGGGTTCCGGTAACCCCCCGGTACTCCAGAAAATGCCGGAACCTATCCGAAACCATTCCAGTGTCCAAAAATAACCTTCCAATATATCAATATTTATGTCTCGACCATTTCGAGACTCCTCGTCATGTCCGAGATCTCATCCAGGACTTCGAACAAACTTCGGTTCATCAAAACACGAATCTCATAATACAAATCGTCATCGAACGTTAAGCGTGTGGACCCTATGGGTTCGAGAACTATGTAGACATGACCGAGACATATCTCTGATCAATAACCAATAGCGGAACCTGGATGCTCATATTGGCTCCTACATATTCTCTGAAGATCTTTATCGGTCAAACCGCATAACAACATACGTTGTTCCCTTTGTCATCGGTATGTTACTAGCCCGAGATTCGATCGTCGGTATCATCATACCTAGTTCAATCTCATCACCGGAATGTCTCTTTACTCGTTCTGTAATGCATCATCCCATGGCTAACTCATTAGACACATTGCTTGCAAGGCTGATAGTGATGTGCATTACCGAGAGGGCCCATAGATACCTCTCTGATACACGGAGTGATAAATCCTAATCTCGATCTATGCCAACTCAAGAAATACCATCGGAGACACCTGTAGAGCATCTTTATAATCACCCAGTTACGTTGCGACGTTTGATAGCACACAAGGTGTTCCTCCGGTATTCGGGAGTTGATAATCTCGTAGTCTGAGGAACATGTATAAGTCATGAAGAAAGCAATAGAAGAAAAACTAAACGATCATTATGCTAAGCTAACTGATGGGTCTTGTCCATCACATCATTCTCTAATGATGTGATCCCATTCATCAAATGATAACACATGTCTATGGCTCGGAAACTTAACCATCCTTAATTAATGAGCTAGTCAAGTAGAGGCATACTAGGGACACTCTGTTTGTCTATGTATTCACACATGTACTAGGTTTCCGGTTAATACAATTCTAGCATGAATAATAAACATTTATCATGATATAAGGAAATATAAATAACAACTTTATTATTGCCTCTAGGGCATATTTCTTTCAGTCTCCCACTTGCACTAGAGTCAATAATCTAGTTCACATCGTCATGTGATTTAACACCAATAGTTCACATCTTTATGTGATTAGTTCAGATCTCCATGTGACTAATACCCAAATGGTTTACTAGAGTCAATAATCTAGTTCACATTGCTATATGATTACCACCCAAAGAGTGATCATGTTTTGCTTGTGAGAGAAGTTTAGTCAATGGGTCTGACACATTCAGAACCGTTATGACAACATACGTTATTCCCTTTGTCATCGGTATGTTACTTGCCCAAGATTTCATCATCAGTATCTTCATACCTAGTTCAATCTCGTTACTAACAAGTATCTTTACTCGTTCTGTAATACATCATCCTGCAAGTAACTCATTAGTCACTTTTCTTGCAAGGCTTCTTATGATGTGCATTACCGAGAGGGCCCAGAGATACCTCTCCGATACTCGGAGTGACAAATCCTAATGTCGATCTATGCCGACCCAACAAACACCTTCGGAGATACCTGTAGAGCATATTTATAATCACCCAGTTACGTTGTGACGTTTGACAGCACACAAAGTATTCCTCCGGTATCAAGGAGTTACATAATCTCATAGTCGAAGGAATATGTATTTGACATGAAGAAACCAATAGCAATAAAACTGAATGATCAATATGCTAAGCTAACAGATGAGTCATATCCATCACATCATTCTCCTAATGATGTGATCCCGTTATCAAATGACAACTCATGTCCACGGTTAGGAAACCTTAAGCATCTTTGATCAACGAGCTAGTCAAGTAGAGGCTCACTAGGGACACAGTGTTTGTCTATGTATTCACACATGTATTAAGGTTTCTGATCAATATAATTATAGCATGAATAATAAAAATTCATCATGAATAAGGAAATATAAAATAACAACTTTATTATTGCCTCTAGGGCATATTGCCTTCAGTCTCCCACTTTTGCTAGACTCAATAATCTAGATTACATTGTAATGATTCTAACACCCATGGAGTCTTGGTGTTGATCATGTTTTTCTCGTGGAAGAGGCTTAGTCAACGGGTCTGCTACATTCAGATCCATATGTATTTTGCAAATCTCTATGTCTCCCTCATTGACTTGATCATGGATGGAGCTGAAGCGTCTCTTGATGTGTTTGGTTCTTTTGTGAAATCTAGATTCCTTCGCTAAGGCAATTACTCCAGTATTGTCACAAAAGATTTTCATTAGACCCGATGCACTAGGTATTACACCTAGATCAGATATGAACTCCATTTGCTGCTTCCGAAGCACCTATGTACTCCGCTTCACACATATATCCTGCCACGACGTTCTACTTGGAACTGCACCAACTGACAGCTCCACCATTCAATATAAATACATATCCGGTTTGTGACTTAGAGTCATCTGGATCAGTGTCAAAGCTTGCATCGACGTAACCATTTACGATGAGCTCTTTGTCACCTCCATAAACGAGAAACATTTCCTTAGCCCTTTTTAGGTATTTGAGGATGTTCTTGACCGCTGTCCAATGATCCACTCCTGGATTACTTTAGTACCTCCCTGCTAAACTAACAGCAAGGCACACATCAGGTCTGGTACACAGCATTGCATACATGTTAGAACCTATGGCTGAAGCATAGGGAATGACTTTCGTTTTATCTCTATCTACTGCAGTGGTTGGGCATTGAGCCTGACTCAAGTTCACACCTTGTAATACATGCAATAACCCTTTCTTTGACTGATACATTTTGAACTTCTTCAAAACTTTATCAAGGTATGTGCTCTGTGAATGTCCTATTAAGCCTCTTGATCTATCTCTATAGATCTTGATGCCTAATATATAAGCAGCTTCACTGAGGTCTTTCATTGAAAAACTCTTATTCAAGTATCCTTTTATGCCATCCAGAAATTCTATATCATTTCCAATCAACAATATGTCATCCACATATAATATTAGAAATGCTACACAGCTCCCACTCACTTTCTTGTAAATACAGGCTTCTCCGAAAGTCTGTATAAAACCATATGCTTTGATCACCTCATCAAATTGTATATTCCAACTCCGAGATGCTTGCACCAGTCCATAGATGAATTGCTGGAGCTTGCACACTTTGTTAGCAACTTTAGGATCGACAAAACCTTCTGGTTGCATCATATACAACTCTTCTTTAAGAAATCCATTAAGGAGTGCAGTTTTGACGTCCATTTGCCAGATTTCATAATTATGAAATGCGGAAATTGCTAACATGTTTCAGACAAACTTAAGCATCGCTGCGGGTGAGAAAGTCTCATCGTAGTCAACTCCTTGAACTTGTCAACAACCTTTCGCGACAAGTCAAGCTTTGTAGACAGTAACATTACCATCAGCGTCAGTCTTCTTATTGAACATCCATTTATTCTCTATGGCTCGCCGATCATCGGGCAAGTCAACCTAAGTCCATACCTTGTTCTCATACATGGATCCTATCTCAGATTTCATGGCCTCAAGCCATTTATCGGAATCTGGGCTCATCATCGCTTCTTCATAGTTCATAGGTTTGTCATGGTCTAGTATCATGACTTCTAGAACAGGGTACTGTCGGTGTCAAAACCGGCCGATCTCGGGTAGGGGGTCCCGAACTGTGCGTATGAGGATCGAAGGAAACAGGAGACAAGGGTGACACGATGTTTACCCAGGTTCGGGCCCTCTTAATGGAGGTAAAACCCTATGTCTTGCTTGATTGTATTTGATGAGTATAGGGGTTACAAGAGTTGATCTACCTCGAGATCGTAATGGCTAAACCCTAGATGTCTAGCCTATGTGATTTGTCCTAGGTTCCATGGACTAAACCCTCCGGTTTATATAGACGCCGAAGGGGTCTAGGGTTGTACAGAGTTGGTTTACAGAGAAAGGAAATAATACATCCGAATGCTAGGCTTGCCATCCACGCAAAGGAGAGTCCCATCCGGACACGGGGAAAGGTCTTCTGCCTTGTATCTTCATGGCCCATCAGTCCGGCCCATATCAAATTGTCCGGACATCCGAGGACCCCTTAGTCCAGGACTCCCTCGGTAGCCCCTGAACCAGTCTTCAATGATGATGTGTTCAGCACTCAGATCATCTTTGACATTGCAAGGCGGGTTCCTCCTCCATATACAAAACAGTCTTCTGAACAAGAGATCTATATCCAGCTCTACATAATAGTTACAACCCTCAACCACAAGGGTACAACAGTTAATAAGGCATAACTTTTTTGGCGAAACGTCACGTCTGGCCTTGCTATTATTTTGAACCAGTTTTTGGCCTCCCACTTTGCGTTTCGAGGCGCAACCTCTATTGACACGTCTTGTCAAAGCAGAGATCGTGCCCCCGTATTGTGGGATTTTCATCAATAGAAATTTGGGTAATCTAACTGTGCCATACGCACGACCCCTTGGGAATAGGAGAGTTTTAAGGCTAGTGGGGGGGGGGGGGCGCTTGATATTCACTGCCTATATAAGAGGATAAAGATTCACCCCTTTACCCCACGCATCCTTCCTTCCTCAGCCTCCCCATCCTCGAGCTCTAGCGCCCAAGTTTCAAGCTTTCCCACTACCCAACCCTTCTAGTTATGGTTGGATCTGGTTCGCAGGGCAAGTGGAGGGCTTCCTCCGTCACGGAGAGGAACGTCAAGGAACTCCGAGAAGTGGGGTACCTGGCCGCGAACATCGCGCATCAGCTCCCCACCAAAAAACAGATTATCCCTACTCTGGAGCCCATTGAGAGGGTGGTATTCATCCCCCACTTCCTCTGTGGACTAGGGTTTCCCCTCCACCCTTTCGTCCATGGCCTCATGTTCTAATACGGGCTAGATTTCCACGATCCTCCACATTTCGACGTTCATCGTCGTGTGCGAGGTGCTCCGACGCATCCCCCCACTTCAGCCTATGGCTTAAGGTCTTCAACGTGAAGCCGAAAGTGGTCGACGGGCAACATGCGGACTGCGGCAAAGCCATGGTGAGCAAGCTCCCCAACGTCACCTGGCCCAAAGGGGCCTTTGTGGAAACCGTGAAGGGATGGCAACAGGAGTGGTTCTACATCACCGAACCCCGTGATGCCACATGGGCAGCCACTCCTTAGGTCAAGTCTAGATCCCCAATGTGGCTCACGTCATGGATTAATAAGGGCATGGACTGGGCGTCGTCCGATGAAGTGCTGACGCTGCAGAAGCACATCAAGAATATGATGGAGAAGAACACCAGTTTTGCTGATGTGATCCAGGTGATGCTTTTTCATCGGATCCTCCCCTGCCAGCGCCAACCTCTCCACATGTGGGAATTCAATCCGGCTGGCCCTCGGACCTTGCAGCGATTCTTCGGCACGACGCACGCAGAGATCTGGAACCTGCTTTTCAAGGCCTAGAGGTCATGGCCGGAGATGACCGAAGACATCGGTCTCAACTGCACTCATCCAGCCACTCCAGTAAGTTTTCTGATTTCCGAACATAACTCCATCTTGCAAATCCAATGGGTATGTTGAGCTTTCCATTCTTCCCTCAGGGCTGGACAAAGAAGGTGGAGTGGATCTGATGTTCATCTCTGGTGCCCGAAGAACCAACCATTCCTCTGCTAACGAGGATGCTGGTCCCGAAGCCGTACTAGGTGCTGGAGAAGAATGCCAAGAAGAAGGGCAACGAGGCCAAAAGTGGCCTTCACAATAAAGGTACTTCAAACGTTGCGTCCGGAGATACCGAAGCTCCCTCCTCCCACGAGGGAGATGAAGACGAAGAGGAAGAGGAGGAGAGCAATTCTCCCCTTAAGGGGGGAAGAAGAAGAGGGCGGCTTCCATGGACCTAGAGGCGGAGGCTTCCAAGAAGGGGAAGATCTCCCTTTCTGATAATTCGGACTCGGACGCCGAAGCCATCCCCGAGTGGCGCCCTAGGTCAAAGCCCCTGGCCGCATCATAAGTGCCCAAAGTTACCGTATACATATCTGGCTTTCATGACTGCAGTTTTAACACCTTTAAGTTTCATGCTGCAGTCCGGCTCGAGATTTCCCCCAACAATCATCGTCTTCGGGGAACTCTCTGGCACCGGAGATGGTGGAGAGCGAGACGCCTCCGCGAGCATCTCTGCCACATGCCGTGGATGACACCGAGGTGTTATCCCAAAGGACTTCTCCAGGCTAGGGAGAAGTGCGGAAGGCCGCCAAGACGGCGCCAGAGGGTAATGCCTCGGCTGCTGAGAACATGGGGGGTACAATCCCCATGGAGACGACGATGGGGGGCCAGACCAGTTTGGTCCCGAGCCGAATACCAGTCCGGAGACCCATACGGCTCCGGAATCGAGTGGGCAACCCCCTTTGAAGGAGGGGGGAGTGCCTACTCCACTAGCGACCTCCATCAATCCAGAGGCGCCGGACATTTTGATGGAAGCACTTCGACGTGCTTCCGTCGTGGAGGAGCACCGTACCTTGATGGGTACGTTGGTTGAGATGGTCCAGTCTGCCAAAAGCGGACTTCGCCAAGCCTTCACCAGCCTATTAACAGGCTTCGAGGTATGTGATGTAGCATTCTTAGCTACTTTGTATATGCAAAAAATATGCCTGTGTATAGATAGTAGCCCATGACACTCTGTTCGCCTTTTGCAAATAAGGGCCGAACAAAGGATCAAATAGTTATTCGTAGGAGATAATATACATGTCTATGTTGATAAATAGGCTTTACTGTTAGTGGCAACCGCCTAGGCCACCGAAGTGTCCGAACTTAAGCGGGAGTTGGAGCGGGCCGATGAAGAACTCGTCCGCACCAACAAGCGATTTGAGGAATCGCAAGGTATGGTTGGAAAAATTATTGACACACTTAAAGGAATATGTCAACACGGAGTCGAATCTCATGTGTTGCTGATCATATTTGTAGATAGGGAGACTGAAGTCGAGGACCTAAAGAGCGCCGTTGCCCAAGCCAAGGAGTAGGCGTGGGTGAGCCAAGCGGCCGCTGACAAAGCGCTTGCGGATTTAGAGGCCGAGCAGCTCACCCGCCGTAAGTATGAAGAGCGGGTGACCAAAGTGGAGCAGGTGCTCCAGGATGCCGCCAACAAGTGTGAGGCCTTGGAGGAGAGTAATAAGACTCAAGCAGCCAAACTCACCAAGGCTCTTCAAGAGGCAAAGGAGGCGCAGACCAAGTCCCGGGTGGCTCGCGAGGAGATCAAGCAAGCCGGACAAATAGTGGCTGGTAAGCCTTTTCTTTTACAGAGTATATTTGGCGGTCGAAGATATGCTTTGCTAAATCGACTATGGAGTGCTCCAGATGCTTTTGTAGATCTCCAGAGGAGTGTTGTCGACGCCGCATGGTATTTTCGGGCCCAAGAAGGGAACACAATGGAGAATCTCTTCTGGTCGCAGTACCTCATGCCGGAGCGGCCAGCGCTGCTAAACAACCAGATGATGCAGCTGGCAGAGCTGCATATGATGTCCGGTTTGGCCATGAAGGACCTTATAGTCCGGCTATGGCCAGCCAGACCCATTCCTAGCAGCTACTTCGGTTTGGTTAAGCGGCTCGACGATGCCTTGCCCTGAGTTGAGTCTGTGAAGTGCTCGGCGTGCATAGAGGGTGCACGGATGGCCTTTGCCCGTGTCAAGATGCACTAGGCAAGATGAAGGCCGCCGTTGTGGCCGTCCAGGGTCCGCCCGAAGTCAAGGACTACCGCAAGCCAGAGCGATACTTCGAGGATGTCCTGGATGGTGCCCGTTTGATAGAGGGTCAATGCTCGAAGGATATTTTGTTTGAATGAATGTATCGGGGCTACCCAGACTGTGTGTTATGAAACAAGTTCTTTGTATAATATGCTTGCTTATTTATCGCAAATTATTTTCCTCCTGTGTGGTCGTTTTGTATCTGAAAGTTTTGCCAGTCATTGGCTTCAGCCCCCACATAGATACTACGGGGGTGTTCGGAATAGCACGTGACCACTCTTGTCCCAACGTCTTGGTCCGTAAAGGAGGTGATCATGCAGCGAACTAGGCAATCAGACTATGCAGCTTTACCACTCTCACTTAGCCATAGGAGTTTGAAAATGGGATTATAGGCTTAGCCCCTGATGTTGTTTGGACATTCGAACTTGGGTGCTTTAAACGCCTGACCGGGTAGAGGCCAGTCCTTCGGGTAATACGGAAAAAATCATGAAAGATTTAATAAGTCATCGAACCGCTGACCAACTCTCGCCATATCATGACAGTTAGTTTTCGGCTTTCTCTACTGAGGTATTTGACCGGACGAGCCGGAAACACAATCGCAGTAGTTCTCCCTTTACTACCTTAGCCGAACAATCGGAACGTAAGGTGGTAACCACATGAGCCGGGCAACCCAAGTATTGACCAAAGACATGATCGGAGCCGATGCATATAATGTGGTATTCAGGACGCCGAAGTGTACTATGAAAGTGTTCAGAATTTTTGTTTTTGAATATTTGTGGCCGAATAAAGCCCCTGGTAATTAATGCCAATGTGTATATGTCAACCAGTCGTGAAGATGGAATACAGATTATGAAATAGGGCAATATCGAATAAGGTAAGCCAAAATTGTTTCTGCTATATTCTGATTGATACGTCAAACATGCTCTTATAGAGAATGACATAATTATCAAGGCTATTTTACATGCCAAGAATTTGAGAACAAGGGAAAGCTCTATACAGGTTCTAAAAAGGAAAAGGTGGTCTTGAAGATCCTTTGGACAATCTGCCGCACGTCTGCGCCGCTTTTCACCTTGGTGTAGGATCCTTTTAGAGGATCAATCGATCGAGTATACGTAAGGGGCCTGAAAGAGGGCCCTTGGCACCATCGAAAAGTGATTTGGGTTGTAAAGAACCTGAAAGATAATAAAAAGAAGAAAAAGGAAAAAGGAAGAAGAAGAAGAAGGTCCGAATAGGGTCGAGCCATATTGTGGACTTTGTTTTTAGTGCGTGTCCGTCCTTGCCCATGGTATTTTTAGTGTATAGTTATGTACGCGCGATACATATACCGCGATTAGGTTGGGGTTGGATGAATTGCTAATCTAGCTCTGGATGAGACGGACTGTCATTCTACAGGGTAGACCGGACCTGTTTAACAGTGTCCAGGGGCTTGACTGCCGATGTAATATTCGTCTTGATAAGGCCACCCTGTACTTCAGCTGCTAGGGCCGTGGTATGCTCCTCAGTACGGGGAGAGCGCTCCATGTTTCCATTGACTGTTATAACGACATGTGGTCCGGGCATCTTGAGCTTTAGATATGCGTAATGCAGGATGACATTGAAACGGGCGAAAGCAGTTTCTCTGAGCAGTGCATGGTAACCATTGCGGAAAAGGACGATGTCGAAGGTCAAGTCTTCGCTTCGGAAGTTATCCGGCGAGCCGAAGACTACTTCCAGCGTTATGGACCCTGTGCAGCAGGCCTCTATGTCGGGTATCACTCCTTTGAAGGTGGTTTTAGTGGGCTTGATTCTTGACGGATCAATGCCCATTTTGCGGACAGTGTCCAGATAAAGCAGGTTAAGACTGCTACCGCCGTCCATAAGGACTCGCGTGAGATGGAATCCATCCATAATTGGATCGAGGACCAATGCTACTGAACCTCCATGACGGATACTGTTCGGATGGTCTCTGCGATCAAAAGTGATCGGACAGGCTGACCATGGGTTGAATTTTGGGGCGACTGGCTCTATGGCGTAAACGTCTCTTAGTGCGTGCTTGCGCCTCCGCTTGGGGATATGAGTGACGTAGATCATGTTCACTCTTTTTACCTCAGGGGTAAATTTATTTTGCCCTCCTGTGTTTGATGGGCGAGGCTTGTCATCATCCTTGCTAGGTGGCCATTTCCCCTTATGTTCAGTGTTTATTTTACTAGCATGTTTAAAGACCCAACAATTTCTGTTGGTATGATTGGCAGGCTTGTCCGGGGTGCCATGGATCTCGCAAGGCCGATCTAGTATTCGTTCCAAACTAGATGGACCATCTTTTTTTCCTTTGAATGGCTTCTTCCGCTGATAGCGGTTTAGAGCCAATGAATCCGGCGTTGACCGCCATGTCTTTGAAATCTTCATTGTTGCTTCGACGCTTGTGTTTGTTGCGTCGTGGCTTGCCGTTGCCATCTTTGGATTTGGAGGTGCCAGGGTCGCTGGTTCTGTTGCTTCTACTAGCTAGCCAGCTATCTTCTCATGTGCAAAAGCGGGTCATAAGTGCGGTGAGGGCTGCCATGGAGTTCGGTTTTTCTTGGGCGAGGTGTCAGGAAAGCCACTCGTCACAGATGCTGTGTTTAAAGGCCACGAGGGCTTCGGCATCCGGACAATCGACAATTTGGTTCTTTTTAATTAAGAACCTCGTCCAAAGTTTCTTGGCTGACTCTCTGGGTTGCTGGACTATGTGACTGAGGTCATCGGCGTCCGGAGGCCGGACATAGGTACCTAGGAAGTTGTCTCTAAAGGCGTCCTCCAGGTCTTCCCAGCTACCAATAGATTTCTCCAGGAGGCTGTTTAGCTAGTGTCATGCTGGTTCTTTCAGTTTCAAGGGAAGGTATTTGATGGCGTATAGATCATCACCACGGGCCATGTGGATATGGAGAAGGAAATCTTCAATCCATACCGCGGGGTCTGTCGTGTCGTCGTATGATTCAATGTTTACGGGTTTAAACCCTTCTGGGAACTGGTGATGCATTACCTCGTCGGTAAAGCATTAGGGGTGTGCGATGCCTCTGTATCGAGCAACGTCGCGATGGAGTTCGGATGACATCCGTATGCGGTTTCCGGCCCTGGTGCGGTTATGCCTATCAGGCCAAGCTTGACGGTGGTCTTCTCGTGTTGGGGCACGCCCCCTTGATCCATAGATTGATCTTGTTTGTCTTGCTCTATTACTCAGGTCTTGTCGTAGGTCATAGGTGTATCCTAGAGCTGTTGTCTCTCTGCCTTTACGGCGAGGTGGTGTGGGTTGGTGTTCGGCGTAGGTGGCCGATTTATCTCGCCCACACGGTGGTCGGTCTGGTTCATCAGCGCGGTCATGTTTCGACGGTATTGGCTCGAAGGCCTCGTTGTCGAATTGTGGTAGTAGCCGATGCTTCAGATATAACTTTGTTGGGCGTTGTAGGCCATATTCTTCGGCAGCTAGGACCTGTGTCCATCTGTCGTTGAGCGTATCCTGTTCGGCTTGGAGCTGTTGCTGCTGCTTTTTTAGGCTTCTTGCAGTGGCGATTAGCTGGCGCTTGAAGCGCTCCTACTCGAGGGGTTCCTCTGGCGTGACGTTACCGAGGCTGACATCATCCTCGGAGAGCGGTAGATAGTTGTTGTCCTCCGAGTCCTCGCTCCCGACCAGATCGTCGGGGTTAACTTGCCCCTCCTCCACATCATCCTGCTCGGATGTGAGCTCGACTGGGCTTCGGGGTCTTTGACATTATCTAGAGTGTTATCGTCTCCGGTGCCGGTATTACTGTCTTCGCCATGACGCAATTTTGGGCGGCGTCACTAGCATCGATGCTTCGGCAGTGCCTCATCAGGTTTGTCCTCCACCGGATCTTTCCTGACTGCACCGTCATCCTCTTTGGGTGTGTCCTCCATGTACACGTCGTATGTGGAGGTGGCCATCCAACGTCCGGTAAATGGTGGGTCTTGGCCTTGTGCGTCTCCGGCATCGTCGTCCATGCCGTTCATGCCTCCAGAGGTGTAATCCAACATATCGGTTAAGTCCTCGATGGTTGTTATGAAGTGGGTGGTGGGTGGGACATAAAATTCCCTGTTTTCAGCCCCTAGTCTGGGTTGGGCATAGTTCTGAGGCGATTCCTCTGTGATGGCGAGGGACCACATCAAGTCTAGAGCCTCGTTTAAGAGCGAGGGTTGGATGGGGAAATGAGAGTCCACAAGGCTGGCCAGGGCAAAGGCCTCTTGGCCACGCTTGCTGAGCGCGGGCTTCAACAGTTCAGAGCTAGAGTCTGGGGGCGAGTCCGGCCTTTCCATAACGGGGGAGGGGGACCCAGCCTGACTCTGGGCTGGCTAGAGACAAAGTCGCCTCCGGATCCCCGATTGTGAGTTTTATAGTCGAGAGTACGACGAGCTTCAAAGTCCCATCTTCAGACCCGGCAATTTGCTCCAGATCTAAGGCCAGAGTGATGACCCGGGACGTGAACCCTTCGAAGATCAAATCTCCTCGGATATCAGTGACATAGTTTAGGTTCCCAAAACTGATCTGATGACCAGGGGCGTAGCTGTCAATCTATTCAAGGTGGCCAATTGAGTTGGCACGCAGAACGAAGCCGCTGGACACAAAAATCTGGCCGGGAAGGAAAGCTTCCCCAAAAATGGCATCATTGTTGATGATCGAACGGGCCATCGAACCTTCTATTGAAGACAAAGAGGAACTCTCAATGAAAGCACCAATGTCGGTGTTAAAACCGGCCGATCTCAGGTAGGGGGTCCCGAACTGTGCGTCTGTGGATCGAAGGAAACAAGAGACAAGGATGACACGATGTTTACCCAGGTTCGGGCCCTCTTAATGGACGTAAACCCTACGTCCTTCTTGATTGTATTTGATGAGTATATGGGTTACAAGAGTTGATCTACCTCGAGATCGTAATGGCTAAACCCTAGATGTCTAGCCTATGTGATTTGTCCTTGGTTCCATGGACTAAACCCTCCGGTTTATATAGACACCAGAGGGGTCTAGGGTTGTACAGAGTTGGTTTATAGAGAAAGGAAATAATACATATGAACTCTAGGCTTGCCATCCATGCAAAGGAGAGTCCCATCCGGACACGGGGAAAGGTCTTATGCCTTGTATCTTCACGGCCCATCAGTCCGGCCCATATCAAATTGTCCGGACACCCGAGGACCCCTTAGTCCAGGACTCCCTCAGTTACCATACCACTCTGGTGCGGATGGTGCTCTCTTTGACCTACGAGGTCCTATAGTAACTTGATCTAAAGTTTCATAATCATCATCATTAGCTTCCTCTCTAGTTGGTGTAGGCATCACGGGAATGGATTTCTCTGATGAGCTACTTTCCAATCCAAGAGAAGGTACAATTACCTCATCAAGTTCTACTTTCCTCCCACTCACTTCTTTCGACTGAAACTCCTTCTCTAGAAAGTTTCCATTCTTGGAAACAAATATCTTGCCTTCGGGTCTATGGTAGAAGGTATACTGTCGGTGTCAAAACCGGTGGATCTCGGGTAGGGGGTCCCGAACTATGCGTCTAAGGCGGATGGTAACAGGAGGCAGGGGACACGATGTTTTACCCAGGTTTGGGCCCTCTTGATGGAGGTAAAACCCTACGTCCTGCTTGATTAATATTGATGATATGGGTAGTACAAGAGTAGATCTACCACGAGATCAGAGAGGCTAAACCCTAGAAGCTAGCCTATGGTATGATTGTATGTTGTAGTTGTTGTCTCCTATGGACTAAAACCCTTCGGTTTATATAGACACCGGAGAGGATTAGGGTTACACAAGGTCGGTTACAAAGGAGGAGATATCCATATCCGTATTGCCTAGCTTGCCTTCCACGCCAAGTAGAGTCCCATCCGGACACGAGATGAAGTCTTCAATCTTGTATCTTCATAGTCTAACAGTCCGGCCAATGGAGATAGTCCGGCTGTCCGGAGACCCCCTAATCTAGGACTCCCACAGTAGCCCCTGAACCAGGCTTCAATGACGATGAGTCCGACGCACAGTATTGTCTTCGGCATTGCAAGGCGGGTTCCTCCTCCAAATATACCGCAGAAGAATTTGAATATAAGGATAGTGTCTGACCCTGCAAAATATGTTCCACATACCACCGTAGAGAGAATAATATTTTCACAAATCTAGTTTGCTGACTTGTTTTGGCAACATGACATTAAGCCGTGGCCCGCTGATTATTCGAACCGTTTCCTTTAACTAGCCCCGCACATAACACGAGGCAGTTTTTTGACATGTCTTGTCAAAGCAAAGATCGGGTCCCCTTATCACGGGATTCTCATCAATACGAGTGTGGGTAACCCAACCGCGCCATCGATTACGATGCTTGGGGGATAAGCGAGTTTTACCAGGCTAGTGGGGACGCTTAGTTTCGTCCGCCCATATAATGGGATAAGGATTCACCTTTTCATCCACGCCTTCTTCCTCCTTTGCTCATCCGTTTTCGCACACTCGAGCTCTAGCACCCAAGTCCACATCCCTTCCCTCAACCTTCTCCAAACATGTCCGGAGCAGGAGGCAAATGGATGGCTTCCTCCGTTATGGAGGGACATATCAAGAAGCTGCGAGAGCCGAATACTTAGCCGTGAATATCGTGCATCGGCTGCCCGCTGCGGGGCAGATCGTCCCTACCCCGGAACCTCACGAGAGGGTAGTTTTCCTCCACCACTTCCTCCGCGGATTGGGGTTTCCCCTCCATCCATTCGTCCGTGGTCTCATGTTCTACTACGGGCTGGACTTTCATGATCTGGCCCCGAACTTCGTCCTCAACATTTCGGCGTTCATCGTCTTGTGTGAGGCTTTCCTCCGCATCCGGCCCCACTTCGGCCTGTGGGTAAAGACCTTCAATATCAAGCCGAAGGTGGTAGGAGGCCAACAAGCAGAGTGCGGCGGAGCCATGGTGGGTAAGATGCCCAATGTTATATGGCTTGAAAGCTCCTTTGTGGAGACAATAAAGGGATGGCAATCGGAGTGGTTCTACATCACCGAGTCGCGCGACACCAAATGGGCGGCAGCCCCCGAGTTTCGATCCAGATTCCCTATACAGCTCACTTCCTGGAAAGAGAAGGGCTTGTCGTGGGGTTCATCGGTGGAGCTATATGGACTCCAGAAATGTATCCGGAGTATGGCAAGCAAGAAGCTCAAGCTTGTCAACATAGTCCAGGTTATGCTCATCCGCCGGATCCTCCCGTGTCTTTCCCCTAGCTTAATCATGTGCGGGGTCTAATCTCCATGCCTTTGATAGGACTGGGTGGAGACATCGGGGCAGATTAACTGTCCGGCCCCTTTGCCCGAAGACACTTCGGGCGCTCTCCTGACGGAGATGCTGACTCCGGCTCCTTACAAGGTGCCAGAGAAGACCAAGAAGGCCAAGGGAACCCGAAAGAGTTCCCGGCGCCAGGTGTTATCGGACTCATCGTCCGATGATGCTGCGGCACACTCCCCCCCAAAGACGACGAGGAAGAAGAAGATGCTCCCCCTCCAGGCGGGGGAGACAAGAAAAGGAAGGCCATCCCAACTGGGGGGGGGGCGAAGGGTCCAAGAAGGGAAGGACTCTCCTTCCGGACAGTTCCACCGCCGCCAACGAAGTCGAAGACGAGTGGTTGCCCAGGGCCAAGCCCGTGGGGAGATCGTAAGTATTCAGATACTAGAGTAACTCATAGTATTCCTTTGTCGCACTTCTTTCCCTAACGCCGAACATGATTATGCAGGCCGCCACGAGCCAGTATCGATGTATCATCGGACGACTCCCTAGGCTCGTCGGACATCGATAGCGATCCAGTCCCGACCACCACCTCCCCTCATCCTGCTGACGACGCCGAGGTGTTGTCTCAAGAGGCACCGGTCGAGGGGAGACAGTCCCGGAGGCGCCTCAAGGCGACCTTCCGGACTTCGGGAGCTGAGGGAACGAGGCCCCTGAGGGCTCCGAGTTCGACCCTCAGCCGAACACCGCGCTGGAACCTCCAGTGGTTCCGGACTCAGGCAGGAGGCCTCCTTCCAAGAGGGGCAAGACGCCTGTGCCGGTGACCTTTGTCCATCCTGAGGCGCCGGACAATCTGCTGGAAGCGCTTCGCAGCGCTTCCATCGACGAGGAGCACCGTACTATTATGAGTGCGGTGACTGAAGCCTGTGCCAGCCTTCTAACAGACTTTGAGGTAAGTGTTTGAAATATAGGAAAATATTACCGCATAGACAATAGCCCCTGATGCTCTGTTCGGTGTTCACAAAGAAAAACCGAGCAGAGGATCAAACAATATCGCAGGAGTCTAATATGAGTATGTCAATATGCATATGCAGGCCTTGCTGCTGGCGTCCGCCGCACTGACTGCGGAGGTCACCGTACGGAAGCAGGACCTCGAGGGGTCCAAGAAAGAGCTCGGCCTTGCCAAGAGGCAGCTCGAGGAGAACAAGGGTAAGTAATACCCTGTCTATAGATATGTATGTATAAAGGAAGACGCGATTGCAAAATGACAGGATCATCGTATATTTGCCAGGGGCCACGACCGAGGTGGCGGCCCTGAAGCAAGCGCTAACCAAGGCCGAAGATAAAGCGGCCAAGGAGTGCGCCGAGCGGGAAAAACAAGAGGCTCGTGTGGGCGAGGTGCAGCAAGAGCTCCAGTCTCTCGTGGCGAAGCACTAGGCATTGGAGCTTGACTCAAATACGGGAGAGTCTGAGCTTGCGGCGGCCCTCGAGAGCGCAAAGAGTGCCAAGGCCGAGGCCCGAAAGGCCCTCCAGGAGATTGACGCGATGAATAAAATAGCGGTGGGTAAGGCATTCTATATGCAAAGCAAGCATGTGAAAGTAAATTACCGATTATTTACCCGAATTCGGAGCTCTCTAGGAGCATTCGCAGATTTTCCCTGCAGCGTGTCGGATGCCGCACAATTTTACCAGGCCGAGGAGGGAAGCTCAACGGAGAAGCTATTCTGGTCTCAGTATACTGAGAGCGAACACCCGATGCCTCTGAGCGACCAGGTAAAGCAGCTGGTCGAGCTGCACAAGGGGACCGAACAGGCCATGAAGGGCCTTCTAGTCCGGCTGTGGCCTGGCGACACCCTTCCGAATAGCTACTTTAGCCTAGTGAGGCGGCCTGTGGATGCCTGCCCACGGCTGGAGGTCGTCAAGCGGTCCGTCTGCGTCGAAGGTGCACGCCAGGCTTTTTGCCTGTGTGAAGGTGGAGTGGGCCAAGCTAGACGCTGTGAAGCTGATCAAGGAAGGGATGCCGCAGGGCAAGGAGCATCGCACCCCCAAGATTTATTATGAGGGTGTCCTGAAGGGTGCCCGTCTTGTAGCGGACGAATGTTCAAAGGATGTAATATTTGAGTAAACTTGCTGATCCTGTATGATGAAAACTTGTTTCATATGCGCTATGCAACGCTTGTGTGAATTTAAAATATTACCTTCTGTTTGGCTGTTTATCCAATCTGAGAGATGGCTAGTCCTCGGCTTCTGCCCCCATGCCACGACTGCTGGGGTGTTCGGGATAAACCTGAGCACTCTTGTTCCCATGTTTGGGTCCTTCGAGGGAGGTGCTCAGCACAACGAACAAGTCAACCGGACTAATAATGCTTTATCACTCTCACTTAGCCATAGAATTCTATAATTTTAAATTTCGGCGAAGCCCCTGGTATTCAGAAGGCCGAATTCGGGGCACAATACACGCCTTTAAGCCGGACAGGGCCGGCCCCTCGCCCTAAGCGGCATAAGTCTTTAGGGACTCGAAAACCTCGCCGAACAGCGACCAATCTCTCGCCTTATCATGACAGTCAGTTTTAGCTTTCTCTACTGAGGTGCTAAGCCCGGTAGAACCGGGGCACAATTGTAGTAGTTCTCCTAGCGCTACCTTAGCCGATAAAGCGGAACGTAAGGTACCAAAACATAGGAGCCGGGCAAACCCAACAATTGACCAAAGACATGATTTAGAGCTGATGCATATAATGCTATAAGTTCGGGATGCCGCACTTGTGTAAGTGTTCGGACTTTTCACACCATATTGTGGGGTACGTAAGCCCCTGGTGTATTGGCCGTACCAAAGTGTACGGTTGCAAGGCGTCGTTAATGAACATATATATATATATATATATATATATATATATATATAACAAGAATGCAATAATAGTCGTGATGTTATGCATTGTTTATTCAAAAAGGTGCACTAAAGCAGAATGATAGAGATAGTGCGATAAGCGAAGAGTGGGACTATGTCCCTTCCAAGGGCAAGCTGAGGAATAGTATTAAATCAAATATTTCGCTCGTTATTGTAACCCACCTGGGAATTCCGTGGTGTGACGTAGCTTTCTGCCTCCTTGGTTGCTGCATCATGTGTTCGGCAGTAGTGCTGCCAGACAGGGTTTCCTGAGATTAAGGTCCTGAAAAAGAGAAAAATAACCAAACGGGAAGCCCCTAGTGCGGTTTAAGCCGCGTCTTGGGGCATGCCGCAGTTGTGCCCCCCTCCCCACCTATGCCCATGGTATTTTTAATGCGTAATTATGTACGCGTGGCACGAGTTTTGCCGTTTGGCTGGGACTGGGGTAGGGGCCGCATTGCTACGCGAGCTCAGATCGCACCAGGCGGTCTGTTTGCCGACTGATCGGAGCGCGCTTGAAGGTGTCCGGGTCTTGAAACGCCGAACTGGTGGATTTCCTTGAGAGGCTGTTTTGCGCTTCTGCTGCGAGGGCCGCAGTGTGCTCCTCTGTTCGGAGAGAGCGCTCTGTGTTTCCATTGACTGTAATAACCCCGGAAAATCCTGGCATCTTGTGCCTCAGGTATGCATAATGTGGTACCGCATTGAATCTCGCAAATGCGGTTCGCCCGAGCAGTGCATGATAACCACTGTGGAACGGGACTATATCGAAGATTAACTCTTTGCTTCGGAAGTTATCCGGGGATCCGAAGACCACTTCCAGTGTAATTGAGCCTGTGCAATGGGCCTCTACGCCTGGAATGACGCCTTTGAAGGTCGTTTTTGTGGGTTTGATCCTTGAGGGGTATATACCCATTTTGCGCACTGTGTCCTGATAAAGCAGGTTCAGGCTGCTGCCGCCGTCCATAAGGACTCGAGTGAGATGAAATCCGTCAATGATTGGGTCCAGAACCAGTGTGGAAAATCCTCCATGACGGATACTAGTGGGATGGTCCCTGTGATCGAAAGTGATCGGATAGGAGGACCATGGGCTGAACTTTGGGGCGACTGGCTCCAACGCATATACGTCCCTGAGCGCACGCTTCCGCTCCCTCTTGGGGATTTGGGTTGCGTATATCATGTTCACCATCCGCACTTGTGGGGGAAACCTCTTCTGTCCTCCAGTGTGTGGCTGCCGGGGCTCCTCCTCGTCATCGCTATGTGGCCCCTTGTCCTTGTTTTCGGCAATTAACTTGCCAGCCTGCTTGAACACCCAACAATCCCTATTGGTGTGGTTGGCTGGCTTTTCTGGGGTGCCGTGTATTTGACACGAGAGATCGAGTATACGGTCCAAGTTGGACGGACCCGGCGTACTTTGTTTCAATGGCTTTTTCCGCTGACCGGGTTTAGAGCCTTTGAATCCGGCATTGACTGCCGTATCCTCGTTATTATCGCTGTTAATGCGACGCTTATGTTTGTTGCGACGTGACCTGCTATTGCCATCCTTGGTATCCGAAGTACCATGGTTCTTTGATATGTTATTACTGCGAGCCAGCCAGCTGTCTTCTCCCGCACAAAAGTGGGTCATTAGTGTCGTGAGGGCTGCCATAGATTTCGGCTTTTCCTGACCAAGGTGCCGGGCTAGCCATTCGTCACGGATGTTGTGTTTGAAAGCCGCTAGGGCCTCTGCATCCGGACAGTCGACAATTTGATTTTTCTTTGTTATGAACCGAGTCCAGAATTGCCTGGACGATTCGTCTGGCTGCTGAATTATGTGGCTCAAGTCATTGGCATCTGGTGGCCGCACATAAGTGCCCTAAAAGTTGTCGAGGAATGCGGCTTCCAGATCTTCCCAATAGCTGATGGACTCTGCTGGCAAGCTGTTAAGCCAATGCCACGCTGGTACCTTGAGCTTTAGTGGGAGGTATTTGATGGCGTGTAAGTCATCACCACGGGCCATGTGGATGTGGAGGAGGAAATCCTCGATCCATACTGTGGGATCTGTTGTGCCGTCGTATGATTCAATATTTATAGGTTTGAAACCTTCTGGGATTTGATGATCCATTACTTCGTCTGTGAAGCATAAGGGGTGTGCGGCGCCTCTGTATTGGGCTATATCGCGACGCAGCTCGAATGGGTCTTGCCCGCTGTGTTCGGCCCGGCCGGATTTACTTTTACTGTATCCAGCGTGACGTTTATCGTCTCGCATAGTGGCGCGCCCTCGTGATCCATAGATCGATCTTGCATGCTTTGCTTTGTCCTCCAATATGTCTCGCAGGTCTGGCGTATCTCCCCATGCCTTTTTATTTGAATGGCGTCAGGGTGCAGGCTGAGTTTTTGGCTGGAATGCCTCTCTATCGCGGCCACGAGGTGGCCGATCAGCCGCATCATACACTTCTTCCTCCTATCGGGGTAGCAACCTGCATTTTAGGTAACTCTTGGAGGGGCGCTCGAGTTTATATTCCTCGGCCGCGAGGACTTCAGTCCATCTGTCAGCTAGCAGATCTTGATCAGCTTGAAGCTGCTGCTGCTTTTTCTTAAGGCTATTTGCCGTGGCTATAAGACGGCGTTTGAAGCGCTCTTGTTTGACGGGATCCTCTGGTACGGCGAATTCGTCATCGCTGAGGCTTGCCTCGTCTTCGGAGGGGGGCATGTAATTATCATCCTCTGTCTCTCCATCTGTTGCTTTCTCAGGAGGGCTGGCTCCTCCATCCTCCAGCTCCAAATCTTGCTGGAGGGGATTGTTGTTATCTTCGGCACTATCCGGAGTGTTATTATCTCCTATGCCGGTATCACCACTTTTGCTTTGGCGGGACTTAGAGCGGCGCCGCTGACATCGACGCTTGGGTTGCTTCGTGGAGGGGTCGTCCTCCGCTATCTCGTCACCATTGCCTTCTTTGGGTGTATCCACCATGTATATATATCGTATGATGAGGTGGCTGTCCAGTGCCCTGTGGGTAGTGGTTCCTCTTCGTCTGCCGCATCATCGTCCATACCATCGATGTCTTCGGAGTTGAAGTCGAGCATGTCGGTTAAGTCATCGACAATGGCTACTAAGTGGGTGGTGGGTGGGCCGCGAATTTCTTCGTCTTCTGCATCCCAATCCTGCTGGACGTAGTTCGGCGAGGATCCTCCTGACAAGGAGAGAGACCTTAATGAGTTCAGTATGTCGCCAAAGGGCGAGTGCTGAAAAATATCCGCGGAGGTAAACTCCACGATCGGCGCCGAATCGGATTCGATGGGAACGGGCGCAGGCGGCTCGGAGTCCGTGGCCGGAGAAGGATCCGACAGTTTAACAACACGACTCTTGTGCAAGGTAAGGGTGATGTTTGGCTCGATCGCCGCTAAGGGTAAGGCCTCCGTGGCGGGGTCCATCCACCCATCCATGGACGGCGCAACTGGCTCCGAATAGAGGGTCGAAGCGGCTGCCTGTGCGATCTCCTGGACACTGTCCGATGGTAGAGCTAAATCGTACTCATCGTGACCACGTGACGCACAAGGCAGAGGCTCGAATCCGTCGAAGATCAAGTCTCCACAGATATCGGCCGTGTAGTTTAAGCTTTCCAAACTTGACCTGGTGGCCAGGGGCGTAACTTTCAATCTGCTCCAGATGGCCAAGAGAATTGGCCCACAGTGTAAAGCCGCCGAACACGAAGATCTGTCTGGGAGAAAAGTCTCACCCTGGACTGCATCGCCGTCGATGATAGTAGGAGCCATCAAGCCTAACGGCGACGACACCGAGGAACTCTCAATGAAAGCGCCAATGTCGGTGTCAAAACCGGCGGATCTCGGGTAGGGGGTCCTGAACTGTGCGTCTAAGGCGGATGGTAACAGGAGGCAGGGGACATGATGTTTTACCCAGGTTCGGGCCCTTTTTATGGAGGTAAAACCCTACGTCAGGCTTGATTAATATTGATGATATGGGTAGTACAAGAGTAGATCTACCACGAGATCAGAGAGGCTAAACCCTAGAAGCTAGCCTATGGTATGATTGTATGTTGTAGTTGTTGTCTCCTCCGGACTAAAACCCTTCGGTTTATATAGCCACGGGAGAGGGTTAGGGTTACACAAGGTCGGCTACAAAGGAGGAGATATCCATATCCGTATTGCCTAGCTTGCCTTCCACGCCAAGTAGAGTCCCATCCAAACACGAGACGAAGTCTTCAATCTTGTATCTTCATAGTCTAACAGTCCGTCCAATGGAGATAGTCCGGCTGTCCGATTGTTTCCATACCCCCTAATCCAGGACTCCCACATATACCCAATTGTTTCCTTAGGTTATCCTATGAAGACGCACTTCTCCGTATTTGGGTTCGAGCTTATCAGGCTGAAGCTTTTTCACATAAGCATCGCAACCTCAAAATTTTAAGAAACGTCAGCTTAGTTTCTTGCCAAACCATAGTTCATACGGTGTCCTCTCAAGGGATTTATATGGTGCCCTATTTAACGTGAATGCAACTGTCTCTAATGCATAACCCCAAAATGATAGTGGTAAATCGGTAAGAGACATTATAGATCACACCATATCTAATAAAGTACGGTTATGACATTTGGACACACCATTACGCTGTGGTGTTCCAGGTGGCATGAGTTGCGAAACTATTTCACATTGTTTCAAATGAAGACCAAACTCGTAACTGAAATATTCACCTCCGCGATCAGATCGTAGAAATTTTATTTTCTTGTTATGATGATTTTCCACTTCACTCTGAAATTCTTTGAACTTTTCAAATATTTTAGATTTATGTTCATTAAGTAGATATACTCATATCTGCTCAAATCATCTGCGAAGGTCAGATAATAATGATACCTGCCGCGAGCCTCAACACTCATCGGACCGCATACATCTGTGCGTATTATTTCCAATAAGTCAGTGGCTCATTCCATTGTTTCTTAGAACGGAGTCTTAGTCATCTTGCCCATGAGGCATGGGTCACAAGCATCAAGTGATTCATAATCAAGTGATTCCAAAAGCCCATCGGTATGGATTTTCTTCATGCGCTTTACACCAATATGACCTAAATGGGAGTGCCACTAGTATGTTGCACTATCATTATCAACTTTACATCTTTTGGCATCAATATTATGAATATGTGTATCACTACGATCGAGATTCAATAAACCATTCACCTTGTGTGTATGACCATAGAAGGTTTTATTCATGTAAATAGAATAACAATTATTCTTTGACTTAAATGAATAACTGTATTGCAATAAACATGATCCAATCATATTATGCTCAACGCAAACACCAAATAACATTTATTTTAGGTTCAACACTAATCTCGAAGGTAAAGGGAGTGTGCGATGGTGATCTTATCAACCTTGGAATCACTTCCGACACACATCGTCACCTCGCCCTCAACTAGTCTTTGTTCATTTCTAACTCCTGTTTCAAGTTAGTAATCATAGCAACTGAACCAGTATCAAATACCCAGGGGCTACTATGAACACTAGTAAAGTACACATCAATAACATGTATATCATATATACTTTTGTTCACTTTGCCATCCTTCTTATCCGCAAAGTACTTGGGGCAGTTCCGCTTCCAGTGACAAGTCCCTTTGCAGTAGAAGCACTCAGTCTCAGTCTTAGGCGCAGACTTGGGCTTCTTCCCTTGAGTAGAAACTTGTTTGCCATTCTTCTTGAAGTTCCCCTTCTTCCCTTTGCCCTGCTTCTTGAAACTAGTGGTCTTGTTGACCATCAACACTTGATGCTCCTTCTTGATTTCTACCTCCGTAGCCTTTAGCATTACGAAGAGCTCGGGAATTGTCTTATCCATCCCTTGCATATTATAGTTCATCACAAAGCTTTTGTAGCTTGGTGGCAGTGATTGAAGAACTCTGTCAATGACACTATCATCAGGAAGATTAACTCCTAGTTGAGTCAAGTGGTTATGGTACCCAGACATTCTGAGTATATGTCCACTGACAGAACTATTATCCTTCATCTTGCAACTATAGAAGTTATTGGAGACTTCATATCTCTCAATTCGGGCATTGGCTTGAAATATTAACTTCAACTCCTGGAACATCTCATATGCTCCATGACGTTCAAAATGTCGTTGAAGTCCCGATTCTAAGCCGTAAAGCATGGCACACTGAACTATCGAGTAGTAATCAGCTTTGCTCTGCCAGACGTTCGTAACATCCGGTGTTGCTCCTGTAGCAGGCTTTGCACCTAGCGGTGCTTCCAGGACGTAATTCTTTTGTGCAGCAATGAGGATAATCCTCAGATCACGAACCCAGTCCGCATCATTGCTACTATCATGTCTCAACTTATTTTTTTCTAGGAACATATCAAAAATAAAACAGGGGATCTATACGCGAGCTATTGATCTAAAACATAGATATGCAAAACTATCAGGTACTAAGTTCATGATAAGTTAGAGCTCAATTAATCATATTACTCAAGAACTCCCACTTAGATAGACATCCCTCTTGTCATCTAAATGATCACGTGATCCATATCAACTAAACCATGTCTGATCATCACGTGAGATGGAGTAGTTTTCAATGGTGAACATCACTATGTTGATCATATCTACTATATGATTCACGTTCGACCTTTCGGTCTTAGTGTTCCGAGGCCATATCTACATATTCTAGGCTCGTCAAGTTTAACCCGAGTATTATGCACGTGCAAAACTGGCTTTCACCCGTTGTATGTGAACGTAGAGCTTATCACAGCCGATCATCACGTGGTGTCTCGCCACGACGAACTGTAGGAACGATGCATACTCAGGGAGAACACTTGTACCTTGAAATATCTACTCCTAACGGAGTTGTTGGTAGTCTCCGCTGGTCAATTTTCGTCCCACCAGAGACGATTTTTTTCGTCCTTCCGACAACCTCCCACGTCCCAGCGCTTCCCCCCCTCCCCGCTCCACGATTTTTTTCATTGGTTTTTTTCGTCCCTGCTGCCCCCGCCCACTCATGCAGCCAAGAAACCACCCCCACGCACGAACCACTCCCCTCCCTCTCCTCGCACAAGCATCCTCTCCTCGCGTAAGCATCCTCTCCTCAGTACCCTCGCACGCGCTAGGGTTCCTGCGCCGCCGCCACACGGGAGCTTGTCGACCAGTCCAGCATCCTCCGGATCGCCGCCGCCCCTCTTCGGATCGCCGCCGCCACACGGGAGCTTGTCGACCAATCCAGCGTCCTCCGGATCGCCGCCGCCCCTCTCCGGATCACCGCCGTCACCGCCCCAGATCGCTGCCTTCGCCGTCGTCCGGATCGCCGCCGTCGCCATCGGGATGGCTGCAGCCGTCTCTCCAGATCGCAGCCACCTCCGCCGTATGGATCGCGGCCGCCGTCACATAGAAGGCATTGCAGGAACAATCCGAAGAATGTTGGCGGTGGTCAGGTCGTTCACACATATTCACACCTCATTCATCGATGGCATCTACAAGATCTTTGGTAAGGACGACGGCGTCTCCTTCCACCCCCAAGGCCCTGATCCCAGGAGTAAGCACTCCCTTGCCCCCTCCCCCGCATCGCTTCGTCCTGCACCCAACGCTCAACGTGCGCCCTGACCGCTGAATGCATAGATGGCGGTGTAACCTTGTTGGCTCTTGAATATGTGTGTGTTTTAGTTTATGTCTGGACGTGTTCTCTGAACAATCTCCATTGACAGTACATGTTGTATTTGTTGATAACGCTTTAATATGGTGATACAGAGATGTCATCTTGACCCTGCTTAAGCTCGTACATGCGTTCGTCACTGAAGCTGCTTCTCCGAGTCTCTTATCATCTGCTTCGCTGCCGGCTCGATAAATCTCTCGGTTTACTTCTCCTCTTTCTCTCTTGAGCTTTGTAACCCGGCCATCAATGTGGTTGTACGTAGTAGTTAGATGTTAGCAATACATGTGTACCCTACAAGGAATTATTTTGCAAAAGAAATACAGTATAGACTGCATTCTTGGAAGTTAAGAATTGTTATGGTGTTGTTCCGGAAACAAATGGCATGTCTGAATGCTCGCTTGCTTAAATTAAGTGTATAGGTAAGAGCGTAAACCCTGTCACTAATTAAATTCTGTTCCACAAGATAGTTCTTGCTCATAGAGATGCTTTGCATGGAATCTTTCAAAAACAGAAAATGTGTCAATTTACTGGTTGCAAAACAGGATACTATGTTCAGTTCTAGCTTTAACATTTGTGATATCCAATTATACTCCTATGGCTTGCGGTGAACTGGTTCTTGTATCTCGTTTATGGTTTCCCTTAATGGAAATCGGAGGGTGGAAACACCACTTTGATCATTAAAATATACTCCTATGGCTTGTATGTTGTGGCAAGATGCCCACTTACTACACCAATTCTGAGTGTTTAACAAAAAACTACCACAATTCGTTCAATCGTGCCTACAAACTACCATTTTACAAATTTGTGCCAAAAACTACCACTTTTCAACTAATCTTTGACTAAAAACTACCATATCTCAAAAATGTATGATTCGCCTCTTCTAAACGCCTTTCTGACAAGGATGGCCCGCGTGTAAGCGCTGACATGCCATAGTAGTCAAACTCTGTTAGATTGATCGGTAAGTTGTGCGTTATGACGTATGCGACCCACATGTCATCATCAACCTCTTCTCCCTGAAACAGATTTCTTTGGGACATTTCCTCGAGCAGGTTGTATTCGTCCTGGAGCACGAGCTGCCATGGTCGGGTGCAAGCAGTCACAGTTGTGAGCAGCACCGGCCGCACACGAGCTGGTGGATGGTGACCATGCCTCGTCCGTGGTGAGCGCGGATGGCATCCAACCACCCCAGTCATGGAAGGAGCTTCCCGTGCGTGGTGGCTATTCCTGGCCCGCGCCTCCACGGCCCCCAGCGACGCGCACGGGGCTAACCTCCTCCCCCGCTCTGTAGCCATCTCGTCGCTCAGCGACCTCCTTCTCCACCTCTGGCTAAATCGAAGGAAGAGCGCGAATTTGGAGCTGGTTCTGGGCGAGGACGGCGCCGAGATGGCCTGCAGCAGCGCCATCCATTTCCTGGTAGACGCGAACACCGGCGCCGGCTGCAACGGGGGCATGGGCGCCAGGCTCGACGGGTTGCTACCCCCGCTGCCTATCCCGGCGCTCCGACGTTCAAAAAGCCCTCCGCCACCCCGTCCCCATCTCCCTCACCACCGCCACCTGCGTCCGGAACATGGTCCTGCTGCTAGCTCGCTCCTTCCCTCGCTCAAAGCCTCCGCAGAGAGAAAGAATGGCGTTGGCCTGTAGATGCGGACCCGACTGTAGATGGGGAGTTCCATGAAAGAAGATAGAGCTTACATATTGGTCCCACATGTCATAACAGTCAATATAATGGTTAATCTAGCGGAGTTGACTACTCTGCCACGTCAGCGCTTATGAGGACGCGCACGGGGCTAACCTCCTCCCCCGCTCTGTAGCCATCTCGTCGCTCAGCGACCTCCTTCTCCACCTCTGGCTAAATCGAAGGAAGAGCGCGAATTTGGAGCTGGTTCTGGGCGAGGACGGCGCCGAGATGGCCTGCAGCAGCGCCATCCATTTCCTGGTAGACGCGAACACCGGCGCCGGCTGCAACGGGGTCATGGGCGCCAGGCTCGACGGCTTGCTACCCCCGCTGCCCATCCCGGCGCTCCGACGTTCAAAAAGCCCTCCGCCACCCCGTCCCTATCTCCCTCACCACCGCCACCTGCGTCCGGAACATGGTCCTGCTGCTAGCTCGCTCCTTCCCTCGCTCAAAGCCTCCGCAGAGAGAAAGAATGGCGTTGGCCTGTAGATGCGGACCCGACTGTAGATGGGGAGTTCCATGAAAGAAGATAGAGCTTACATATTGGTCCCACATGTCATAACAGTCAATATAATGGTTAATCTAGCGGAGTTGACTACTCTGCCACGTCAGCGCTTATGAGTGGGCCCAACTTGTCATAAACAGGTTTAAACTGGGGCACTTTCCGGACATTGTAGTTTTTAGTCAAAAATTAATCAAAAAATGGTAGTTTTCGGTACAAATTTGTAAAGTGGTAGTTTGTAGGCACGATTGGATGAATTGTGGTAGTTTTTGTTAAATACTCCCAATTCTCATTGGAAATATACTCTTTATCTTTGGGACCAATTTGAGTGGTGACTTAATAACCGATTTTGTAGTTTCTGCTTTAGGTTGTGACGATGTAGACTAACAGTGAAACATTGACTCCTTGAGGTCTTCTCTCAACTTTTAGAGTTGTCCTGTTTCTCTCTGTTGGCGGTGAACATTTAATGAATCTTCATTTTTTTCGTACTCTTTGTAGAGGTGTACCTTTGTAATCTACCAATGGTATCCTATGTCTTGGCGTTTGCATCAGTGGCATTACAATTGAGAGATTTTTTTACATACCTGATGGTTCAAGTGTGCAATATCCCACAGAGAAAGCATGTGCTTCTGACTAATAACCAGGTAAAGTCTTATTTTACGAGCATTAACTATTGAAGGTAGAGAACAAAAAACGGCTATATTTCCTTAGTCTTTTGTACCATGATAATACAGAGAAAGAAAAAAAATGATAACTTTGCCTCGTTGGAAAGCAGGCAACAATTACCACTGGTTCAAGTGCTTATTTCTATGTGAATCATGCCATGTTTAATTTTTTAGTCACACTAATTTCATATGATTTGGAGTTCAGGACTGTCGAGCTTATTTTCTTGACCTAAAATTAACATTTGTTCCTCGGAAAGTTTCATTCTTGTTTAAGATTATTGCATCAGGAGAAAGGCTTACTGGAAGTATAATGAGGCGATGTTATGTTTGTTTCTTCTCATAATTAACTTTCCAGTGATATGTCCTGAAAGCTTGAAACCGCATTCCATACATAGGCTGATAGTATCAAAATGATATCCTATAGCCGATCTTTTGATTGGCCAGGTTGCTCATACATCGTTGGTTCATTGAAGATCTGAAGTATGGAAAAGACGATATTAATCTGAAGAGGGACGAGGGAAAATGAGTCGCCTATGAGATATGCACCCAGTCCAAGCCTCAGGTAGAAAACTACTCCCCCTCCCCCAGCTTTTCTAGGAAAAGGGAAGTACTTATACTGGATACTGATGGTCAGCTGATCTCATTATTTTATATACTGCCCGAAACTCATAGATAAGCTCATATGAAATATGACTTTAGACAATCTATGTACATGGTCAGCAAACCACCTATGGGACCACTGTTTTCCTGTAGCATTATATTTTCTTCATATTGATATGAACTGCAGATCTCCTTTTTTTGGATATCTTCACTTGTAACGCACAAGATCTTTAAGCATTAGGGTTCATTCATTGCCTTCCTTTTGCTGGTTTCTAGCGAAGGTGTATTCATGTGAGCCGATTGAATACCTTCCTTTTCTTGCCTTCAATTATTGCTGGTTTTTAGCAAAGGTGCGTTCATGTGAGCCGATCGAATACCTTCCTTTTCTTGCCTTCAGCTGTCTAATGCATGTTGCTTATAGTTTCAGTCATCAATTTACCTTTCCCCGCAAAAACAAATTTACATTTGTCATTTCTTTTGCAGATAATGGTGATGAGCTCTACAGCAACATCGTTGTTGGTAAATACCATCGACACTTACAGTCTACTCCACCTACAAAGAGCTATGGCAAGGAGCACACTTTAGTTTCCTCAATCCTAATGGAGTATGTTACAATATTTTTGTGGTGACTATTTACAAATGTTTTGTTAACTTTCCTGGTTATACATAGGGTATTGGAGCAGCATTCTATTTTAACACACGCAAACATGTTTCCCAAATGAAAGATCGGAAAAGAGAAACAAATCCCATGAATCATCAACCAAAAAGGCTACAGTTTGTCAAAATATTTTTGAGAAGAAACATTTAGATATGGATGGTAGGAAATTAGATTTGAAGATCCGTACAGAACCATCTAAAAAATACTTGAATCATGATCGGGGTGCTGCTTCTTGATCTGGTCGGTGAGTGGGGAGGTAAGAAACAAGGACATAGAGGCACATTGGGCTTAGAATTTAGGGAAATAGAAACCATCTAAAGTCTCTCTACCCTAAAATAAATCTGAACCCTTATAATAAAGCTTGATGCCCATGCAGATGACTTTGAATATTTAATTATCTTAAATTATGCATATGATGATGGAGCAGCTATTTGGGCCAACCTCCTACTGTTCTCGCAAAGTTTGGTTTAGTATTTTGTTTTTCTCTACGAAAGATCAAGTAATATGATATCGAGCTTGTTCTTAGAGTAATTGAATTTTGAGTTTGTAATGATTGTTCATGCCTAATTGGCAATATTATTGACAACAAATTATTTTTGGTGTCAGACAAAGGGCATGACGGATGGCACCAGTGGGAAGGTGAGCGCCGGTGGAGAAAAGCGAGAAAAGGAGTAGCACGAGGCGGTAGGCAGCCTTGAAGAGGATGAGAGGGCCTGTTGCTGGGGTTTGGTCCTAGGGATTTTTGGATCAGTGCTGGCAGCCCAGGTATCTTCTGCCGTCTCTAGATCCTGAACAATATCTCTCTCTCTAATCTGCAATGACACACAGTAGTGATGGGTACAAGTGTGTGGCTGCTCCAGTACAGCCCAAACGTGGATGCAGGTGGATGTGGGCACCGTGGCCGCCACCAAGGATGGGGGGGGTCGCGGCACAACCGGCGAGGACGCGGTAGGCGTGCCGAAACTGTCAAGGACACGGGAGCCGCACTACAGCCTTCGTGTTTTTCCTAATTTCTTTACGTATGTGAGGTCGATTTAATATTCACATATATGCTGAAAATTTGACACCAAAGAACCAGCAATCGAGTTATATGAAATTTCTTGCAAGATCTACCATTCTTTTTAGTACTGACTAATCCCATGGGTACCAATGGTGAAATTTTTAGGTCTAAATACTGGATGGGATTTTCATTGTTGGCATTCTTCATGAACCTATCAAGGAGAACATTTCAATACTAATTGCTGCAAAGGTGTTCTCACCACCGGCTAGCAAGAAGAGGGTATGATTTTTCAGTGCTCACTGTTGTAAGCTTGATTCACAAGGAGCTTCTCAATGTTGTACATGTAGTTTGTGAGTAACAGAAATAAAACCTATTTCTTCATTCTTGTCTTGTACCTCCGTTTCAACTCCCAAAAACCAGTAGAGTTCAGTTACGTGCTTCAATATTAGGAAGTCATCATCTTCTAAAACAAATTTTGTTGCCTACTCAAACATATTTTGTTCCTGTGTTTCTAATAAATTTTGTATAAAAACATGTGTACAATAGAACCTGCATTGGAACATGCTCATTTGCTCTGTCCATTTCTTCTAAAGAGTCCAGATTCCTACGCATTCATAAATATGATTTAGTGTGCTCTATTACATTACCGAAATCAGATGATATATTTTTTGTGCGAATTCATTAACACAGTTCCTTACAAAAATTGTATCTTTGAAAAGGACAAACAGCTCTATGTAATTCTATCATCCATTCTGATTTTGAGCCAAGTATACCCGTTATCTTTTTCCTTCTAGCAAGGTACCATAGACCTGTTATGAAATTGTCCTTTGCCTTCCAGGTGAACCAAATAGGCATCTTTTTAACAAATGGAGGGAATTTGTTTGTCAATAAAAATAATGTTTTCACAGGAGATGTTGTCTTATTTCTTCATGTATAAGCAAATGAACATTGTGATGAAGTTAACAACTTTCTATCCTTATTACTCTTATTCGTTGTGTTTTATCCTGATTTATACATGTAACAATGATGAATGATGATGAACTTAGACTCAGTGTAAGGAGAGCCAATCTGTTTCGTTGAACAAAACAACTCTCTATCCTTATTTCTCCTAAAAGCTTTCAGACGATACTCACACCATATGTTTCCTTGAAGCATAGAAGTATTTTTCACATCTATTACAATTCATGGTTTTTTTAGTTAATATTATTCTTTATATTTGTAAGTAGTATAAAGTTGCCCCAAAATTGGTAATATGATTTTGGATGATATATTATGATGCTGACAAGGAGGTTATTGGTGCTGAATAAAATAGCAGTATGAAATAACCCTGCATATATTTGTTGGCTTTTAGTTTGAGCCTTTCAACTCAACTGAAATTTTTATTTGTATAGTCTTTTACCTCTGGTTTTGCAGGTTATCTGGAATGATGGTAGGTATTAATTAAGTAGTCCACATTGGACTGGCCAAAGTGGAGAAACATGATTGTATTATTAAGCATTTAAGCTCCTAGCAATTTAGAACCTCTATTTCTTGGGGCTGCCTTGCATTATTTCAAAGAGCTATATTTTTCCAGACATTTTATATTGCCACACAATGAGAGTTAAAAGTTCTGGTCTGGCATGATGTGCTGTCAGGACACATCCCCACTCTCTCTCTCTCTCTGGTTGTAACAACTTCGAACATTTGTTTAAAGGGAACACAGTACTCCATGCGTTTGTCTTTAATTAATGGATAATAACAATACACATGCTTTCGTGAGATGATCGAATCTTAAGCATAAATAATAAAGGCATTCAAGTGTTATTAACATTTGTAGAGTTATTTACCCAAAACCACCACACTTGGGGCTAGGGTAACCGGTCAGTACCACATTTAAGCCATGTCACAAAAAACCACCAACTCTGGAACTAATCGGTACCGCGGAGCACTGACTGGCCGTTTTAGCCGCGGAAACAGCGAAATCGACAGGTCGGGCCCACCTGTCGGGTCGATGTGGCGCGGGTTGACGGACACCGTTAGACGGAGGGGGACGGCCGTTTCCGTGCCCGTGTATTAGGTCACGCCCCTGCCGTTTCGTCCTCCAATCCCCGATTCAGTTTCCCTCCCGCGTGTTCCTCCCACTCTGCTCATGGCGACCAGCTCCGGCGGCGGCTATGGCGGAGAAGGTCTCGGCGGCTCCGGCGGCGGTGGTCATTCTTCCGGTGGCCGCCGCCCGCAATGCGACCCCATTGGCAAGTTGGGCCCCAACCCCGATGGCGATTCGCACTCGACGGCGGATTGGGGAAAAGCTGTCCTGCCGCCACCGTCGCAGCATGCGGAGGAGGCAGAGAAGGATGTTGCGGACATGGAGAAGGTGTCGGCGGCGGCTGATTCGTTGGGGGAGGAAGTACCCCCCGGGCATCCATCTCCACCCAGGTAAATCTCAGTGCAAAAACCTAGGGTTAGGGTTCTAGCAATACTGCTTAGTTAGAGTACTCAATTAGTTAGGATGCCTAGGGTTACTTCTAGCAATACTGCTTCGTTGGGGGAGGAAGCTCCTATGCCTAGATGAAGTTTTTTCTTTGTTTTTTTCTGAATTACTAAATGTATCATAGTTTATTCTGCATTTGTTGGCTCTTGTGGCATAGATCTTATTGTTGTTACTTTGTTTTATATGTGAATATGTCATAGTTTTTATTGTGGCACTCAAAATGTCATGGTCATGAATTTGATTTGTGTTCTGTAGGCTTGAAAATGTTACGGAAAATGTCATGGTCATTAATATGTTTTAATATGTTTTGTGTTTTGTAGGCCTGAGGAGCCATGGTCATTATATTTTCAGTTTCCTTCTAAAGATGCTGCCAAAAAAATGCCCTTGTGAAGATGTATGAGAGAGACATCACTTATGGCAGTTTGCTTAATGTGATGGTCAGAAATGGATATGGAAGTGATGACAGTATTTGCTACTTGAGGAAGGATTGCACAGGGCTGCAAGGGATTACTTTCGTCAGAAACAACACTGAAGTGGATGAGATGATAAAGCAGTTTAAAAGCAGTCAGACACTGTGTTTGTATGTTAAAGAGGGGAAATTAGATATAAAGAGAGCACCCGTTAACAAAAGTGCAGAAGATGAAGAAGTGGACCCAGATGAAACAATTGAAGATTTAACAGTGGACCCACCAGTTGTATTTGCTGTTAATGAGTCAGGTGTTGTGCACAAAACAAACACTGATCATGTTGGCTCATCATATTTTCTTGGTACACAAGAAAGTGTGAACTATATGCCAATAAAATCAGTTCCCCCACCATGCCAGTTACTGCTTGGGACACAAGATCACCCAATTGAGCCAGAGATGGTAGATGCAGATGAGGAAAATAATGCATTGCAGCAGGTTAACACTCAAGTTAGTGTTAATTATGCAGATTTCCAGTTTGATACAGATGAGGAAGAGCATGCAGGAAATGAGGACACATCTGATGAAGATGATGACTCAGTATTTGATGAAGACTTTGTAGCTCATGAAGACCTCTCAGATGCAGATTCAGATTCCATGGACTATGAAGAAGAAGATAATGTAGCTAGAGAAGAAGAACAGAGGAGGAAAGTGGACAGTGATCTGAAAGACACAATTGCTGACATTAAGAAGAAGAGAGCTCAATACATGAGCAGTACACACTGTGAAGGAGACACAGACCCTGAAGATTTATATGACATAGACTTGGAGGAAGAGGATGATGACTGTCAATAGATAGCAGTTCCTGAGCCTGTTCAGAAGAAGATAAAGAGGCCTGGGCCTACTAGTAGGTCCCACTCTAGTGCTAACAGAAGCATGAATGAGGACTGGTATCCATCTTCAGAAGAGGATGATACAGGCTTTGAAGCTGATGATGATGGCAATGAACCTATGTCTTTTATAATCCCCTCTGGTAGAAAGAGTAGAGCTAAGAAAAGACCACCTAGGGTCTGGTATGATGAGGGCAGGCTGCATCCAAAGCAGCCATTCTAGCTTAGGCTTTGTTTCAGAGATGTGTACCAATTTAGAGAGGCTCTTGTGAATTTGCATGTGAAACAACTTAGAAGATACAAATATCATAGAAACTGCAGTGATAGGGTAATAGTGTGTTGTGATGGAGAGGGCTGTCAGTTCCACATGGTTGCAGCAAAGATCAGTAATGAGCCCACTTTCTGCATTAAGAAGATGGTATTGGAGCACACCTGTCCCACCCAATCTGAGAAGACAAGGATCAGCTCCAAGTGGCTTGGCAACAAAATGCTTGAAACCATCAGATCAGACCCCAACACTACTGTACCTGCTATAGTTGACAAGGTAAAGAGGCAGTTTGGTGTTGAGGTGCCCAAGATGATGGCATGGAGAGCAAAGAGGAAAGCAAAGGAGATTGTGCCTGGAGATCACAAGAGGCAATACAAGAGGCTGAGAGATTTTTTGGAGACTGTGAAGGCTACAAATCCTGGATCAAGATGCATTGTCAGTACTGTGAGTGGAAAACACAGGAGAAAACCCAACTGCAGGACCAAGGTTTCATGGTCTTTTTTTGTTTGAATGCATGTGTTGAGGGATTTTTGAATGGATGCAGGCCATTCATAGGCCTAGATGGTTGTTTCATTAAGTTAACTAGTGGGGCACAAATACTAGCTGCTACTGGAAGGGATGCAAACAACAATATGTACCCCATAGCATTTGGAGTGGTTGGAGTTGAAGACACACCAAATTGGTCATGGTTTTTGACTCAACTCAAATATGCCCTAGGAGGTACTGAAGAGGGAAAAATTGGGAAGTACACATTCATGTCTGATAGACAGAAGGTGAGTTTATCTACATCGTCACTTGTCCCTAAATTAGTACTCTAATTAGTTCAGTAATTTGTTTAATTAGTTATGCATTTAGTGTATTTAGTCTAATTAGTTCTGCATTTAGTGTATTTAGTTCATTAATTTGTTGAAAACTTACCCTAGTTGGCATGTGTATAGTGGTAACGCATCTTGTCGATACTTCGGTCAAGATAGCCTAGGGTGACCCTTATGGGCCACCATAGCCCAACCAACCTCCCACCTACCCTAGTTGGCATGTGTCGAGTGGTAACGCATCTTGTCGATACTTCGGTCAAGATAGCCTAGGGTGACCCTTATGGGCCACCATAGCCCAACCAACCTCCCACCTACCCTAGTTGGCATGTGTCGAGTGGTAACGCATCTTGTCACCACTTCGGTCAACGTAGCCTAGGGTGACCCTTATGGGCCAACATAGGACAAGCTACAACAATTAAATTGAATTAAATCAATGTAATATTAAATCAATATAATATTACTACAACAATTAAATTGAATTAAAATTTGTTTCGATAATTTATTTCATTTTAACAAATTCAAAATCCTTTGCAGGGTCTGTTGAATGCAGTCACATCAATCTTTCCCAACTGCCCTCATAGGTACTGCTTGAGGCACATTTATGCCAACTTTCAGAGAGCATGATTGAGAGGAGAAGACTTGAAGAAATGCATGGATGCATCTGCATATGCTTACACTGAACATGACTTTCAGTTGGAAATGGAGAGCATGAAGGCTGAGTGCAAGGCTGCTTGGGAGTGGATGTCAAGGATTCCTCCAAAAGCTTGGTCAAGACATGCAATGGATACTAACTGCAAAACTGATCTGGTTGTCAATAACTTAAGTGAAGTTTTTAATAAGTACATACTTGATGTAAGGAACAAGCCAATTGTCACCATGATCAATGGGATCAAGGACAAACTTCTGGTAAGGTATCAGCAAAAGAGAGAGGGTGGACTAGTTTCAAGATGGGAAATTGCACCAACTTATGTTGAGAGGTTAGAGATGAACAAGAGATATGCAAGGGACTGCAAATCATTGATAGCTGGACCAGGTCTTTTCCAAGTGAGTAGTGGGGATAAGACCTACTCTGTTGACACTAATCTGAAAACATGTGGTTGTAAGAAGTGGGACATCTCTAGAATTCCTTGCAACCATGGTTGTTCTGCCATCTACAGGTCCAAACAACTACCAGAGGACCATGTAAATATTTTCTTCAAAAAGGCTATGTACTTGGAGTCATACAAGCCTATCATTTACCTAGTTCCTGGTCCTGATTGTTGGGTGAAAACTGCAACTCCTGACATTGACCCACCTCAGTTCAAAGAAGACAAGAAGGGACCAGCAGAAGAGAAAAGGAAGAAAGGCAGGTTTGAGCCTCCTCAAGCAAAGCAGACATCAAGAATGGCTACAATAACTTGTAGTAACTGCAAGTTGCAGGGCCACAAATACATAAGTTGTGCAAAGTCATTGAGGCCAGATCTGCAAATCAGGAAGAACAAACACATGGTATGTTATTTTTGACTTCCTTCTCTATCTCATCACTCATTAAGTATCACTGAAATTTATCCAACAAAAATAATTGCAGGAAAACGGGACAGCCCCTGCATGGCAGCAAGGGGGAAGCTCAACATCTGGTACAACAACTCCTAGGGGTGCAAGCTCTACATCTGCTTCAAGGGGATCTGCTGCTGCTGCTTCAAGGGGCAAATCTGCTAGAGCTGCTGGTTCATCTACTAGAGCTGAAAATTCTTCTCCTTCTGGTGCTGTTACTGCTGCTGCAAGGAGAGGTGCAAAAACAGGTGCAAGAAGCTTCAATCCTCCAAGAACTACTGCAGAAGCTTCAACTAGCCAGCCAACAGGAAATAGGCCGAAAAGGGCAAGATACATGAGAAAAAGGATGGAGGGGTACTTCTATGCCAGTGGGAACTACTGAGAGTTCTTGTTTGACTATGTATCCAAGTGCATGTGTGCTCCATCAGGCACTAGAGCACTTTATCTATGCCAACACTAAATTTGAACTTATGTAATGCTGTGTTGAACCTATGTGTGCCACTATGAACTACTGTTGTGTAATGTTATGCTAAACCTATGTATGGATCTTGGTTTTATGCTATGAGGAACTACTATCTATTATTCTTGTGTACTGCTATGTTGGCTTGCTTCAATCATCATGTACCTATCTATAATTATGTGCTTGCACTGCTACATTTAGTTTGTACTGCTATGTTGTTTGCACTCCCTAATCATCACATTATGTGCATAATAATAATGCCAGAAAGTTCCTGGTATACTCATGCGATAAGTTACTAGTATTTCAAATTTTTCTGTGCACAATAATTTGACTATCACACCAGTTTCGCCTGGAGTGAAGTAAATATAATAGAGTACTCAATATGATACAAGAGATAGCACTACAAATTAAGTTCAAATTCATGCCATAAGTTCAAAATCTAGACTTGCAGATAAACTGCATAATTCAGTACAAATTTAACCATTACAACAGTACAGTGCACTTCTAGTAGGGCTGATTATTCAGTGCAACAGAGCACAACTACACCAGTACAATGCCACATTACATAATTAAAATTCATCACAGATCTCCTTCAACTTCTTGATCTTGTCCTTGTAGCCATGCTTCTGTTTCAGCAAATCAGAGATGATGTACTCTAGCTTTTTCTTCTCTTCCTTTAGTTGTTCTCTCTGTGTGAGCACTTGGTCTCTCTCTACCACAAGCTTGTCCCTCTCCTTCTCTGCCTTTGCCCTGAGTAACTGATGTAGGTTTGTGCAACCATGGTCTGCCAGCTTCTTCTTCTCCATCTCCTCTTTCAGATCATTGAGAGCCAACCTAGTATTGCCCAGCTCAGTAATAGCATCCTCCTTGTCAGCCACCATTTTTGCAAAATCAAGTTTGAATAATCTCAGCTCTTCTTCCATCTTCCTCTTTTCTCCAACTAATTTGTAATTCTGATCACCAAGCTGAACATTGTCTCTCACACTGTCATTGATTTCTTTGTCATACATGCCCCACAATTCAGTTAGGCAGAACTGCATAGCCACGGACCACTCAGGGTCTATCCACTCCAGATAGTTGCACTTTAGTTCAGCCTATAATTCAGAAAAAATATTGTCAATCATACTACACAAGAGAGCCTATCAAATTAATATGTGTTGTCAATAAGAAAGCCTATCAAATTGTGTTCATTTAAATGCACAAACAATTAAGAAAGCCTATCAAATTAATATGTGTTGTCAATAAGAAATTTTTGTCACTTTTAACAGCATATAAACTAAATATATGTTGTCATTAGTAAGTACAAAATTTAGTGCTGGCAGTAACAATGTTGTACACTAGTTGTACACTACTTAATTATTTGAGCAAATTACACTGCCATAGCATAATTTCCTACTGGCACTAACAATGTTGTACACTACTTAATTATTTGGAGAAAATTACACTGGCGTAGCATAATTTACTACTGTCAGAGCATAATTAAATCCAAATGTGGGCAATGACAATTGTTCACACTAATAAGCAGAGCAAAATTTCCTTCTGGCATTTGAATGGAGCAAAAACTAACTAAGGTTAACTAAATACAGTACTAACCAACATACCTTCTCCTCAGCGCAAGCAAGAAAACATCGGCCAGTGTCCGTAGATTCAAATGCTACTAGCCTGAGGCAAGGCTCGCGATGCAGACAGCGAGAGGAGAGCTCATGAGCAATGCCACTCCATTCATAGCATGGGATAGTCCTAGGAAGCTTAAAACCAAAGAGATTGAAGAAATCAGTGACTTGGTAAGAAATCCCCAACTCAAGAACCCTAACCCTAACCCTAAATGTTGGAATCCCCAAATGAACGTACCTGGCTAGTCACTGACTTGTCGTCCAAAGAAGAAGAGCTTGACCCCTCGCTCCAGGAAACCATGGCAGACCGGCGGACGGCGGCGAGACGACGGTGGCGGCGGCGGCGGTCGTCGAGGTCGAGACATAGGGGTCGGATGTGCTCTGGTGCGGTCTGGTCCGACGAGCGACCCACACGGCCCACTAATACACGGTCGCGGAAACTGCCGTCCCCCTCCGTCTAACGGCGTCCGTCAGCCTGCGCCACATCGTCCCGACAGGTGGGCCCGACCTATCGGTTTCGCTGTTTCCGCGGCTAAAACGACCAGTCAGTGCTCCGCGGTACCGATTAGTCCCAGAGTTGGTGGTTTTTTGTGAGATGGCTTAAATGTGGTACTGACCAGTTACCCTAGTCCCAAGTGTAGTGGTTTTGGGTAAATAACTCACATTTGTAATGAAGTGCACAATAAATAGTTCAATGTTTCAATTTTTTTATCAAAATATATTGCAAGTGAAGTGGATTTTAATTATTATTTTTTGTTATTGGCTATCTTTTCAATCCATGTTAAAGTTGACATGCCCGTGGCAACGCACGGGCAGTCTACTAGTTTTGTTAAGGGATCATCTTATAATGCTATTGCCATACTAAGCAAAATAAGATGCATCAAAGATAAACATCACATGCAATCAAAATATGTGGCATGATATGCCCATCATCATCTTATGCTTTTGATCTCCATCTCCAAAGCATCGTCATGATCTCCATCGTCACCAGATTGACACCTTGATCTCCAATGTAGCGTCGTGGTCGTCTCGCCAACTATTGCTTCTACAACTATCGCTAACGCATAGTGATAAAGTAAAGGAATTACATGGCATTTGCAATTCATACAATAAAGAGACAACCATAAGGCTCCTGCCGGTTGTCAGATATCTTACAAAACATGATCATCTCATACAATAACGTTTATCATATCATGTCTTGATCATATCACATCACAATATGCCCTGCAAAAACAAGTTAGACGTCCTCTACTTTGTTGTTGCAAGTTTTACGTGGCTGCTACGGGCTTCTAGCAAGAACCGTTCTTACCTACGCATCAAAACCACAACGGTGTTTTATCAAGTTTGTTGTTTGAAAGTGCAACTAATCCCCGGGTGGTTTTGGTAATTCATAACAACATATAGCTCATTGAACTAATATCCATTCAAGTTGAATATTTCAGAAAGTTCAATGATTGGCGTGGCATGGACTAGATATGTGGACCCCTCAAAATGCTAAGGACAAAGATTGACAAAAGCTCAAGACTCTACATTTCTATTTTAGTGATCCAAGATCACATTGAGTCCATAGGAAAAGCCAATACTATTAAAAGGGGATGAGGTGTTGCTTAATAGTCTACTTGCTCAAAATGCTTAGTGATATGCTCCAAAGCCCTCAACCACTTTCTCAAATCCCAATATGTACTAAACCTAAAGTCAAACTCGGCCCCACCGATTTGATCTATCCTGCACCACCGAGTTTCTTTGACATAGCCAAAGCCAGAAACCCTAATCAGTTCAGTCTCATCGATAGGGATCTCAGTCTCACCGAGATGGGATTGGAAACTCTCTGTTTCCCTTCGTAACGTTTCGGTCTTACCGAAATGAGCGATCGGTCCCACCGAGTTCGCAATGCAAACTCTCTGTTTCCCTTTGTAATGTTTTGGTCCTATCGAAATGAGCGATTGGTCCCACCGAGTTTGCCTGACCAATAATATGTACTACGCAACTTTATTCTTGTAGACTTGTGTTGGGCCTCCAAGCATAGAGTTTTGTAGGACAGTAGCAATTTTCCCTCAAGTGGATGACCCAAGGTTTATCAATCCGTGCGAGGTGTAGGATGAAGATGGTCTCTCTCAAACAACCCGGCAATCAAATACAAGAAATCTCTTGTGTCCCCAACACACCCAATACAATGGCAAATTGTATAGGTGCACTAGTTCGGCAAAGAGATGGTGATAAAAGTGTAATATGGATGGTAGAAATATGTTTTTATAATCTGAATAAATAAAAACATCAAGGTAGCAAATAGAAAACGGGAACAAAAATGGTATTGCAATGCTTGAAAATGAGGCCTAGGGTCCGTACTTTCGCTAGTGCAATCTCTCAACAGTGCTAATATACTTGGATCATATAACCATCCCTCAATGTGCAACGAAGAATCACTACAATGTTCGTATCTAGTGGAGAACATACGAAGAAATTGTTTGTAGGGTACGAAACCACCTCGAAGCTATTCTTTCCGATCGATCTATCCAAGAGTTCATGCTAAAATAAAACCAAATAATTTCAGATTCCTAATACTCAATCCAACACAAAGAACCTCAAAGAGTGCCCCAAGATTTCTACTAAAGAAACAAAGGACGAGAACGTGCATCAACCCCTATGGATATATTACCCCAAAGTCACCGCGGGAATCCGTGAGTTGAATGCCAAAAGACATATCAAGTGAATCAATATGATACCCCATTGTCACCACGAGTATTCATATGCAAGACATATATCAAGTGCTCTCAAATCCATAAAAGTATTCAATTCGACAACGATGAAATCTCAAAGGGAAAAACTCAATTCATCACAACAAGATAGAGAGGGGAGAACACCATATGGTCCGACTATATTAAGAAAGCCCGTGATACATCAAGATTGTGACATATCAAGAACACGAGAGAGAAAGAGAGAGAGAGAGAGAGATTAAACACATAGCTACTGGTACAAACCCTCAACCCCGACGGTGGACTACTCCCTCCTCATCATGGTGGCCGCCGGGATGATGAAGATGGCCACCGGTGAAGATTCCCCCCTCCAACAGGGTGCCGGAACGGGGTCTAGATTGGTTTCTCATGGCTACAGAGCCTTGCGGCGGCGAGACTTCCGATCTAGGGTTACCCCTGAGGTTTTTTTTTTGAATATTTTGGAATTTAAGGGTAAATAGGGTGTGTGGGAGGCCACCGAGGTGGGAACAACCCACCTGGGAGCGCCTGGGCCCCCAGGCGTGCCCTGATGGGTTTTGCCCCCCTCGGGGCACCCCCAGGTGCAGCTTTGGCCTATTGGTGGTATTTTGGTCCATTAAAAATCCACAAAAAGTTTTGCGGTGTTTGGACTCAGTTTGATATTGATTTCCTCTGATGTAAAAAACAAGCAAAAAACATCAACTGGCACTGGGCACTGGGTCAATAGGTTAGTCCCAAAAAATGATAATATATTAGCATGAATACTTCATAAATTATAGATACGTTGGAGACGTATCAGCATCCCCAAGCTTAATTCCTACTCGTCCTCGAGTAGGTAAACGATAAAAGAAATAATTTATGAAGTGTGAATGCTAGCAAAGTGCACAAGTTTGATCAATGACAATTTCGATCACTTTTCCTAACATCATAACAACAATTCTTTCTTATAATACTTCTCATGTTAAATTAGCAACCAATTCACATGTTAAGGTTCAAACAATAAATTCTGTTGAAACTCAAAAACCTATGTGAGTCACCAAGCAATTTGCAATTCAACTTATTCAACAGAGTCTAAGTAAGAGCTCCACATACTCAACCATCATATAGTCTTTTATGATTGCTAACACTCACTGCATACACATGAGAAACACGTTTCAATCGGACACATAGAAAGTTAGGGGATTATTGTTTTGCCTCCCAACGAATTCACCTCAAGGGTGATGTTAACAATAATAACTCATGCTATCCATATCCAACTGGATATATGTGTCTAGATATTTTCTCACCACATGATGCTTGCCAAAAGAGAAAAACTTTGACTCTTTGCATAAAAATAAATACTGAAAAGTAAAAGATAGGCCCTTCGAAAAGGGAAGCAGAGGTTGGCATGCGCTTATTTGTTTGTATGCTCAACCCCTTATTGCAAAAGAATGTCACGTTGTATTTCCCCTTGTGATGGCAACCTTTATAATGCATTCTGCCGCTTTTATTCTTTACCATCAGAAGTTCATACAACGCTCAAGTTTCTCTTACACTAAATGATCTCACACTTTTAGAAGCAATTTTTATTGCCTTATTGCACCGATGACAACTTACTTGAAGGATATTGCTCAATCCTTAGGTAGGTATGGTGGACTCTTGAAGATAAGATTTGGGTTTAAGGGTTTTTGGATGCACAAGTAGTATCTCTACTTGGTGCGGAATTTTTGGCTAGCAAGGATGGGGGGCAAGCACCACATGTTGAAGGATCTATGACAATATAACTTCTATGTGAATATGAACAAACATAAAACATTACGTTGTCTTACTTGTCCAACGTCAACAATTTTGGCATATAATATTTTGATGGGGGCTCACAATCACAATAGATCTCCATGATAGTGTATTTGCATGTGAAAGTTCTCTTCCTTATACAAATTATTCATGAATTACTTGTATGACCAATATTGTGATTGTCAAGCCTCAAAAGATTCACTTTCTAAACCCAATGTGAAGCTACCACTAGGCATGATATAATTTCAACTTCATGATATTCAATTCATTCAACGATTTACTCATAGGATATAAGTGAAGCACAAGAGTAAATGACGAGCTACTCCAAAAAAAGATATAAGTGAAGATCAAGCGAGTAGTTAAGTAAATATGTAGCTATTTGAGGAATCTCTCTTATTCAAGTACTTTCAGATCTAAGCATTTTATTAAAACAAAAAGCAAAACAAAATAAAATTACATTCCAAGAATAGCACACATCATGTGAAGAATCAAAAACTTAGGCTCAACCGATACTAACCGATAATTGTTGAAGAAGAAAGGTGGGATGCCTACCGGGACATCCCTAAGCTTAGATGCTTGAGACTTCTTGAAATATTATCTTGGGATGCCTTGGTCATCCCCAAGCTTGAGCTTTTGTGTCTCCTTAATTCTTCTCATATCACGGTTTTCCTCAATCTCAAAAGCTTCATCCACACAAAACTCAACAAGGACTCATGAGATAAGTTATTATAAACCAATGCAAAAACCTTATCATTCTCTACTGTAGAAAATCACTAAAATTATTATTCAACATTGCATACTTAATGCCTCTGCATATTTAATACTCCTATCCTCAAATAGAATCATTAAACAAGCAAATATATGCAAACAATGCAAACATAACAGCAATCTGCCAAAACAGTACAGTCTGTAAAGAATGCAAGAGTATCAATATCCAAAGATTATGAAAATTTACCACATTGTAGAAAATTTATCAGAGCTTATTTTGCAAAAAGTTTCAGCATTTTATCACATTCTCTGAATTTTCTAGGGAATTTTTGCAACAGCGGTAAACTTTTTGTTTTCAAACGGCAACATGTATACTTGCAAAATAAGCATGGTAAAGGCTATCCTTGGCATTTTTATTGAAAATAAAGATGCAAAATATTATTCTAAATAACAGCAAGAAAATCCTAACAAAATAAAATGATGCTCCAAGCAAAACTCATATCATGTGACGAATGAAAATATAGCTCCATGTCAGGTTGCCGATAATGTTGGAGACGAAAGAGGGGATGCCTTCTGGGGCATCTCCAAGCTTAGTTGCTTGGATCTTCCTTAAATATTACCTTGGGGGTGCCCTGGGAATCCCTAAGCTTAGGGTCTTGTCACTCCTTATTTTCCTCATATCGATATCTCACCCAAAACTTGAAAAACTTCGATCACACAAAACTCAACGGAACTTTGTGAGATAGGTTAGTATGATAAAGAGCAAACGATTTCACTTTGGTACTGTCAAAAACAAGATTCATAATTGTTCTCACACAAAGCCTACTGTATAATATTATTTCCACAATTTATATTGAGCAATATAAGCCATAGAAACTATAAAACAAGCAAACTATGCATTGAAAACAGAATCTGTCAAAAACAGAATAGTCTGTAGTAATCTGTACTCCAACCATACTTCTACCACTCCAAAAATTCTGAAAAATTAGGAAAGCCTGGTAAATTTGTCTATTGATCTTCTGCAGAAAGAATCAGTATTTTATCATGCTTCTGTTAAAAATGATAATTATTTTCCTGAGCGCAAAAGTTTCTGTTTTTCAGCAAGATCAAATCAACTATCACCATAGACCATCCCAAAGGCTTTACTTGGCACTTTATTGAAACAAAAGCAATAAAACATGATTACTAAAGTAGCCTAATAATGTGAACACACAAAAATAGTAGGGGTAAATGTTGTGTTGTCTCCCAACAAGTGCTTTTCTTTAATGCCTTTTAAGCAAGGCATGATGATTTCAATGATGCTCGCATAAAAGATAAGAATTAAGACATAAAGAGAGCATCATGAAGCATATGAGTAACCCATTTAAGTCTAACCCACCTCCTATGCATAGGGATTTTGTGAGCAAACAATTCGTGGGAGCAAGAATCAACTTGCATAGGAGGGCAAAACAAGTGCAACTTCAAAACTTTCAACATAAAGAGAGGAAACTTGAGATTATTGAGATATGTACAATCATATGTTCCTATCTCATAATAATTTTCAGTCGCATCATGAATGAATCCAACAATATAACTATCACATAAAGCATTCTTTTCATGATCCACAAGCATAGAAATTTTCTTACTCTCCACATAAGCAAAATTATTCTCATGAATAGTAGTGGGAGCAAACTCAACAAAATAACTATCATGGGATTGAAAATAAGAATCATGATGACAAGTTTCATGCTTATAATTATTCTCTATAACATATATGTCATCACCATAATCATCATAGATAGCAACTTTGTTGTCACAATCAATTGAAACCTCTTCCAAAATAGTGGGTTCATCACTAAATAAAGTCATGACCTCTCCAACTCCACTTTCATCAATATAATCATCATAAATAGGAGGCATGCTATCATTATAACAAATTTTCACATAAAATCTTGGAGGACTAAAATTATCATCTTCATCAAATATAGCATCCCCAAACTTATGGCTTTGCATATCGTTAGCATCATGGATATTCAAAGAATTCATAGTAACAATATTGCAATCATGCTCATCATTTATGCCAAACATTCTATATAATTCTTCTTCTATCAATTGAGCACAATTTTCCTTTCCATCATTTTCACAAAAGACATTATAAAGAAGAAGAATATGATACAACCTCAATTCCACTTTTTTGTTTTCTTTTATGAACCAAACTAGTGATAAAACAAGAAACTAAAAGGTTGAATTGCAAGATCTAAAGATATGCCTTCATGCACTCACCTCCCTGGCAACGGCACCAGAAAAGAGCTTCGTTGACGGGATGTGAGTGCCACTTACCTAACCTCCCAGGAAACGGCGCCAGAAAAGAGCTTGATGTCTACTACGCAAGTTTATTCTTGTAGACTCGTGTTGGGCTGTAGCGACCCGACCTCAGATGGTCAAGTCTCTGTGCTTCATTGTCATCCCTGGATCGATAATGCTGACACACACAGTACTCGAAGGATTTATAACAGAGTGGCAATCACACACTTATTACATCGAATGTCTCAAGAGAGAGAACTTATTACAATAATATGGCTTAAGGCCATCTAATGCGATAACAGCGGAAGGCTTGGAAGATAAAGTGAGTCCATCAACTCCAACGACATAGCTGAGCTGCAAGGCAACAACCTAACGAACCTTACTGCTCGTCTGAAAAGTCTGCAACATAATACGTTGCAGCCCGAAAATGGGTCAGCACATGGAATATGCTGGCAAAGTAACATAGTAGAGCAAGAGCAGAATAATGCTATCACTACATGCATATTTGGCTGGTGGAAAGCTCTATGGTTGTAGTTTTTGCGAAAAGCCAATTTTTCCCTACAACAAAGGAATAGATTTTAATTTAACTATCATGGTAGTAGAAACAACATTGAGAAGGTTCCTCCAACTCAATCCCAATTAAAGTGGTTAACAACCAACAGTATTAATTAAGAGTGATGAGATACATGTGATAACCCAAGTACTAGATACTCAAGATTTGTCCATAACCGAGGACACAGCTAACCATGATTAGTTTATACACTCTGCAGAGGTTTGCACACTTTTCCCCACAAGACTCGATCTCCTCTGTTGGATTTCTTACACTACATGGTGTTTGAGAAACGGATGACCGAGACACAGTCTTTCAGACACATTAACTCTCTACTCTGGATAGACCATACCAAACCTACATCCCACTACCTGTTGATCTGCCTCTTCAAGAGCTTTACGTAACTTACTCAACTATGCTAGAGCCCATAATAGCTTGTGGCTGCACACGGAAGTTTCTAGCATGAATCATCTTAGTTCCCTTTGAGCCTGGGTGGCGATCCATATGAAGATCACACGGTTACTCCGGGATTTCCAAAAAAAATACAGGTAACACTGGGTACTCCAGGTGCCTCAATCCACCCAGATGTGTATTTAAGTTGCCACCTTAAGTTGAACCATTAATTAAAAATCTCAAATCTGTCATGGATTTCACTCATCCAAACCACGTCTACGAGCATAGCATAGCAATATAAGCAACGCATAGAAGTAACTCCCAAGGGTTTGAATATAACAAGGCAATAGGTTCTACCTCAACAACTACTTCCCATCCCACATGTTAATGATATACTAATCATGCAATGTTTGAGGATTGAAACTAATGCATAAAAATTGGGTATGGAAAGAGTATGATCAAATGTGTTACTTGCCTTGCTGACCATCTGCAAAACCTAGGGACTCGTAGTAGCACGCTTCGCACTCCGGGTGTTCTATCGCAAACAAACAATAACATACATAAGCAACAAGCAAAGATGCGCAAGCAAAACTCAAATAAAAGAGGTTGACCAGAAAGTTCAACTTAAGAACTCCGGTTAGCAAAAGAAATCAAATCAAATGGAGCAACGAAACTCAAACGGCGAAAGAAGCAAGATTTGTTTACTAGTCTGGACCTAGGTCAAATTTTACAGTAGCAAAAACTTGTTCAAGTTGATTAAACAAAAAGAGGATCTCGAGACGAAGATCTAGGCGCTTGAATCACCTGATTCCGACTAAAAGAAAACTGACGAACAGACTAACGAACGAGCGTTCGTTAGCTGTATCTAACGGGCGAAGAACCGTTCGTTAAACGAACGTACGGACGAACATCCGCTAAACAGGAAAACCCAAAAAAAACCGGCGATCCGAAAAAAACGAAACTAGGGTTTTCTAAAAAAACCGAATGGTTCAAAAAAAACCGGCGGCTCGGATTTCGGCGCGGTACCTCTGGCGAGGCGGGGCGGTGGCTTGCGGGGCGGTGGTGGTAAGCGCGGGCGGCGGCGGCTACGGGGCGGCGGCGGCGGTGTGGTGTTGGGCTCGGGGGGGGGGCGTATATAAAGGGGCGGGGGCGGCGACTTGGAGGAGGGGGCAAGGCGCGGCGGAGGCGGAGTCCGACTTGGACTCCAGCCGGGCGCGGAAACTTTTTTAAATTATTTCGCTGACGGAAATAAAATCCTAGAAAAATAAATAAAAATCTATAAATGCCAAAATAAATTTTCACCATCTAAATAAAATATTTAGAACGAGATGAACATTTTCTTGGCCCTAAAATGCAATTTTGAAAACGTGCAATTTTTCTAATGTAAACAAAATTGTAATAAAAATCCAAATATAACAAATATTTGATTTTAATATTTTTCCTCCAATATTTCAATTATTTTGGAGAAGTCATATTATCTCCTCTCATATATTTTAATATGAAATATTTTTGGAGAGAAAAATAATTAAAACCAAAATCCTCGTTTCAAAATTTGATAAAATCAAATTTGAAAACCGGGGAAATCCCCAACTCTCTCCGAGGGTCCTTGAGTTGCTTAGGATTTCGAGGATCGCGAGACGAAAAGCAAATAAAATATGATATGCAAGAATGATCTATGTATAACATTCCAAATTGAAAATTTGGGATGTTACAAACCTACCCCCCTTAAGATGAATCTCGCCCTCGAGATTCGGGTTGGCTAGAAAATAGGTGCGGGTGGTCTTTGCGAAGATCATCCTCTCGTTCCCAGGTGGCTTCATCCTCGGTATGGTGGTTCCACTGAACTTTGCAGAACTTGATAAACTTACCGCGAGTGACTCTGCTGGCAAACTCTAGAATCTTAATTGGCTTCTCCTCGTAAGTCAAATGACTGTCCAACCGAATCGCTTCCAAGGGTAGTGTATCCCTTAACGGTATATCGGCCATCTCAGCATGACACTTCTTCAGCTGTGAAACGTGGAACACATCATGAACTCCTGACAATCCCTCGGGTAATTCCAACTTGTAGGCAACTTCTCCCATCCGTTCCGAAACACGATACTGTCCTACAAATCTCGGAGCTAACTTTCCCTTAACTCCAAAATGTTTCACTCCTCGCAAGGGCGATACTCGCAGATATGCTCTGTCTCCAATTTCGTAAGTTACCTCCTTGCGTTTTTGAGTCTGCATAACTCTTCTGTCTGGACTGAGCAATCTTCAGTCTATCGCGAATCAGTTTAACCTTTTCCTCAGACTCCTTAATCAAGTCTGGTCCAAACAATTGTCAGTCTCCTACCTCATCACACATCAACGGTGTTCTGCACCTTCATCCATACAGGGCTTCAAACGGTGCCATCTTCAAACTGGCTTGGTAGCTATTGTTGTATGAGAACTCCGCGTAGGGCAAGTTGTCATCCCAACTAGATCCATAATCTAGCGCACAGGCTCTCAACATGTCCTCCAGAATTTGGTTGACTCTCTCGGTCTGCCCATCTGTCTGCGGGTGAAATGCTGTACTAAACTCCAATCTCGTTCCCAAAGTCTGGTGTAACTGATGCCAAAACTTTGAAGTAAACTGTGTTCCTCTATCTGATACGATGGTCCTCGGAACTCCATGCAAACATACGATCCGCGACATGTATATCTTGGTCAACTTTGCACTAGTATAAGTGGTTTTCACTGGGATGAAGTGAGCCACTTTGGTCAAGCGGTCAACTACTACCCATACGGAATAATATCCTACTTTGGTCTTGGGCAATCCGGTGATAAAGTCCATGCCCAGTTTATCCCACTTCCATTCGGGTATCGGCATAGGCTGTAACAGTCCTGCTGGCTTCTGATGCTCTGCCTTCACTCTCTGGCATACATCACATATGGCTACGTACTCAGCAATATCCTTCTTCATACCAGTCCACCAGAAATGTTCCTTCAAATCCGGATACATCTTGGTGTTTCCGGGGTGTATCGAGTAGGGTGAGTCATGAGCCTCTTGAAGTATTAACTTCCTGATCTCCTGGTTATTGGGAACATAAACTCAGTCTTCAAACCATAAGGTATCGTGCTCATCCTCACGAAAACCTTTGGCCTTTCCTTTGCCCATCTTCTCCTTTATCTCGGCAATCTCCTTATCATCCTTCTGAGCTGAGCTTCCCAAATCTTGTCCTGCAACATCGACTGAACCTCCATTGTTGCAACGAATCCTGTAGGAACTATCTCTAACCGAAGTTCCATGATGTCCTTTGCTAAGTCCTTCAGCAGTCCCTTACTTTCAAGGATATTAGCATAACTCTTTCGGCTCAAAGCGTCTGCAACGACATTGGCCTTTCCTGGATGATAGTGTAGCTTCATGTCATAATCCTTTATAAGCTCCAACCATCTTCTCTGTCTAAGGTTATAGTTCCTTCTGGGTGAAAATGTACTTCAAACTCTTATGATCCGTGTACACATCACAACGGTTTCCTATGAGATAATGTCTCCAGGTCTTCAATGCATGCACTATGGCTGCTAACTCCAAATCATGCGTGGCATAATTCAACTCGGGAGGTTTTAGTTGTCGTGAGGCATACGAAACAACTCTTCCGTCCTGCATAAGCACACATCCAAGTCCTAAGCGAGAGGCGTCGCAATACACTTGGAACTCCTTATGTATATCTGGCAGTGTTAGCACTGGCGCTGTTGTCGGTGTCAAAACCGGCGGATCTCGGGTAGGGGTCCCGAACTGTGTGTCTAAGGCGGATGGTAATAGGAGGCAGGGGACACAATGTTTTACCCAGGTTCGGGCCCTCTTGATGAAGGTAAAACCCTACGTCCTGCTTGATTAATATTGATGATATGGGTAGTACAAGAGTAGATCTACCACGAGATCAGAGAGGCTAAACCCTAGAAGCTAGCCTATGGGATGATTGTATGTTGTAGTTGTTGTGTCCTACGGACTAAAACCCTCCGGTTTATATAGACACCGGAGAGGGTTAGGGTTACACAAGGTCGGTTACAAAGGAGGAGATACACATATCCGTATTGCCTAGCTTGCCTTCCACGCCAAGTAGAGTCCCATCCGGACACGAGACGAACTCTTCAATCTTGTATCTTCATAGTTTAACAGTCCGGCCAATGGAAATAGTCCGGCTGTCCGGAGACCCCCTAATCCAGGACTCCCACAGTAGCCCCTGAACCAGGCTTTAATGACGATGAGTCCGACGCACAGTATTGTCTTCGGCATTACAAGGTGGGTTCCTCCTCCGAATATACCACGGAAGAATTTGAATATAAGGATAGTGTCCGACCCTGCAAAATAAGTTCCACATACCACCGTAGAGAGAATAATATTTTCACAAATCTAATTTGCTGACTTGTTTTGGCAACATGACATTAAGTCGTGGCCCAGTGATTATTCGAACCGTTTCCTTTAACTAGCCCCGCACATAATGCGAGGTAGTTTTTTGACACGTCTCGTCGAAGCAGAGATCGTGTCCCCTTATTACGGGATTCTCATCAATACGGGCGTGGGTAACCCAACCGTGTCTAGGACTCCTAGATTATAGGCAAGTCCCAAACGGCTACGGAGAGGACGCTTGATATTCACCCTCTTTATAAAGGGACAAGGCTTTTACTTTTTTCCCTCCCGTTCTGAATCGAATCCTTCCCCCGCCTCGAGTTCTAACACCCAATGACCAGGTCAGGTGCTCCGGACCTTCAATCATGTCCGGATCTAGCCTTCAAGGCCGATGGATGCTCTCCTCCGTTACGGAAGAAGACATCAAGAAATTGAGGGAGGCCAGATACCTGACCGCCGAGGTTTTGCATCGGCTGCCTGCCCGAGGGCAGGTCGTCCCTACTCCTGAACCCAACGAAGACGTCGTGTTCATCTCCCACTTCCTCCGAGGACTAGGCCTCACTTTGGATCCCTTCGTTAGGGGGTTGATGTTTTATTATGGGCTAGATTTCCACGATCTAGCCCCGGACTCCTTTCTCCACATCTTGACATTCATTGTCGTGTGTGAGGCCTTCCTCCGCATTACCCCTCACTTCGGCCTGTGGCTCAAGTCCTTTGACGTGAAGCCGAAGATGGTCAAGGGGCAGTATGCAGCCTGCGGAAGCGCATTAATAAGCAAGATAGCAGGAGCTCCGTGGCCCAAAGGTTCCTTTCCCGAGATGCCCGGATTATGGCAACAGGAGTGGTTTTACATCACAGCTCCCAGAAGTGCCAAGTAGGTGGCTGCCCCTGCTTTCCGCTCAGGCCCTCCACCACAACTGATGTCATGGATTAGCAGAGGGCTGAGCTGGGGTCCTGCCAAGGACGTGCCTGTACTGCAAAGCCGCATCCAAAATCTCTTCGAAGGATATTTCAGTTTGATTATGGTGGCGCAAGTCCTGCTGGTTCGTCGAGTCGAGCCTTGCAAATGTCGGCCCCTCCGCATGTGGGAGTTCAACCCAGAAGGGCCGCGTACTATTCAGATTTCCTCGGCCTGACGCACGAGGAGATGTACAAATCATTCTTTGAACCCCAAATAGAGTGTCCGGATACTACCGAGGACGTGGGCCTGAGCAGCAACTGTACCGCCGACCAAGTAAGTAATCCTTTAGCCGAACACACCGTCTTTTATTTACCACGACGTCATTCTAAGAAGTCGCTCTTTGACCAGGACTGGCTAACTAAGGCGAAGATGATTCGATGTTCGGCCCCCCTTCCAGAGGGTTTGGAGAATCCGGTACTGGAAAAGATGCTCGAGCTAGCACCCTGCCCGGAGCCCTCAAAGGAAGATAAAGGGGGGGATAATGAGGTCGAAAGCGGGCCCACATCGCCACCATTTCCAACCGAGGGAATGAGCACCTCCGTGAAGGAGGATAACCGAGGAGAAGAATCCGATCTTCTCTCGCTTCAGGGAAGGAAGAGGACTGCCTCTGAAGATCCGGAAACCGAGGCTTCCAAACGGGAGAAGAAGTCTCCACTAGAGGGTCCTGCATTGGAGGGTGCTTTTGCCGCACAAAGTCCGTGCGAGGATCAGCCCTCCAACGAGCTGTAAGTAATCAGAAAGTACTTTAATAGTGGAGATATACTACCTTACCTCTGAGGAAAATAACCGAAGCATTTATCTTGTAGTTCGGATCTTAGCCCTTCTCAGCAGAGCTCATCTTCAGGGGATCTTCTTCCGAAGATGATGGAGAGCGAAACGCCTCCCCCGGACTCCCCCGCTCAAGAAGCGGGCGACCTTGAAGTGTCGTCGCGGAGGGCCTCTCCGGATCCGGTGAGGCCAGAAGATAATCCTATAGTTACCCAAAATCCTCAGCGTCCGGCTCTTGAAGAGAGCAAACAAAAGAGTCCGGCACCATCTGGTATGCGGTCGGACGTACTGAGGGAGCTGTTGGAGCGAGCAGCCATCTCAGAGGAACACCGTACATTGATGGGTACGGTGATGGAAAGGATTTCATCCGCCGAAAGCGGGTTGCATGATGCCTTTGTGAGTCTACTGACGGGCTTTGAGGTATGTAAAATGATGTACATTTGTGATGGTACCGCACATTTTTAGGTGTGCCCTATGTAGATAGTAGCCCCTGAGACTCTGGTTGTCGCCGAGGATGGCGGCAAACAGAGGATGGTAGTCCCAGGCAATAACCATACCGCTTTAATGTGCAGGTAGTGGGAGCTCCGGTGGCTAGCCGGACTAATGAGTTTGCCGAACTAAAGCAGCAACTAGATGCGGCAGACGCCGACATCGAGCTTGTTAACAAGCGGCTTGACGAGTCACAGGGTAAGTAATGTTTTTCTGGTGAATGTCACATAATAAGAGCAGCATGATGCCAGTATCTTTAATATGTTGTGACTGCAGACGGAGCTGCCACCATGGAGACCCTTCGGGCGGAACTTGCCCGAGCCAAGGAACAAGCAAGAGTTAGTAATGCGGATGCTTTGAAGGCAGCCAAAGAGTTAAGAGCCGAGAAGGCCGCGCATTGTGAAAGCAAAGAGAAGATGGCCAAGATGGCCGTAGAATTAAAAGACACTGCCGACCGTTGCTAGTTCCTTGAAAAAGAGAACCGATTGAAGGCAGCGGACCTTGAAAAGGCCACGATGGTGACCAAAGACACTCGCTTTGCTATGAGGGCGAAGAAGGAGGAGCTGCGCGAAGCCGGGGATATTGCGGCTGGGAAGCCCTTTCTGCTGCAGAGGAAGTTCGGGGATCCGCGGTATGCCCCTCTAGATCGGCTGTGGAGTTCGGCAGACGCATATATGGACTTGGTGGCAAGCGCTGTCGATGCGGTTGAATACTTCCGAGATCAGATAGATCGTGAAGTGGACAAGCTGTTCTGGTCGCAATTTAACGTTCCAGAGCGTCCGCTTCCCTTGACTGGTCAGCTAGCCGAATGGGCCGAACTTAATAGGTTGTCCGGGCTTGCCATGAGGTTCATCGTAGATCACTTGTGGCCGGAGAAGCCGAAGCCGAAAAGCTATTTCAGCTTAGTGCAACAGTTCCTTGATGCAGTGTCGCGCATCAATGCGATGAAGAGGTCGGCGTGCATAGAAGGCTCACGGATGGCCTTTGCCCGTGTCAAGGCATACTGGGCGGAGATGGATGCTACCACTATTACGGCGCAAGGTTCAGCCATAGGCCGAGTAGCTGCCGAGCACTATTTTGAAGAGGTTCTTGAGGGCGCTCGTTTGATAGAGGCTCAGTGCTCAAAGAATATTATGTTTGAGTGACATGTATTCCCATTGTAAACACAATGTTTTTATGAAATGTAGTAAGGCTATATTTATACTTTTGCCGGAAAGTAATATGGTGCCTCCTATGCGGCCGTTTATGTATATATGTATATAACCTGAAAGATTGCAGTCGTCGGCTTCAGCCCATGCATATAATGCGGAGGTGTTCGCAGAAGACGCGTGTTCACACTTAACCCAACGTCTTGGTCCTATTAAGGAGGTGATAGCGCATCGAACGAGGAAACCGGACTATAATGCCTTAACACTTTCACTTAGCCATAGGAGTTTGACGGTGGGGCTACTATATAGCCCCTGTTGGCTCCGCATTCTCCCGAATTCGGGGTGCGTACGTGCCTGGCCGGGAAACGGCCCTTCGTTAAGGCGGAGGAATTCTAACATTCTGATAGGTCATCGAGTGGTTGACCAGTCTCACACTATATCATGACAGTCAGTTTTCGGCTTTCTCTACTGAGGTGCTCGTCCGGATGACCCGGGGCACAATCGCAGTAGTTCTCCTAGTGCTACCTTAGCCGATAGAGCGGAACGTAAGGTACCAAAACATAGGAGACGTGCAGACCCAACATTTGACCAAAGACATGATTCGGAGCTGATGCATATAAGGCCAAACTCGCGACGCCGAACACTCCCTAAGGTATTCGGTCTCTATGGTATAAAGTGGGCCTAAATAGTGCCCTCTGTAAGAAGCCCCTTGTGTCCAGGTACGGGCGTTTATTCTGACGTGGCCACATGCCAAGACGTCAGCATACTTCTCAATTGTATTTGAGAATCCGAGGGATGTGTATCAACAAGACACAGTAAAAAAGGTTTACACAGGGTCTTAATCTAAAAAGAATCCTTGGAGCGGGTCCCTGCTGCACGTCTGCGCCTGTGTCTCCGTTGTGCCGTATCCTGGACGGGTGTAGCACGATGGTCATCTATAAAAGAGAGAAACTTAGGTGAAAAGTTGTCGTGCAAAAAGGTAGGTTTGAAGAAACCATGTATAATTCAAGATGAGTAAAAATTGCCACTTGTCTGCGCGCGTTGAGCCCCTTGTATTTGTAATAGGGGTGTGGCTTATCAAACCTGTGTGAGTTACATATAGCTGCGCCGGACTCGTCTAACCGTGTCCGTGGTCTTGACGACCTATCAAATGCTTTAGCTGGTGAGGCCCTTTTTAGTGTGCGGCTGCCAAGGCAGTCGCACTCTCTTCGGCGCGCAGGGATCGCTTAATATTTCCATTCACTATAATGATGCCACGTGGACCAGGCATCTTAAGCATAAGGGAAGCGTAATGCGGTATTGCATTAAAGCGAGCGAAAGCTTCGCGTCCAAGTAGTGCTTGATAGCCACTTTGGAATGGAGCAATGTGGAATGTTAAATTTTCGCTACAGAAGTTATCGGGGAAGCCGAATATAACCTCTAGTAGCAGGGAGCCCGTGCAATGAGCCCCTGGGCCTGGCGTTACTCCTTTAAGGGTAGTGTTGCCGTGGCAAATTTTCGTTGGGTCTATCCCCATTTTGCAGATTGTGTCCTGATATATCAGGTTTAGACTGCTACCACCATCCATCAGGACTCGTGTGAAGTGGTATCCGTCAATTATTGGGTCTAATACCAAGGCAGCCCATCCTGCATGCCGGATACTTGCTGAGTAATCCCGATGGTCAAAAGTGATCGGTTGAAATGACCAGTGGCAGGACTCCGCAGTGATAGGCCCTTGGGCATATTTATCTGGGAGTGCCGCTTTGTTTCTCCCCTTTATCACGTGTAACACGTTTACTGTTTTGACTTCTGGTGGAAATTTCTTTTGTTCCCCAGTGTCTTGCTTGAGAGGCTCATCCTCGTCTTCGCTTGGTGTATCCTCCCCCTTGTGTACGGCGTTGAGCTTGCCGGACTGCTTGAAGACCCAACATTCTCTGTGGGTATGATTAGCAGGTTTACCGGGGGTGCTATGGATCTAACATACTTGGTCCAGAATTTTGTTTAGGCTGGATAGTTCGTCTCTGGCGCCTTTAGAGGGCGGCTTTTGCTGACTTGGCCGAGAGCTTTTGAATCCGTCGTTTACTGCCGTGCTCTTCGTGATGTCTTCTTTATTCCGTCATTTGCTATTGTTGTTGCGCCGTGATTTCCCGTTTCCATCTCGAACTTCAGATGTACTGGGGTCGCTGGTGCTGCATCTGGCTAGCCAGCTACCCTCACCCGCGCAAAAGCGGGTCATGAGGCTTGTTAATGCTGCCATTGTTCTCGGCTTTTCTTGGCCGAGGTGTCTGGCAAGCCATTCGTCACGGATGCTATGCTTAAAAGCTGCCAAGGCTTCAGCGTCCGGACAGTCGACTATTTGGTTCTTTTTAGTAAGACACCTATTCCAAAGCTTTCGGGCTGACTCTCCGGGCTGTTGAGTTATATGACTCAAATCGTCCGCGTCCGGAGGTCGGACATAAGTCCCTTGAAAATTTGCCCAAAAAGCGTCTTCGAGCTCTTCCCAGCTTCCAATGAAGCTTTCGGGGAGGCTTTTAAGCCAGTGCCGAGCTGGCCCTTTGAGTTTGAGGGGTAAATACTTAATGGCGTGGAGATCATCTCCTCGAGCCTTATGGAGATGGAGGATATAGTCCTTAATCTAGACCCCAGGGTCTGTTGTTCCGTCGTATGCCTCTATGTTTACGGGTTTGAATCCCTCTGGAAATTCATGGTCCAGTACCTCGTCGGTGAAACATAGGGGGTGTGCGGCACCCCTATATCTGGGTGTACCGTAGTGTTCGGATGTTTGTTGTGTTGCATCGTATGCTGGAGCGCGCCTGCGTGGTCCATAATGGATCTGGTTGCGCCGTCCTTTTGATGCGAGCCCTCGCGTGGATCGCGTATTGGCTTATGTGCGGCATTGCTCGCCACTCTATGTTGGCCATGAGGTCGTCTATCCGGCCAGGTGGCCGTTTTAATTTTTGGTTGCGGGGTATGTAAGGCCTCCTCATCGAATTCAGGTAGCAACTTCCGCTTCGGGTAGCTCTTGGTGGGGCGATTACCGCCATACTTCGCTGTTGTGTTGAGTACTTTGCTCCATCTGATTTGGAGTGTGTCTTGCGCAGCCTTGAGCCTTTGCTTCTGCTTTTTTAGACTCCTCGCGGTGGCAACAAGCCTTTGATGGGCATTCTGTTGCTCCGGGTGTCTGTCCGGTGTTATGTCATCCAGACTATTATCTTTGACAGAATCGGTTGTTCGGTTTGATTCTCCGTGTTGCCATGGTCCGGCAATGGTTCACCCTACTCTAACGCTGGGTCTGTATGATCGTTGTTTCTACCGAGGCGGGATTTGGGGCGGCGCTTACGCCGCCGCTTTGACTGCTTCTCGAGGGACAACCCTTCGTTGCGTCCTTCCGTTCCTCATTGTCGTTTTCTTTTGGTGTGTTCACCATGTATACGTCATGTGGTGAAGTGGGCGTCCAGTGCCCTGTGGGCAGTGGTTCCTCTTCATTTCCCGCATCGTTGTCCATACCGTCGATGTCTTCGGAGTCGAAGTCGAGCATGTCGGTTAAGTCATCGACAGTGGCTACTAAGTGGGTGGTGGGTGGGCCGCGAATTTCTTCGTCGTCCGCATCCCAGTCCTGCCGGACATAGTTCGGCCAGGATCCTCCTGACAAGGAGAGAGACCTTAAAGAGTTCAGTATGTCGCCAAAGGGCGAGTGCTGAAAAATATCCGCGGAGGTAAACTCCATGATCGGTGCCCAATCGGATTCGATAGGAACGGGCGCAGGCGGCTCGGAGTCCGTGGCCGAAGAAGGATCCGACAGTTTAACAACACGGCTCTCGTGCAAGGTGAGGTCGATGTTCGGCTCGATCGCCGCTAAGGGTAAGGCTTCCACGGCGGGGTCCATCCACCCATCCGCGGAAGGTGCAACTGGCTCCGAATTGAGGGTCGGAGCGGCTGCCGGTGCGATCTTAACACTGTCCGATGGTAGAGCTAAATCGTACTCATCATGACCGCGTGACGCGCAAGACAGAGACTCGAATCCGTCTAAGATCAAGTCTCCGCAGAAATCGGCCGTGTAGTTTAAGCTTTCAAACCTGACCTGGTGGCCAGGGGCGTAACTTTCAATCTACTCCAGATGGCCAAGCGAATTGGCCCGCATTACAAAGCCACCAAACACGAAGATCTGTTCGGGGAGAAAAGTCTCACCTTGGACCGCATCGCTATCCATGATAATAGGAGCCATCAAGCTTAATGGCGATGACACAGAGGAACTCTCAATGAAAGCACCAATGTCGGTGTCAAAACCGGCGGATCTCGGGTAGGGGGTCCCGAACTGTGCGTCTAAGGCGGATGGTAACAGGAGGCAGGGGACACATTGTTTTACCCTGGTTCGGGCCCTCTTGATGGAGGTAAAACCCTACCTCCTGCTTGATTAATATTGATGATATGGGTAGTACAAGAGTAGATCTACCACGAGATCAGAGAGGCTAAACCCTAGAAGCTAGCCTATGGTATGATTGTATGTTGTAGTTGTTGTGTCCTACGGAATAAAACCCTCCGGTTTATATAGACACTGGAGAGGGTTAGTGTTACACAAGGTCGGTTACAAAGGAGGAGATACACATATCCGTATTGCCTAGCTTGCCTTCCACGCCAAGTAGAGTCCCATCCGGACACGAGACGAAGTCTTCAATCTTGTATCTTCATAGTCTAACAGTCCGGCCAATGGAAATAGTCCGGCTGTCCGGAGACCCCCTAATCCAGGACTCCCATAGCTGTATTTAAATGTTTCTTCAACTCCTGGAAACTTGCCTCGCAATCATCTGTCCATTTAAACTTAGTATCCTTCTTTAATAGTTCAGTCATTGGCTTCGCAATCTTGGAAAAGTTCTGAATGAATCTCCGATAGTACCCTGCGAGTCCAAGGAAACTACGGATCTCGCTAACTGAAGTGGGTGCCAACCATTCAGTGACTGACTGAACCTTGCTGGGGTCTACTACTATACCTTCTCCTAATATAACATGTCCAAGGAATCCGACTTCCTTCAACCAAAATTCGCATTTGCTGAACTTGGCATACAACTGGTGTTCCCTGAGTTTCTCGAGAACTAGGCACAAATGCTCTTTGTGCTCCTCTTCATTCTTCGAGTATACCATAATATCATCAATAAACACCACAACAAACTTGTCCAAATATTCCATGAACACCTTGTTCATCATGCTCATGAAATAGGAAGGGGCATTAGTCAGTCCAAATGACATGACTGTGTACTCGTATAATCCATACCGCATTGTGAACACTGTCTTTGGTATATCCTTCTCTCGAATCTTCAACTGATGGTATCCTGATCGCAGATCGATCTTCGAGAACACTTTAGCTCCTTGCAACTGATCGAACAGATCATTGATCATCGGCAGTGGGTACTTGTTCTTAATCGTTACCTCATTCAAGGCTTGATAATCAACAACCATCCTTAGGGATTTATCCTTCTTCTCAACCAAAAGCACAGGGGCTCCCCAAGGTGATGAACTTCTTCGAATGTATCCTTTCTCCAATAACTCCTTGATCTGTTTCTTAATTTCCTCCAGATCATTCGCGGGCATCCGATAGGGTCTCTTGGATATTGGCCCAGTACCTGGCAATAGCTCTATCAAAAAATATATGTCTCTATCCGGTGGCATGCTTGGTAACTCCTCTCGAAAAACTACAAGCACTTCCTCCTGAACAACTCCCGTAGGGGCATTCACTTGGCTCCTCCTAGGCACATGCCTAGATACATACTTAATCCTTTTTCCCTCCGGGGTGGTGAGACAAATCGATTTACTAACACAGTCAATGCTTCCTCCATACTTTGACATCCAGTCCATACCTAATATCACATCCAATCCTTGTGACTCCAAGATAATTAGGTCGGACGGGAAGACATGGGTGCCAATGGTTAGGGGTATATGGTCGCACCATCGGCTAGCCATGTACTCTACTCCGGGTGAACTCACTAGGAGAGGGGTCCTAAGGGTTTGGGTTGGTAGTTTAAACTTATCCACGAATCCCCTTGATATGTATGAATGCGATGCACCAGTATCGAAAAGAACAAGAGCGGTAAATGACTTAACCAAAAACTTACCTATTACCGCGTTCGGCTGCTCTTCAACCTCCTCCACGTTAACGTGGTTAACTTGTCCTTTGTTGAATGGATTAGGCTTCTTCCCAGCGCTCCCATTTCCGTTTCCATTCTTTCCTTCAGGGCATTCCGTGGCGTAGTGTCCAGTCTTCCCGCACTTGAAGCAAGTAACATGACTTAAGTCCCATTTGGTGGGTGTGGCTGGATTGGGGCGGTTCTGATTGTTGTTAGCTCCGTTCCCATTCCCATTCTTAGAACCCTTGTGGTTATGCGATCCTCCTCCAGTGTGGTTGTGACCTCCATGGTTATGAACAAGTCATCCCGAGCTCGGGGTTAGGTGAGGCTTCTGCTGAGCTCCTGAGTTATACGTCCCTTGTCCATACTTCCTCTTGCGGCTCTCAATCTGCTTCTGCTTCCCTTCAATCATAAGAGCCTCATCCACCAACTCCTGGTAGTTGTTGAAGGTTGCTACCATCAACTGCATGCTCATCTCATCATTCAGCCCTTCCATAAACTTCTCCTGCTTCATGGCATCGGTGGCCACATCATCAAGGGCATAGCGTGATAACTTGCTAAAATCATCCACGTACTGAGCCACAGTACGGTTCCCCTGACATAGGTTGCGGAACTCTCGCTTCTTCATCTGCATAGCTCCAGTTGAGACATGGGCTGTGTGGAAAGCTTGCTGAAATTGGCCCCGTGACATTGGCTACAGGAAAATTGGTCGTGTAATACTCCCACCATGAGGCTGCAGGTCCATCCAATTGGTGTGCGGCAAAGCGCACTCTTTCAGCATCTGTGCAACCTGCGGTGGTTAACTCCCTTCCAATACGGTGTAGCCAATCATCAGCAACTATAGGCTCGGTGCTACTGGAGAACACCGGCGGCTGTAACCTTAGAAAACGGGCTAGGTTGTCCACTGGCGGCGGGTTGTTGTTGTTGTTGTTGTTGTTGTTGCCCTGGTTCTGAACTAGCAATTGCATCAAAGTATTCTGTTGCTGGATCAACTGGGCGAGCTTCGGTGGGAAAACAAAACCGGGGTCACGTCTCGGAGGCATCTGATGGGTTTAGATGGAAGAGATCAGAATAGAAAAAGGGGTCTAATGAGAAAACACTACCCATATGCACATGAGACAAACACAAACATTTCACTCAATCAATCAAGCAAGGGCATACAACGGTCTAGGACTATCGCAAGGTGCTCATCTACTACTAATTACATGGGGGAAAATACTGCTAATATTTGGTGGTCATCTAGAAATTTTGATCGGTGGAAGACTCCCTGATGTCTGCTCCAGCTTCATCTTCAAAGTCATCCTCACTAGGATCTGAATCAGTGTCGTCGATGATGATGTAGTTGTTTGGGCAAGTGGGGTCGTCATCTTCTTCTCCTGGTGCCGGTCCTCCCATGAATACTCCGATCTTCTTAACCAGGTCGTCATTCTTCTCCAGTAGTGTCTTAGTTTCCTCCTCATATCCATCGCGTGTAAACTTGAGTTCTTCCTCTAGTTCGATGATCCTAGTCGTTTCCTTCTTCAAGTCCATCATGTCCGTGCATATCTGGTTCTCCTGGCGTCGAATGTGCTGGTTTAACTCCTGGATGAAAGCTGCAATGGATCTATCCTTCTTGGTGCTGATTACTTCCCATTGTTCGTCTCGGGGCCCACATATCTGGTAGATAGTGTCCTTAAGTTCCCTATGGTAGACTTGTCCAATGCGTCCCATGGTAATGTGGGCTGCCATGCTCTTGCCTAGGCTCCAGGTGGGTGCTTCGAAAGAAAATTCTATGGGTTTAGAAGTTGGCGAGACCGTCCTTCCTAGAACTTGTACTTGAATCATCCAGCGCTCCTCTTCAGGTAAAATGGTGTTGTACATCCCGGTGAAGCTTGGTATTCCAATGTTCAAGTACCTAGTGACTTCCTTCAGGTGGCGTCCAAATGGTGTGTCTTCATCCAGTTGTGCAAACTTGTTCTTCATCTCCGCCATCCTAAAGAGTAGAAAATGGAGAGAAGTCAGAAATGAGTAGAGAAGTGTGGCCTATGGTTTATCTTAGTGGTCGTGTCCTACACTCAGCGTGTGCTCTGATACCATCTTGTAGCGACCCGACCTCAGATGGTCAAGTCTCTGTGCTTCAGTGTCATCCCTGGATCAGTAATGCTGACACACACAGTACTCGAAGGATTTATAACAGAGTGGCAATCACACAATTATTACATCGAATGTCTCAAGAGAGAGAACTTATAACAATAATATGGCTTAAGGCCATCTAATGCGATAACAACGGAAGGCTTGGAAGATAAAGTGAGTCTATCAACTCCAACGGCATAGCTGAGCTGCAAGGCAACGACCTAACGAACCTTACTCCTCGTCTGAAAGTCTGCAACATAATACGTGGCAGCCCGAAAATGGGTCAACACATGAAATATGCTGGCAAAGTAACATAGTAGAGCAAAGAGTAGAATAATGCTATCACTACATGCATATTTGGCTGGTGGAAAGCTCTATGGATTTTTCCCTACAACATAGGAATAGATTTTAATTTAACTATCATGGTAGTTGAAACAACATTGAGAAGGTTCCTCCAACTCAATCCCAATTAAAGTGGTTAACAACCCAACAGTATTAATTAAGAGTGATGAGATACATGTGATAACCCAAGTACTAGATACTCAAGATTTGTCCATAACCGGGGACACGGCTAACCATGATTAGTTTATACACTCTGCAGAGGTTTGCGCACTTTTCCCCACAAGACTCGATCTCCTCCATTCGATTTCTCGCACTACATGGTGTTTGAGAAATGGATGATCGAGACACAGTCTTTCAGAAACATTAACTCTCTACTCCGGACAGACCATACCGAACCTACATCCCACTACCTGCTGATCTGCCTCTTCAAGAGCTTCACGTAACTTACTCAACTATGCTAGAGCCCATAATAGCTTGTGGCTGCACACAGAAGTTTCTAGCATGAATCATCTTAGTTCCCTTTGAGCCTGGGTGGCGGTCCATAGGAAGATCACACAGTTACTCCGGGATTTCCAAAAAAAAATACAGGCAACACTGGGTACTCCAGGTGCCTCATTCCACCCAGATGTGTATTTAAGTTGCCACCTTAAGTTGAACCATTAATTAACAATCTCACACCTGTCGTGGATTTCACTCACCCAAACCACGTCTACGAGCATAGCATAGCAATATAAGAAACGCGTAGAAGTAACTCCCAAGGGTTTGAAATTTGAATATAACAAGGCAATAGGTTCTACCTCAACAACTACTTCCCAACCCACATGTTAATGATATCCTAATCATGCAATGTTTGAGGATTGAAACTAATGCATAAAAACTGGGTATGGAAAGAGTAGGATCAAATATGTTACTTGCCTTGCTGACGATCTGCAAAACCTAGGGACTCGTAGTAGCACGCTTCACACTTCGGGTGTTCTATCGCAAACAAACAATAACATACATAAGCAACAAGCAAAGATGCGCAAGCAAGACTCAAATAAAAGAGGTTGACCAGAAAGTTCAACTTAAGAACTCCGGTTAGCAAAAGAAATCAAATCAAACGGAGCAACGAAACTCAAACGGCGAAAGAAACAAGATTTGTTTACTAGTCTGGACCTAGGTCAAATTTTACAGTAGCAAAAACTCGTGCAAGTTGATTAAACAGAAAGAGGATCTCGAGACGAAGATCTAGGCGCTTGAATCGCCTGATTCCGACTAACGAGCGAAAAGATAAACAAAAACTAAGATCGGATCAGAAATCGCGATCGAGAATAATCGCAGATAAATCCGATAAAAGAAAACTGATGAACAGACTAACGAACGAGCGTTCGTTAGCGGTAACTAACGGGCGAAGAACCGTTCGTTAAACGAACGTATGGACGAACGTCCACTAAACAGGAAAACCGAAAAAACCGGCAATCCAAAAAAACGAAACTAGGGTTTTCTAAAAAAAACCGAACGGTTCAAAAAAACCGGCGGCTCGGATTCCGGCGAGGGGTGATACGTCTCTGTCGTATCTACTTTTCCAAACACTTTTGCCCTTGTTTTGGACTCTAACTTGTATGATTTGAATGGAACTAACCCGGACTGACGTTGTTTTCAGCAGAATTGCCATGGTGTTGTTTTATGTCCAGAAAACAAATATTCTCGGAATGACCTGAAACTCCACGGAACATCTTAGAAAAAAATCCACGCCAAAGATGAAGACCAGGGGGCCGACACCCTTCTCACGAGGGTGGGGGGCGCCCCCCCCTAGGGCGCGCCCCCTACCTCGTGGGCCCCTGGAAACCCTCCAACGCTAACTCCAACTCTATATATTTGCTTCCGGAGAGAAAAAAATCAGAGAGAAGAAATCATCGCGTTTTACGATACGGAGCCGCCGCCAAGCCCTAAAACCTCTTGGGAGGGCTGATTTGGAGTCCGTTCGGGGCTCCGGAGAGGGGGATTCGTCGCCGTCGTCATCATCAACCATCCTCCATCACCAATTTCATGATGCTCACCGCCATGCGTGAGTAATTCCATCGTAGGCTTGCTAGACAGTGATGGATTGGATGAGATTTATCATGTAATCGAGTTAGTTTTGTTAGGGTTTGATCCCTAGTATCCTTTATGTTCTGAGATTGATGTTGCTATGACTTTGCTATGCTTAATGCTTGTCACTAGGGCCTGAGTGCCATGATTTCAGATCTGAACCTATATTGTTTTCATGAATATATGCGAGTTCTTAATCCTATCTTGCAAGTCTATAGTCACCTACTATGTGTTATGATCCGGCAACCCCAAAGTGACAATAATCGGGACCACTCCCGGTGATGACCATAGTTTGAGGAGTTCATGTATTCACTATGTGCTAATGCTTTGTTCCGGTTCTCTATTAAAAGGAGGCCTTAATATCACTTAGTTTCCAATAGGACCCCGCTGCAACGGGAGGGTAGGACAAAAGATGTCATGCAAGTTCTTTTCCATAAGCACGTATGACTATATACGGAATACATGCCTACATTACGTTGATGAATTGGAGCTAGTTCTGTGTCACCCTATGTTATGGTTGTTACATGATGAACCGCATCCGACATAATTATCCATCACTGATCTGGTGCCTACGAGTTTTCCATATACTGGTTCTCGCTTATTTTACTTTCCCGCTGCTACTGTTACAATCACTACAAAATACCAAAAACATTACTTTTGCTGTCTTTACTTTTGTTGCTGCTACCACCACTATCATATTACTTTGCTACTAAACACTTTGCTGCAGATACTAAGTTTCCAGGTGTGGTTGAATTGACAACTCAGCTGCTAATACTTGAGAATATTCTTTGGCTCCCCTTGTGTCGAATCATTAAATTTGGGTTGAATACTCTACCCTCGATAGCTGTTGCGATCCCCTATACTTGTGGGTTATCAAGACTGATTTCTGGCGCCGTTACCGGGGAGCATAGCTCTATTCTTTGAGTCACTTGGGATTTATATCTGATGGACACTATGAAGAACTTTAGAGATCCAAAAACCAAGATCTATCCCTCAACTACGAGGGGAGGTAAGGAACTGCCATCTACCTCTACACTTGATTCACCTTCTGTTATGAGTAAGTTTGCGACACCTACACCTGCTTCTGCTATTCGTTCTGATATGTCGCATGTTATTGATGATGCCACTTCTGCTATGCATGATACTTATGATGAAACTGCTTCTATGCCTGATACCACTGTGCCACTTAGTGATTTTCTAGAAGAACAAATTGCTAGGGCTAGAGAAAGAGAAATTATTGAATCTGAATACGATGATGATAGTGATGATGAAAATATGCCTGTTATTCCTGAGGGTTATTTATTTGATCAAGATGCTTCTTTAGCTATTTTAGCTTGCAGAGATAGATATGAGCTTAAGAGGTTATTAATTAAATGGAACAAAGAATCACTTAGATATAAAATGAAACCCGACCCTGCTTTTGCTACTTCACCTATATGTGTTCCTGATAAGGATTATAAATTCTCTGTTGATCCTGATATAATTACTTCGGTTGAATCTGATCCATTTTATGGCTATGAATCTGAAACTGTTGTGGCACATCTTACTAAGTTAAATGATATAGCTGCCTTGTTCACTAATGATGAGAGATCGCGTTACCTTTATATACTCAAAATATTTCCGTTCTCATTAAAGGGTGATGCTAAGATATGGTTTAATTCTCTTGATCCTGGTTGTGTGCGTAGTCCCCAGGATACGATTTATTACTTCTCTGCTAAATATTTCCCTGCTCATAAGAAACAAGCTGCTTTGAGGAAATATACAACTACGTGCAAATTAAAGAAGGGAGTCTCCCACAAGCTTGGGGGAGGGTTCTCAAGTTACTTAATGCTTTGCCTGATCATCCTCTTAAGAAACCTGAAATACTTGATATCTTTTATAATGGACTAACCGATGCTTCCAGAGATTAACTGGATAGTTGTGCTCGTTCTCTTTTCAGGGAAAGAACACCAGATGAAGCTGAAATTCTATTGAATAATATGTTGACAAATGAAAATAATTGGGCACCTCCTGAGCCAGCTCCTGAGCCAACTCATGCTCCAATTACTGAGCTTATTCCTAAACTAACTCCGAAGAAGAGAGGTGTTCTATTTCTCAGTCCCGAAGATATGCAAGAGGCAAAGAAATCTATGAAAGAAAAAGGTATTAAAGCTGAAGACGTTAAGAATTTACCTCTATTGAAGAAATACATGGTCTTAATATACCGCCTGTTGAAGAAACATATGATCTTAATTATTTATTTACTGAAGAACCTCCTGATCCCGATATCCCGACATAGGTAGTAAAGGTAAATTCTCTCTATAGATATGATAAAACTGAAGTTCCTCCTACTAAAATTGCTAGTCAGTGCGTGGATGAGTTTGATAACTTTATGTTTAAGCAAGACGGCTTCAATGCTTATTTTGGTAGACAATTAAAAGAAAATGCTTATATGATTAGATGCTTGGGTGATTATATGGCTGATATTAAAGGTGCACTTAAACTTGTTAGCAAACATGCTTCTATGGTTACCACTCAAGTAGAACAAGTACTTAAGGCTCAAAAAGAAGTGCTTAATGAAATGAATAGTAAGAAAAATGATTATGCTGTTAGAGTGGCTACTAGAACTGGTAGAATGACTCAGGAACCTTTGTATCCTGAAGGCCACCCTAAGAGAATTGAGCAAGATTCTCAAAGAAATAATATTGATGTTCCTAGTTCTTCTAAAAAGAAGAAGAAGAAAAATGATAGAACTGTGCAAACTTCCAGTGAACCTATTGCTGAACCACCTGATAATCCAAATGATATATCTATGTCTGATGCTGAAACACAATCTGGTAATGAACATGAACCTAGTAAAAATATTAATGATAATGTTCATGATGATGCTCAACCTAGTAATGATAATGATGTAGAAATTGAACCTGCTGTTGATCTTGATAACCCACAATCAAAGAATCAACGTTATGATGAAAGATACTTTGTTGCTAGGAAACATGGTAAAGAAAGGGAACCTTGGGTTCAGAAACCCATGCCTTTTCCTCCGAAACCATCTAAGAAAAAGGATGACGAGGATTTTGAGCGCTTTGCTGAAATGATTAGGCCTATCTTTTTGCGTATGAGATTAACTGATGTACTCAAAACAAATCCTTATGCTAAATATATGAAGGATATCATTACTAATAAAAGAAAGATACCGGAAGCTGAAATTTCCACCATGCTTGCTAATTATACTTTTAAGGGTGGAATACCAAAGAAACTTGGAGATCCCGAAGTACCCACTATACCTTGCTCCATTAAAAGAAATTATATTAAAACTGCTTTATGTGATCTTGGAGACGGTGTTAGTGTTATGCCTCTCTCTTTATATCGTAGACTTGACTTGAATAAGTTGACACCTACTGAAATATCTTTGCAAATGGCTGATAAATCAACTGTACCTGTCGGTATTTGTGAGGATGTGCCTGTTGTGGTTGCAAACGTTACTATTTTAACAGACTTTGTTATACTTGATATTCCCGAGGATGATAGTATGTCTATTATTCTTGGAAGATCTTTTCTTAATACTGCAGGGGCTGTTATTGATTGCAACAAAGGCAATGTCACTTTTCATGTTAATGGTAATGAGCATACGATACATTTTCCGAGGAAACAACCTCAAGTTCATAGTATCAATTCTATTGGAAAAATTCCATCGATTATATTTGGAGGTTTTGAATTTCCCCTTCCTACTGTCAAGAAGAAATATGATATTCTTATTATAGGCGATGTGCATATCCCCGTTGAGGTAACTTAGTGTTATTCGAAATTTCTCCAGTTTCATGATTATCGGAACGAGTTTGTTAACAAGACTTGATCAACCTTGTTAGTGGATTCTTTTTGATGAGCATGAGATGGATGAAACTAGAAGCACAAACTTCTGTACCCTCTCTATACTTTCTGTTATTTATATTAAACAAAGTAAAAATAGTATTTTAGGCCTGTTTCCTGACTTATCCGTGCAATATAAAAATATCCCGAAAATAAAAGTCCTCAGAATGCCATGCCAATTTAATATGATTTTTTCGGGAATATTTGAGGATTTACTGTGCAAAATTTACCGCGGGAGGAGCTACCACCTAGCCACGAGGGTGGTGGGCGCGCCCCCCCTATAGGGCGCGCCCCCTGCCTCGTGGGCCCACGGTGGCCCTCCTCCACTTATCCCAGCACGCATCTTCTTCCTCTATATCACACAAACCCGAAAAACCAACTCAAGCACGAGTTCCAGCCACTTTTGCTGGGATTTTCGATCTCCTTGCTCAAAGCACCTCTCGCAAAACTGCTTGGGGAGATTGTTCCTTGGTATGTGACTCCCCCATTGGTCCAATTAGTTTTTGTTCTAGTGCTTTATTCTTTGCAAATTTGTGCTGCATAGGTGACCATGTTCTTGAGCTTGCATGTCAAATTTATATGGTTCCAAGTAGTTCTAATGCTTGATTTAGGCTCTAGGCACTTGTAGGTGTAGTTGATATCAGTTTTATTGAGTTTGGTTTACTTTTATTTTGAAGATACTAAAAATTTCAGAATTTTTCAAAGAAAAACAATATGCTTAGGAAGATGTTCCAAGGTGGTTCCTCTAAGAAGCAAAGACCCAGGATTGCTATGCGCGATGCTGACGAGGATCCACCAAGAGACGCTCCAGTACGGCCTTGCGAATGGCCGTCGGAAAATTTTATGGACCATGCGGGAATTAAAGAAGAATTCAAAGCATATTTGCACAATGCCGGTCTTGAGGATTTTGAGGCTAACAAATGCCCCCAGTATCATGATCTCACAAGTTCATTTGTGAGGAGGTTTGAGTATTCATCTTCGTGTAATTCTCCTTCAGTCATGTTTGATCTTTATGACAAATCTTATACCATGGACCTAGAGGATTTCACTCTTGCATGCAAACTTCCATCATGGAGTAGTGTTAGGGATCCCCCTAAATCTGAATTTAGAAACTTTCTTGCTAGTATAACTGTAGGGGAATCTAGAGATATAACGCAGGCTACCATAGGGAGCATTCACTTTCCTGCTATACATTATTTTGCTCTCTTCATCGGTAGATGCATAAATGCTAAGGATGAAGCATGTCACATGTGTGTCCCTGATCTTAGCATTCTTAGGAATGCTGTGTTAGGAGACCAATCTTATCATATGGGAGCCATTGTAGCTCGTAGGTTGCATCATAATAGGCATATGGAAATTTCTTTGGAGGAATTTATGCAACCCGCTTAGCTCATTTTCTTGAGATAGACATTCGTGAGGGTGATATGGAGTTGCCTCCTGCATATTTAGATTATGACTCTATGGCTTCGCACCAGTTTGTCGAGAGGCCTGAATCACCTCTCTTGTAGCGCTTAATTTTTGATAAACGACGTGTTTTCTGTATTACTCTCCCTGCTCCTGCCTTCTTTGATTCACAGATAAAAGGAAGATATGTTATTACCAGAGAGGAGGCAGAAGGGTACGAGAGGAGAGTAGAGGCAGCTCGACTCCACGCTGCAGCACAACAAGCGATAACCGCTGCACATCAGTATGATCCCAACTATTCCTCCTCATCATAGTACGACCCCAACAACCATTATTACGGGTATCCGCCAGGCCAGCCGTGGCCATAGACCAACTTAGGCCAAAATCCTAAGCTTGGGGGAGTACGTATTTCTCACCGACATTACATTTATGCTCACACACACTCATTGCTAGATGCCGGTGCTCATACTTTTTCACTGTAATATCCATGCTAGTTTATTTTCTTTTTCCTGCTTTCTTCTTGTTTGTCTGTTAAACCTTAAGAAAAAACAAAAAAATAATAGTAGTTTATTTTTCTGCTGTAGTAGTAATAATTAAAAAGAAAAATCCAAAAATATTTCCCGTTCTTCTTTTGCTTGTTGGGAGCTTTCCCATGTAAATAGTTTTATTTCTTTTCTTTTATTTGAGGGCCAGTAGGAGAAGATAATTAAATTCTTGAAGTGCCTCTTATATGCATTATTTTTGATTTAACCAAGAGCCCATATTACCTTGTCTTCTCCTGTTTATTGAATGCTTGCAGATTCCAGCTTAGTCCAATGCACGTGCACTCTTATTATTATTCACACCGTTCGGTCATGCAAGTGAAAGGCAATTATGATCATATATGATGGACTGACTGAGATGAGAAAAGCTGGTATGAACTCAACCTCTTTTGTTTTTGTAAATATGATGAGCCCGTCGTTCTTGATTCAGCTTATTATGAATAAACATGTTTGCAATAACAATTAGAGATCAGAGTTGCTTGTGCCATGCTTGATTAGCTATGAGCTATAATGATTTACCTTGTGTGCCAACATGCTATTGAGATGATTATGATGTGGTATGATGGGGTGGTATCCTCTTTTGAATGATTTAAGTGACTTGACTTGGCACATGTTCACGCATGTAGTTGAAACAAATCAACATAGCCTTCACGATATTTATGTTCATGGTGGATTATATCCTACTCATGCTTGCATCCAATGTTTATTAATTTTAATGCATGTACATGGCTGTTGTCGCTCTCTAGTTGGTCGCTTCCTAGTCTTTTGCTAGCCTTCACTTGTACTAAGCGGGAATACTGCTTGTGCATCCAATCCTTTAAACCCCAAAGTTATTCCAGATGAGTCCACTATACCTTCCTATATGCGGTATCTACCTGCCATTCCACGTAAATTTGTATGTGCCAAATTCTAAATCTTCAAATAAACATTCTGTTTTGTATGCTCGAATAGCTCATGTATCAACAAAGGCTGTCCTTATCTTCCATGTTAGGCGGGTTATTCTCAAGAGGAGTGGACTCCGCTCCTCACTCACGATAAAATGGCTGGTCACCGGGATGCCCAGTCCCATGCTTTATGCAAACTAAATCAAAATTAATTGCAAACAAAACTCCCCCTGGGACCTGATGTGTGTTGGAGGCACTCATTGTTTCGAGCAAGCCATGGATTGATGCTTGTTGGTGGAGGGGGAGTATAAACTTTACCATTCTGTTTGGGAACCACCTATAATGTGTTTAGCATGGAAGATATCGCCATCTCTTAGTTGTTACATTGATAATGAAAGTATACCGCTCAAAATACAATTTATCTCTATTGCAAAACCGAGCCCTGGCACCTCTACAAATCCCTGCTTCCCTCTGCGAAGGGCCTATCCATTTACTTTTATGTTGAGTCATCACCCTCTTATTAAAAAAGCACTAGCTGGAGAGCACAGTCGTCATTTGCATTCATCACTGTTAATTTATATTGGGTATGACTATGATTGGATCTCTTTTACCATGAATTACAATGTCTAGTCAGTCCTTGATCTTTAAAGGTGCTCTGCATTTATGTTTTGTGGTCTCAGAAAGGGCTAGCGAGATACCATCTTGTTATATCATATTATGATTGTTTTGAGAAAGTGTTGTCATCCGAGATTTATTATTATGACTTGCTAGTTGATTATGCTATTGATATGCGTAATTATGAGACCTGAGAATTATTGCATGTGTGCTTAGTTATGATCTATGCTGAAAACTTGAATGCTGGCTTGACATAGTTACAACAACAAGAGTAAATAGAGTTTGTAAAAGTTTTTCTTTCTTTCTTTCAGTTTGTCAACTGAATTGCTTGAGGACAATCAAGGGTTTAAGCTTGGGGGATTTGATACGTCTCCGTCGTATCTACTTTTCCAAACACTTTTTCCCTTGTTTTGGACTCTAACTTGTATGATTTGAATGGAACTAACCCGGACTGACATTGTTTTCAGCAGAATTGCCATGGTGTTGTTTTATGTGCAGAAAACAAATATTCTTGGAATGACCTGAAACTCCACAAAACATCTTAGAAAAAACAATAAAAAATCCTCACCAAAGATGAAGACCAGGGGTCCCACACCCTTCTCACGAGGTGGGGGGCGGCCCCCCTAGGGTGCGCCCCCTACCTCGTGGGCCCCTGGAAACCCTCCAACGCTAACTCCAACTCTATATATTTGCTTTCGGAGAGAAAAAAATCAGAGAGAAGAAATCATCGCGTTTTACGATACGGAGCCGCCGCCAAGCCCTAAAACCTCTCGGGAGGGCTGATCTGGAGTCCGTTTGGGGCTCCGGAGAGGGGGATTCATCGCCGTCGTCATCATCAACCATCCTCCATCACCAATTTCATGATGCTCACCGCCGTGCATGAGTAATTCCATCGTAGGCTTGCTGGACGGTGATGGGTTGGATGAGATTTATCATGTAATCAAGTTAGTTTTGTTAGGGTTTGATCCCTAGTATCCTTTATGTTCTGAGATTGATGTTGCTATGACTTTGCTATGCTTAATGCTTGTCACTAGGGCCCGAGTGCCATGATTTCAGATCTGGACCTATATTGTTTTCATGAATATATGTGAGTTCTTGATCCTATCTTGCAAGTCTATAGTCACCTACTATGTGTTATGATCCAGCAACCCCGAAGTGACAATAATCGGGACCACTCCCGGTGATGACCATAGTTTGAGGAGTTCATGTATTCACTATGTGCTAATGCTTTGTTCCGGTTCTCTATTAAAAGGAGGCCTTAATATCCCTTAGTTTCCAATAGGACCCCGCTGCCACAGGAGGGTAGGACAAAAGATGTCATCCAAGCTCTTTTCCATAAGCACGTATGACTATATACGGAATACATGCCTACATTACATTGATGAATTGGAGCTAGTTCTGAGTCACCCTATGTTATGACTGTTACATGATGAACCGCATCCGACATAATTATCCATCACTGATCCGGTGCCTGCGAGTTTTCCATATACTGGTTCTCGCTTATTTTACTTTCCAGCTACTACTGTTACAATCACTACAAAATACCAAAAACATTACTTTTGCTGTCTTTACATTTGTTGCTGCTACCACCACTATCATATTACTTTGCTACTAAACACTTTGCTGCAGATACTAACTTTCCAGGTGTGGTTGAATTGACAACTCAACTGCTAATACTTGAGAGTATTCTTTCGCTCCCCTTGTGTTGAATCAATAAATTTGGGTTGAATACTCTACCTCGAAAGCTGTTGCGATCCCATATACTTGTGGGTTATCAAGGGGCTCCGGCGAGGCGGGGGCTGCGGGGCGGCGGCTTGCGGGGCGACGGCGGCAAGCGGCGGCGGCAAGCGCGGGCGGCGGCGGCTACGGGGCGGCGGCGGCGGTGTGGTGTTGGGCTCGGGGGGGGGGCGTATATAAAGGGGCGGGGGCGGCGACTTGGAGGAGGGGGCACGGCGCGGCGGAATCCGACTCGGACTTCGGTCCGAGCGGCGGCGGCGGCAGCCTGGCTCGGCTGGGCCTTAGGCCCAGTCGGGCACGGAAACTTTTTTTTTAATTTATTTCACCGACGGAAATTAAATCCTAGAAAAATAAATAAAAATCTATAAATGCCAAAGTAAATTTTCACCGTCTAAATAAAATATTTAGAACGAGATGAACTTTTTCTTGGCCCTAAAATGCAATTTTGAAAACGTGCAATTTTCTAATGCAAACAAAATTGCAATAAAATCCAAATAAAACAAATATTTGATTTTAATATTTTTCCTCCAATATTTCAATTATCTTGGAGAAGTCATATTATCTCCTCTCATATATTTTAATACAAAATATTTTCCGAGAGAAAAATAATTAAAACCAAAATCCTCGTTTCAAAATTTGATAAAATCAAATTTGAAAACTGGGGAAATCCCCAACTCTCTCCGAGGGTCCTTGAGTTGCTTAGGATTTCGAGGATCGCGAGACGAAAAGCAAATAAAATATGATATGCAAGAATGATCTACGTATAACATTCCAAATTAAAAATTTGGGATGTTACATGGGCCTCCAAGCGCAGAGTTTTGTAGGATAGTTGCAATTTTCCCTCAAGTGGGTGACCTAAGGTTTATCAATCCGTGGGAGGTGTAGGATGAAGATGGTCTCTCTCAAACAACCCTACAATCAAATACAAGAAATATCTTGTGTCCCCAACACACCCAATACAATGGAAAATTGTATTGGTGCACTAGTTTGGCGTAGAGATGGTGATAAAAGTGTAATATGGGTGGTAGAAATATATTTTTATAATCTGAATAAATAGAAACAGCAAGGTAGAAAATAGAAAACGGGCACAAAAACGGTATTGCAATGCTTGAAAATGAGGCCTAGGGTCATACTTTCGCTGGTGCAATCTCTGAAGAGTGCTAATATAATTGGATCATATAACCACGCCTCAACGTGCAACGAAGAATCACTACAAAGTTCCTATCTAGCGGAGAACATATGAAGAAAATCATTTGTAGGGTATGAAACCACCTCGAAGCTATTCTTTCTGATCGATCTATCCAAGAGTTCGTACTAAAATAACACCAAATAATTTCAGATTCATAATACTCAATCCAACACAAAGAACCTCAAAGAGTGCCCCAAGATTTCTACCGAAGAAACAAAGGACGAGAACGTGCATCAACCCCTATGCATAGATTACCACAATGTCACCGCGGGAATCCGTGAGTTGAATGCCAAACCACATATCAAGTGAATCAATATGATACCCCATTGTCACCACGAGTATTCATATGCAAGACATATGTCAAGTGCTCTCAAATCCATAAAAGTATTCAATCCGATAACAACAAAATCTCAAAGGGAAAAGATCAATTCATCACAACAAGATAGAGAGGGGAAGACACCATATGATCCAACTATATTAGCAAAGCCCGTGATACATCAAGATCATGACATCTCAAGAACATGAGAGAGAGAGATTAAACACATAGCTACTAGCACAAACCCTCAACCCCGAGGGTGGACTACTCCCTCCTCATCGTGGTGGCCGTCGGGATGATGAAGATGGCCACCGGTGATGATTCCCCTCTCCGGCAGGGTGCCGGAACGGGGTCTAGATTGGTTTCTCGTGGCTACAGAGCCTTGCGGCGGCTGAACTTCTGATCTAGGGTTTCCCCCAAGGGTTTTTTTGGAATATTTGGGAATTTATAGGGTAAAGAGGGGGTATGGGAGGCCACCGAGGTGGGCACAACCCACCAGGGTGCGCTTGGGCCCCCAGGCATGCCCTGGTAGGTTGTGCCCCCTCGGGGCACCCCCCAGGTGCTGCTTAGGCCCATTGGTGGTCTTATGGTCCATAAAAATCCAAAAAAGTTTCGCGGTGTTTGGACTCTGTTTGATATTGATTTCCTGTGATGTAAAAAGCAAGCAAAAACAGCAACTGACACTGGGCACTAGGTCAATAGGTTATTCCCAAAAAATGATATAAAGTTGCTATAAAATGATTGTAAAACATCCAAGAATGATAATATATTAGCATGAATACTTCATAAATTATATATTTGTTTGAGACGTATCAACCAACTCTCTGTTTACTCATTGCTGAAATCGGTCTCACCGAGTTCATGCAATCGGTCACACTAAGATGAGGTTTTTCCCTAACCCTACCACACTAGTCGCAACGAGTTGATCATATTGGTCCACCGAGATTCCTAACATTCACATTTTGAACTGAATCGGTCTCACCGGGTTCACCTATTCGGTCTGAACGAGTTGGGTCAAATGTGTGTAACGGTTGGATTTTGTTTAGAGGCTGTATATACCCCTCCACCCCTTCTCTATTCAAGAGAGGGCCATCAGAACGTGCCTACACTTCCACTACTCATTTTCTGAGAGAGAACCACCTACTCATGTGTTCAGACCAAGACATTCCAATCCAACCACAAGAATCTTGATCTCTAGCCTTCCCCAAGTTGCTTTCCACTCAAATCATCTTTCCACCATAGTCAAATCTATGAGAGAGAGCTGAGTGTTGGGGAGACTGTCATTTGAATCACAAGAGCAATGAGTTCATCATCATCACACCATCTATCACCTTTTGGAGAGTGGTGCCTCTTAGATTGGTTAGGTGTCCCTTGGGAGCCTCTGACAAGATTGGGGAGTTGAACCAAGGAGTTTGTAAGGGCAAGGAGATCGCCTACTTCGTGAAGATCTACTCAAGTGAGGCAAGTCCTTCGTGTGCGATGGCCATGGTGTGATAGACAGGGTTGCTTCTTCGTGGACCCTTCATGGGTGGAGCCCTCCATGGACTCGCGCAACCGTTACCCTTCGTGGGTTGAAGTCTCCATCAACATGGACGTACCATAGCACCACCTATCGGAACCACGCCAAAAATCTCCGTGTCTACATTGCATTTGCCTTCTCCAAACCCTTCCCTGTACCTTCATATGCAATGTTTTACTTTCCGCTGCTACACTCTTAGAATTGCATGTATAGGTTGATCGCTTGACTTTTGCTAAGTTGCTAAAATCTGCCAAGACTTAAAATTGGGAAAACGCTAGATTTTTATCTGGTCAAGTAGTCTAATCACCCCCCCCCCTCTAGACCTACTTTTGATCCTACAAGTGGTATAAGAGCTTTGGTCTCCATTTGCCTTGATTTCCATAACTTTGGTGATCATAGCCTTGGTTTCACAACCTAGGAGAGTATGGCGTCTAGGGAGGGAAATTTCCACTGTAGAGATCCTTACTTTGATGGTACTAATTTTGCTAGTTAGAAGCATAAGATGAAAACACATATTCTTGGACATAACCCCACCATTTGGGCTATTGTGTGTATTGGTTTGCAAGGTGAATTCTTCGAAGATGGAAGAGAACCGAATCATGAAGCGATCGCGGAAGAATTGAAGATGTTGCAATATAATGCTCAAGCTTGCGATATTCTCGTCAACGGACTGTGCCCTGAAGAATTCAACAAAATCAGTCACCTTGAGAATGCGAAGGAAATTTGGGATACTTTGGTTGATATGCACGAAGGTACCGAGTCCGTCAAGGAATCCAAATTGGATGTGCTTCAAAGTCAACTTTACAAATTCAAAATGAAGGATGGTGAAGG